>NC_050738.1:2308367-2638134 GCF_014529535.1 Bradysia coprophila
TCATTCTATTCGGCATTCAATTATCTCTCAAATGAAACAAAAACTAGCAAAATCGGATGAGATTTACTCGATTTATGTGCAAAAAACACTTAGGGCCGAGTAGCGGCCTTAGTCCAAGAGCCCAAATTTGAAACTTTTTTTTGCCACGTTCTTTTCGGTATTCAATTACCTTCCATAAAAAACTAAAACTAGCAAAATCGGATGAGATTTACTCGATTTATGTGCAAAAACACTTAGGGCCGAGTAACGACCTTTTAGCCCTCCCAACAAGCCCACGTTGCATCTTACCCAAAAACAATGTTCAGCAACTTTGTTCTACTCGTCAATACCTTTCCTTTGATATATCACAAGCAGCCATTGCGTGCGTATTTCGGTAGATATCGTCGAAAGACTGAAAAACACCTATAGGGCCCTAGCTCTGGATGGGCCGACCCTACCATGCCCATTTTCGAACTTGACCTTTCTTTTGTCGATACCAATCGGGAAAAAAAGAATTTTCAAAAAAGGTTGTGATTTACTCAAGCTAGAGGGGTCACAGACGGACGGACGGACGGACGGATGGACGGACGGACGGACATTTTTTTATTGCGGATTCGTCATCTATTAACATAACCAAATGCTTTGCCCTTACTATCTGCTTCCAATTCGACGTGTTACAAACGGCATATTAATCTTATAAGCCCCCAGTACTTCGTACGGGGCTAAAAATGATTTTCTCAGATGATTTTTTGTTTCTATTGAAATTGTAAATGTTTTCAAAAACTTTTTATTATCTCGATTTAACTCCATTCGTACCACGTACATACATAACCAATCTTAACATTATGCAGAAATTCTTCCTATCGTTTATTTATATAAAGACAAATCCAAAATAGGAAAGTTTTAAAGTACGACCTCATACCCTCATAACGAATAACTTTTAAGAAGAAAGAAAAACTTCAAATTGTGGAAACCTATTTAAGAAAAGTTTCTCTTTACAAAGTCACCAGAACTATCAACCCATGATGGTATTTTGACCACTGAAGAAGAAAGGAAAATGTTTCGATATAAAAGCGGCTGTTCTCACATTGGGGTTACACTTTGACCTATTCAAAGTATCTAATTTTTTGCAGCAGAGGATTTTGCCTTTGTTTGTCTCGATGATATTTGAACACATCCAACATTTGTGTACTGTTGGTGTTCAATTTAATTTATTGATAAATTGAGATATTTCAATGAATAATTAAAATGAGATAAGCGAACGATACGACTGGAATGACGATTATAGGAAACGAAATGACCTTTAACGAAAGTATGAGCGTTAAAGTTACGAATTACGATACAATCGTCGAAGATATTTGAACCTCTACTACACACGACTACTTGTGGTTGGCAATCCGCTACGTTTTCAATTAAATTAATTTCACACATTGTGAAAATACTGTACAGCAGGAGGATAAGATATAAACTTTGTCATACGAGAAAAAAATTCAGATAATTTGTTGAGGGGCGGTAGGCTGGCCGCCGAGTTTATACTCTATCGTACGATACAGATTTATATATGTACATATAGTTACATTGTACATGATACTATACAACTATACTGCATGCAAATATGTTACACATATTATAACGAAAATTTAAATTATTTTCGTCAAACAGAAATTTTTAATCGATATTAATGCTTAGCAAGAAGAATGGGATGACGCTGACGATGTCGAAAAAGAACAAAAGTATGGAGAAATAAATGAGCTCGTTAAAAATCACTTTACATTCTTCTTGATTTTTCATTTGTTTACGGTGGCCAGTCACCCCATTTTGATGAAATTTTTACCAGTTTAAAAAATGATATAATACGAAAAGTATTATGGGAAATATTGTCGCGGTTTCATAGGTCAGTACATCTACAGAATTAGACTAGCAGAATTCTTGAAAATTCGATCGAAAAGTGGCTTAAGCTATCGCATAGGGTGCTAATGAAAATATTGATTATGTCTATTAGAGAACAATTAGCCGTCCTTTGCACAAGTCTTATCCAATCGTCAAAAATTGATTTTTCATTGAAGCCATTTCTATGAGAATTTTACACTAACAAAAGCGAATGTGTCTACAATCCACCAAAACAAGCTGTAACACGATGTTTCTAGTTTCAGAGGAAGTACGAGCATCAAAAGTGACAACTTTTTAGCCCCATACGAGTACGAAGGGGCTTATAGGATTACGATGCCGTGTGTAATTGATGGAATTCGAAGCAGACGGTAAGGGCAAAGTGTTTGCCTATGTTCATAGATGACGAATCCGCAATAAAAATTTGGGCCGTCTGTCCGTCTGTCTGTCACGTCGATATCTTGAGTAAATCAAATCCGATTTCAAAAAAACAAATTTCCCTGAAAGATAGTCAAAATAGTGAGGCTAAGTTCGAAGATGGGCGATTTTGGGTCGACGCCTCCCGAGCTGGGGCCCCATAAGTGATTTAACGTTTTCGGAAGATATATCTGGCCATTCAAAGGCTACACTTGTAAGTGATACGTCAAATGAAAGGTATTTACAATACCGATCGACGAAAAAAAAGTTTATGGAAATTGGATGACCGACTCGTGAGTTAGACCCCTTGGTGTGAACTAGGTACAGGGCGGCAACCCGTTTTTACTTGAATGTTGGCCAAATTTGAACGGATTTTGATGAATTTTGCTTTATTAGATAGGTATTGACCGTACTAATCAGGAAAAAAAAACTCATGGAATTCGGTTTACCGGAGCGTGAGCTAGGTCTCTTGGAGTGAGCTTATATGTGGCTACTCGGCCGTAGAGTGAAGGTGGTGTTTTTTGTTAATATCTCGAGTAAAATTTGACCAAATTTCATGAATTTTTTTTTGTTTGAAAGGTACTAACGAATGTAAAGCAGCCGTACTACTTTCCACCTCCTAACAAAATGGCCGTCGGCCGCCATTTTGGATTTTTGTAAAAACAATATAAATCGGTGAAAATAATTCTTACAAAGTTATTGATCAGTGGGAAGTGATTGGTTATGTGTGTGTGGTGTTTCAAGGATCCCAAATATGGATATCTATATATAAATATATATAGTATATTGAGCTATATAACGGTATAGATAGTTATTTTGAGCTATATACTAGCATTTTTATCAGTAAATTGTTTATTTATAGGTAAATATAGGTTAATATAGGACTGAGGAAATTGTATGTCAATTTGAAATTTGTGTTACGTTTGAAAGGAACATCGTACGGGGCTTCGTAATTGCGCTATGCGCAATTTTTAAGACGTACAAATTTCATAAGAATTTTACTTTACCGACTTTTACAGGCGCAGTGGACTTACGGCAAAGTAGGGCGACGGACGAACTAGGGTCATGTGCGCAGTAGATGTACGGGTTCGTACGGGGCTCAGTCGCAGCAAACGCTCCGACTGTTCTGACGGCTCGTTTCTGAAGAAGTCATTGTCCGGAACACTTTTGACTATTTATCCGAGGTAAGACAAAAATATATGGAACTTCAAAGTGCATCAAATTGTAACCACATTACCTCAAAGTAATTGTTATGCCAATGTTTCAGACGTCATCTGTTATCAAAAACAACAGCTATAATAAACAACAAGATTTGACTAATGAGTTCTTATATATAGCAAAAAGCAAGTTCAAAACAAATGAAGTAAAAGATTTCTGAAATTAATCTGTGAAAATCTTCGATTAAACGAAGTAATAGTTTGAATAGTATTTAAAACTGTAAATATGCTTGCCGCCTGTGACTAGTTTTTTTTATATTTGTATGGTCATCAGGGGTTTATTCTTATCTGGAAAAAACATACCCCCAGTCACTGAAAAATAAAATATTTTTTGAAAAGTGCTACACCCTAATATATAGGAAGTAAAAGTGTAGAATAGTAGGGTTGTCATCTTACGTCTACTGCTCTAGGCACCGAGACATTTGTTAAATTGTTTGATCAACTGATTCGTTTATTTTTATGTTGATAATAGTGTAGGAAGTAAGGACGAATTACGTTGAAATGTTTAAAGCCAAAAACAACTTTGGGTTTCCCCTCTAGCTTGTCATTCGATCATAGAAGACCAAGAGACTAAATAATGATATACGGTTGGTTATGAAGCGAAAAAACAAGATTTTTGAAGGGGAATGTAAAGGTTTTTTGTTTGTGATATGATCGCCGGAAATCTTCCTTACTGGATGTACGCTATTATGCCGAAAAGGAAGTTAGGGACAAAGACAAAAGAACGTTGATCTAGTGAAAACATTTCACATCGATAGCAGTAGTTTAGAGCTGTTAGTAGTGCTGCAGCAGTACTACTAACAGCTATAAATTTTATCAGAATTTCATTTCATTTTATAAAAAGTAAACCTTTAACAAATGACCCGCGTAGCTCCAGTATACAATTCTAAGGAACTACATTCGAAGAGAAGCAATTTTCGAAGATATTCGGTCATAGTACCGTAACTAATTATAATTTAGCATAGAGCCAGCAGAGAAATAAAAGCAATTGAGTACAACAGGAAAACCTTTTTCGGAAGGTAGATTTTAGTAACTATCCATGTCCAGTCCATACAACCCGCAAGACAATCGTACACGCCATACAGAGATTCATAATCGAAATACCCAACAAAATTATAAATGAAAACCTGAAATGACTAACGTTAATTCGTCTTATTTTTACATCAACCCTTCATTGTGTATGTTCACATCCATTTATACGCCCAACGCAATGAATAAAGCTGAAAGAATGTCGATCATAATAACAACGAAAGACAAGCATACACGCAACGAAATGTGAATATTTTTACCCTTATTATATTTAAACGAATTCGTAAGAAACTTGATGCAAGAGAAATACTAAGAAAACGCGCTGAGCTACAGAAAGACCCCCATCTAATAATACGCCTGCCTGTTGAATGTGTATATGCCATAAATTTAATCACACACAGAGTGTATATCAACCCAAAACACCATACGAAAAAAAAGGCAGAAATGTAACAGGAAAACGACTAACGCACATTCTCATACACTAAAATGAGGGACACAAAAAATGATGTGTATAAATGCAACATTCAACACCCATCGCCGTTCGTATACAATTTTACGTTTTGAATTTAAATAGTTAAAATTTTGAATTTGTTTACATTTCCCATTAACGTTTGTCTTATCAAAAATTGTTTTAATCGAATGCCATCCTGTGCTGCTCAAGTTTAGATCGACACAAAAGCGAACCGTTATGTCTTTTTGTTCAATGAAATTGTCATTGTTTAAGGTTTCGAAAAAAGAAGGTAAATAAAAGATCAATCAAAGCTTACATCAAGAGTCAATCTATTCCATATTTTCACAACGTCCGAATCCATCGTACTGATAAGACCAGCTGAATTGTATCAAACCGTATCAACGTAACCAAATTGTAATTAGTAAACTTGTTTTGTTTTCACTTCACTACACAATTGAAAATAAACCTCCTTACAACGTGATAAAACTCAGTGAATGTTCGTTCGTTCCAAGTCGGTTGAATAATATTCTTCACTCCAACCTACCCATACCCAGTAACCCACCCACATTTAAAACACATTCAATACACCACATGCATGTATACGTTGTCTGCAGAAAGTAATAATAAAATATAGTTTTGTGATTATATCTACATCAAAAGCAGAGCGTTCTTCTCGAACCTCATATCTATACATATATGTATGTGTATGCCTACAGCCTACACATGCATACACTTTGTCATATCATTTCTAAAAAAAAGTTTTTTTTTTTAATTTTGTTTATTATCCGAACCGAAGAGAGTGTAACGACACGAGATCTTTGAATGTGTTGGTGAAAACATGTGGTAGTTGATGAGATAGTAGTTGAATTTGGAAAGCAGTTTATTCGGGTAGCGAAGGTATAATGTTAACGATCAAGTAAACTAGCAGGTACTAAATTTACACCGTGAACCACCGCACTTACACACTTATGAATTGTCTTTATATTGTTGGGTGGATGGGCTGCGTTTAGGACCACTACAGACGAAGAAAAAGGTCGTCTTGTTAATTTATACATAAAATATACCGAACCCATGATCGAAAGGGTTTTTGCTTGGTGTATACAATGTTAGGTGGAATGTAATGATCAACAACATGAATGGCAGTAACTGATGTATGTAATTAAACATAAACTGACTCATAGAACTAGATCATCGCAGAAATATTTATGAATGAAACACATAGGTGGTTCCGAAGACCGCTGGAGGCAGTGATATTTTCACTCAGACGGAAATCATGTCATTTCAATTCAGTTGAAAGTACCCAAACGCGATGCATTTTGTTCAGTTAAACTGAGTTTCTATTGAATACAAGTGAAAGAACATGCATGAAACGAAACATTGGTAACTAGGTACCTTGGTAACCATCGTTCTGAAGTTTAATGACGAGTCGTACATATTTTTGAACATAATGAAAACTCAACTTATTTCGTGGATTTTTAAATTAGTTCTACCCTCCACATAAAAAGGAATATTTTTTCCTTGAATTCTAAATTTAAACACATCTCTAATCTCCCGCATTCCGACGACGGCATGTGTAGAAGAAATATATACATCTAATCTAAACAACACATACAGTTGTAGACAATGTTCCATTCATAGAAGAAGTTCACCCCATAAACAACCAACTCACCCTCTATTTTTCATTTTCTTAAAATAAAATATTTTTTCATAGCTACCTTCCTACATACCCTACATACATACAATGCGACTTCAGACCCACAATTTTTTTTTAAATCGACTCCTCTACTTCACCACCACACATACTATATTGAATAAGAATTCTCGATATCTTCAATTTTCTTTCATGTTTGAATGTAAGAAGAAATATAATGTAAGAAGTAGACGAAGAAGATCGGTTTGTTTAGAACCAAATTGTGTGGGGTAAGTATTTTGTTTATTTATATTTGAAAAAAAAGGGGATTTAATCATACTGTGTGGTTGAAATAACTCATTACATGCGACGTGGGAACGGGAATATATCTCAGTTAAGAGGAAATTTTGATACTCCAGAATTTTAGTTACAATTTTTCTTCTTTTTTTACTAAAATTACAGAAAAAAGAATCACTAAAATATGTCCTAGTGATGACATCACAACACGGTGAGCTTGAAAAATATTAATTAAAAAAGTTCTTGCATATTCACTTTGACTGTGGCAAAAGGCAAGGTTAACGATAAAGTTTAAAAATAATTGACCAAACTGAGGCATCTCCAGGCGTGGGGTAATTTGGCACACGGTGCTAAAACAACGCATTTTTCAACTACGTAAAAGGTGAACTCGCGCACAAATTTTCGATACCAAAATTTTGTAAAAGGAGTCATTAAGTCCGTGACATGGCTAAAAAGCACCTTTTACATAGTTTAAAAGTGCATTCTTTTTGCACCGTGTGCCAGATTCCCCGATACGCATCTCCATACATTTATGAAATTTTCCAGAAAATGGTGAAAAATATTGCTGGACAACATGATTCTATGTAAAAAATTGTTCTACATTATGCCCCTAAAATCTTCGATTTTATTGATAAAGCTGACGTGAAGTATCGAATTGTGCCAAAAAATAGGACTAAGTTGTCGGTATTTTAGAGGAACACCGGAGAACGATTTTTTTACCAAGAATCATGTTGTCCATCAATTAAAAATAAAGAGACGCTCGTATGCAACATTATGTTTGCACTATTTTCTGGAAAATTTCAAAAATGTATGGAGATGACTCGTTTTTGCCAATTATTTTTAAAATTTACCGTTACCATTGCCTTGTGTCGGACCAAAAAAGTTTTGTCTCGACCCCACGAACGCTATTGCACAGTCAAAGTAAATATGCAAGAACTTTTTTATTTAAACTTTTTTTAAGCTCACCGTGACAAACCTGTATAAGAAGTAGTTTAACAACGGTCTTATCTTTGTTGTTAAATAGGCCAAAATGATTTACCACTGCCTCGTGAGAGACCAAAAATCCACTTACAAATATGCCCCTCAACAGCGTAATAAAAGTGTTCATTCGTCGAACTTTTGAAGTTGCGCACAAGCTCTTCGAGTTTTATACCGATAAATGATCTAACGCTTCGTACCTGTTGAATTCTGCATTGAATTCTCTGTGCCGCCGTTTTTGGTAATAGTTAAATCGTCTCATCATCTTCGTTTAAATTACTTAAATCTTCGGATAATTGTCATCCAACATGTACACTCTCCGAAAGTGTGGCTTCATTTCAAGCGTCGACTAAGGGTTAACGGGGAACGCAACTATAATGCAATGCAACAATAAATAAGGCTTTATTTCCATTTGTCAAAAAACTACTTCGTGTGAGAGACAAAATTGAATTTTTCCATTTTTTTCTTTGTTTACTTGACTTCTTGCCTCTCACGGCTCTCACACGGAGTACTTTTTGTTGAGTGGAAACCATACTTATGTCCATTCCACTCAACAAAAAGTACTCCGTGAGAGGCAAACCGTCAAGTAACCGAAAAAAAAAATTGAAAAAATTCAATTTTGTTTCTCACACCGAGTTTGGTAAGAGGAAACTAAGCATAGATAGTACATCAGCATGACAATATATTTCTCATGCTTCGTGGCCGAAAATGAGGGCACTTTTTAAAATTTTCTCGAGTTTTCGGTCCTCTGGATGAAAACTTACATGTGTAACTGTTTGGGACGGTTGATTAGGCACTTTCGCTTGTAAGTCTCACTTCGTTCGGCCTACAATTCGCGCGATTGCCTAAAATCAATCGTCCAAAACAGGTACACAAATAACTATCATTTCTATGTTTTATTCAATTTTTCAATAAAGTGTGACGCTTGTCCCTGAATTAGTAAAATATAATTTTCCGCTAAAGTATTTGACGAAAATTTGAATTACATCAAATGAAGCCATCTTACACAATGACAAACTATTAACATCAAATTCAATGAAGGCGAAAGCATTTTGCAAACACTACGCCAAGGTGTCATCGGGAGCAGGCAAAACTCAACGAGTAAAAAATGGCGTAATTCCAGAACCTTTTTCATTTAATGAGTTCGTCGATGCAACAGAGTCAATGAAATCAGATAAGGCGCCAGGACACGATTGTATATTGCTTGAATTCATCATCAACTTGGATCTGCGAGCCGCCCTGGTACTTCTAGCGTTCTTAAACTTGGTCCTCCACAAAGGCATACCAGCAATCTTATCTGGAGAAAGGCGTTAGTTGTCCCAATTCTCAAGAAAGACAAACCAGCGAATGAACTGAAGAGTTATAGACCAGTTGCACTAACATCAATTTTGTGTAAAATCTATGAAAAGATGTTAATGAACAGACTGCAGAACCACCTGAAACAACAAAAAACGATAAATCCAGCTCAAGGTGCGTTTCAACCGAGAAAATCATCATTGGATCAAGTGGGTTTCCTTTGTCAATTAATTCAAAACAATTTCAACGACAAATTAACCACCGTGGTCGCATTCATTGACTTCAAAGCGGCCTATGATTTAGTATCACGTGATATCTTATTAACGAAACTATCTCAAATGAACACGCCAGATTACATAGTTCATTCCATTCATAACTTCTTATGCCAAAGATTTATTGCCGTTCGCTGTCATGATAAGACGTCTTCGTTCAAACAAGTCAGAAGGGGCCTACCACAAGGAGCAGTGTCGAGTACAACATTGTTCAACTGTATGGTGAACGATCTGTGTCAGAATCTACGTTCAATAACTGGAGTCGAAATAGTAATGTTTGCTGACGATCTGGCAATTGTCGTCTCTGGCGATGATATGACAACCATTGAATCAATAATGAACTGCGCTTTGGACGAGTTGAAGGATTGGGTACAGACAAACGAAATGGAAGTGAACGTGGAGAAAACGTTTTATCAATTGTTTTCAATGGCAAATAGTTCACAAAAACCAGAATTATTTTATAATGGAACAACAGTCCGAGAAACCCAAAGACAACGTTATCTCGGGATTGAACTGGATCAGCGTCTTACATTCAAATTTCATGTAGAATCAGTGGTTGAAAAGGCTGAAAACAGAATGAAAATTTTGAAAAGACTTTCTGGCACAAAATGGGGAGCCTCGAAAGACACGCTGACCTTGACATACAAAGCATACATCCTACCAGTTCTTACATTCGGTCACGAACTTCTGATATGTGCCAGTCCGTCAATGTTGAAAAAACTTGAAATCGTTCAGTACAAAGCTTTAAGAATGATAACTGGAGGAGTCAAATCAACGCCCATTACCGCCATGGAAATGTTTTCGGGTATTAAACCAATCCGATTCGCTTGCGAGGAAGCAGCCATGAAAATGTTCGAACGTATACAACGAACACCGAATAGTTTATGGAACACTTTCCATGCAGTGGAACAACGGCTTAAATCGAAACCTTCAATCATTCATAAAATTAAATCAACTTACGAGTCGTACGTCTTGAATTATCCAACCAAATGCCGACGATTCACATCGGGAAAAGGGAAGCGTAGAAACATTAAAAAATTTTCTGACGCAAAAAAAAGTATCGAAATGAATGTGGCGGAAGCGATCAAATATCATCAACACAATATATCCGAAACAAAATCTTGGTCGAGTATAAATCAACAGTCGGTAATATCGAACAGCCGGAAGATCTACGTTGCAAATTTCAGAAGACTGACAGGACATGATTTGTTATATAAACATTTGGCTCGCATTGGAGTTGTAACATCGCCGAAATGTACTTTCTGTAACGTTGATGATCAAACATCAGAGCATATTATGAACTGCCACCACTTGAATAACGTTAAATCAAATTTGCTTGTCAGTACTTCGAATGAAGAAGAATTATTCTCGGAGCTATACTGGCATGTTCGGAACATTCAATGACATTCCATATAATCAAATATTTTTGACTAAAATGTTGAACGCATTAGAAATACAAAAAAAAAACATCAGATTATCAGATCACTTGATCGATTTATTTTCACAACATATTGAACACAAGAAATTAACTGATATCTTTTGTCTTCTCTCATTAATCATAATTTTAAGGCTTTCAAAACTTGTCACAATGATTCTAAGAAAATTCACTCGGGAAATTCCCTTCTTCGCAGTTTTGCTTTATTTTTTTGTTGATTTGCGTAAATAATATAAACAAAACAAACTTGTCTTTTAACGTCGTTCGATTTTATAAACATACCAATCAAGCCGCCGAGAATCAAGCGATGCTAGTTCAGTCGTATAAAGACAACACTCCAACACTTTACGGTATATAACATTCTCTCATCAGTTTGTTTCTGCTCTGTAAATTTCCGCAAACTAAGTACGTATAAGGAAATATATTGAGAGAATCAGGTATTCGCATCTATTGACCGAACTACGATCGAGGTGGTGAAACATAAACATTTTGTTAAGATCTCGTTTAGTCTTTGTCGACTGATTGAGGTATAACCGTGTGCATTATTAAATTGTTCAAACTCAGGTGTTGTTTTTGTGTGTGAATAAATATGAAGCTTCACCAGATCGCAATAGCAATATTGGTTTTGTGTAACTATGAAATCAAAGTGCATGGACACAAAATTAAATCAGTTACCTGTGGCAGGCGATTATTGAAACATGAAGCACTTATTGTGGATGGGTCTGCATCGAAAGAAGGATTTTGGCCATGGCATGCAAGCATTTTGCATATCGATGTTAATGTGAATATTAACTATAAATGCGGTGGTACGTTACTGAATTCGAATGCAATCGTAACTGCAGCTCATTGTGTTCACGAAAATGGCCAGCCAATAGTGCCGTCCAGAGTGTTGATTCAATTGGGAAGAAATAATTTGAAAGTTTCTGGCCCAAACAGTCAAGAATTTGAGGTATAATTGTAACAGAGTGAAATGGACTTTAGGATGGAAATCAAGAAAAAATATTTTTCCATTGAACCGCTCGACAGGCCTTTAAGATCATTCCTCATCCAAACTATAACATCTCCAATTTGAGAAACGACATCGCTATCATTTCACTTGCAACCAAAGTCACTTTCAACGACTACGTTCAGCCCATCTGTTTGTGGAGCGCAAATAAAATCGATTTATCGGAAGTTGTGGGCAAACCAGGTACAGTAGTTGGTTTTGGCGTTACGAAAACCGATAAAATTGCATACACCCTACAACAAGCGGTTATGCCAGTGGTTAGTATAGCCACTTGTCTTGGTAGCGACAATGCTTTCTACGGCCAATTCCTCTCGGATTTTGCATTCTGTGCTGGTTCTCGAAATGGTAGGCTTTTCACCGTTCACTAGAAAATGTTTTAATATCTCAAATACTCTAACATTAATCCAGGAACAACTGCATGTAACGGTGACAGCGGTGGTGGAATCGTATTTGAAGATGAAGGAGTTTATCGTATACGAGGAATTGTATCATTAACTCAGGTTCGACCAGGAGAACGTCGAGATCTGTGTAAGGTTGACGAATATGTTGTTTTCACTGATGTTGCAAAATATATTGATTGGATTGAAGAGAACGTACTTACGCTACCATTACCACCTACAGGTTAGAATCTCCGAATAAAGATTTGAGAAAAGATCGCATTTTACATGCACCATTTCAGAAGTCACTGCTCATACACACAAAGAATCCTCAAATGATGATAATGGGATCAATTACTGTTACTTCTTAGGAAACGACTTAACAAATGCCCAGATACCAAGAGAATATTGTAGTGATCGGTGCGCATCTACGCCAAGTAACGACTTTCATTCCACTGATCATAAATGACTTTTGCATGTTATTGGAAATTTCTTTTCCATTAGGCTGTACACATTTCACGTGGAACGCCTATAATGGTGGAACTTGTTGGATGAAGAAAAACCGAGTGACACAAAGCGATGCACACGTTAGCCATGATAATGAATCAGTGTGTGGGATTGTTGAAAATGTCTCTCGCATCACTTGGTTGCCGAACGATTGGGCGGTTGGATGTGATTTTTGGAAAAATAGTCTTTATGACGTTAGAAGTAGTGGTGCCGAATGTAGCCATCGATGTGGTTCTACACCAGGTTCGACTTTTCACTCCAACTTCAATAATTTTTGTATCAAAAACTTCGTTGCATTCTCAGGTTGTACGCATTACACATGGACTGATTACAACGGTGGAACGTGTTGGATGAAACAAAACGCGGTTAGCAAAAGCGACGCATTTGTAAGCAAAGACAAGTCGGCAGTGTGTGGTGTCATTTCGGATAAAATCACTTGGAATGGGAATTGGGCACTTGGGTGTGATTTTCATGGCAACGACTTACAAAGTGTTCTGTCGACAGGGGAAGAATGTGGAGGTTTATGCGCTGCTAATCCTCAATGCACTCATTTTACATGGAATAATGGAACGTGTCGGATGAAACAAAATGTGGTTAGCCAAAGCGATGCACTTGTAGTCAGAGACAAATCTAGAGTGTGTGGAGTCATGATTGCTGAAGCACTCACCTGGAATGGAAATTGGGCACTTGGGTGTGAATTTGAAGGCAACGATTTGGGAAGTGTTAAATCGAAGGGAGAAGAATGTGGAGCTATATGTGCTGCTAATCCTCAATGCACTCACTTTACATGGAGTTATGGAACTTGCCGGGTGAAAAAATACAGTGGTGTGACCAAGGAAGCGGCTGTTAAAGTCAACGACATGTCAGTTACATGCGGTGTCATCAGGAGTATCGTTTGAAAACTTTTTTATCTTTATTTTTTTACTGACAACAAGCCATAATGTTTAGCAAACCTGAATGAGTAGTGAAACCGGAAAAGGGATATCAGGTTTTGAGGTTTCTGGGAAACCTTCACATGCATTTATTTTTTGAAGTATTTTAATAATATAAGTACTTGTATGATGTTCACCTAATCCATCATTTCATATATTAAATAAACTTTACTTGATTACTTGTATTTGGCCTTTAACTGAAGCTGCGTTACAACTTGCTCAATCCAAGATTCTGAAAGAACAGGTTGAAACACCTCATAGTTAATCACAAAGCCAGTGACACCGATATTTTCAAGGTTGTATACTGTGTGGAGGTCACGCAGATCGCCATTTTATTAGAAAACAGTCTGTAATGAGTGAATTTAAAGAATCTGGTGTCACCTACCTTCGTGGGTCTCTTAACGTGTTCTTTCAGAACCTTGGCCAAATCAGCGTAACAGCCGCCTTCGTCAGTGCAAGGTTCTGAAAGGACATTTTAAGACACTTACGAAGGTGGGTGAAACACAAATTTTGACAATTTAGACGGGTTTTGTTAAACACTCTCATTATAGATTGTATGTAAAGAAAACTTAAAAAAAAAAGTAGATTACTTTAACTGGGAAGTAACTAGTTATCTCGTATCACAGTAAGTAAAAGTATCCGAGGGCGGCCTTCATTAACCCCTTAAATTATGTAAATTAACTAAAAACTCTTTTTGAGAGAAAATAGAAATAACCCACGTATTCAAAATTCACAACGACCTAGTTGAATGACTTTGCTTCATAAAAGATGGTTGTTGGTAGTCATGAATATCATGATGGGTATCGCTGTAAAGATTAGACCTCAAGCTAAACAGCAACTATATTTTTGTGATCAAACAAGTCACCAGTAGCAGGTCCAAAAAAAAACGAAAAATCGATCTAATTAAAAATTTTCCCATCGAAATATGTTCTTGTTATGTTATTCTTACTCGTTCTACAAAAACCACTAAAAACATTTCATGTCCACGAGAGGTCGAATAAAATTTTTTTGAAGCTCACCGTGCTAAACAAAACCAGTCTAAATTGTCAAAATTTGTGTTTCACCCAAGGTTCTGAAAGAATAGGTTAAGACACTTCTGACTTCATCACGAAGGCTGTGAAACACAAATTTTGACAATTTGTCTTGTGAAACACACTGATTACAGATTGTTTACCATGTCAACTTGATAAAAAAAAAATTCTTCAAGTTTTCTTTTCATACAATCTACAATGAGTGTATTTAACAAAACATGTATAAATTGTCAAAATTTGTGCTCGTAAGTGTCTTCATCTGTTCTTTGAGAGCCTTGGTTTCACCGCCTTAGTGATCAGAGTGTCTTAACCTGTTCTTTCAGAACCTTGCGTCAGTGTCCAATGTGACAGCTAATCCAAGCCGAGAACGCACTGCATGGATTCAAAGTTGTCAAGAAACGGACAAAGTCATTTATTTTTGTTTGTGATTTTCTTTTTGTTTGATTTTGTTTTTAAAGATGTTTGTGGACGGATTTTCGTTGTTTATGTCACTGTTCATTTGCACCATCATTTTGTGTTTCTTTTGCTACATGTTTTGCGGTAAGTATGCATACTTTCACAATGTAGACAAAATCCTATACATCGATCCACTTGCGAGAGCAAGTTATCTCTATCATTGCCAGTCGCTATTCTCCGGTCACAATTCAACCGACAAAGGATTCCGAAGTTTCACGTTGTGCGTTGTGAACAGTGATTGTTCATGAGTGTAGCTTAGACTTCGTCTGATGAGAAAAGTTTTATTTCCTCAACCCTTGTTCACCCTTAGGGAGAACAATAATAATTTATTCTCATCTAAAGTTTTGTTTTGAAAAATGGCATGTTAGAATTTTCTATTTTGCCTTCTCGATGAACAAAATATCATTGATATGTAAATACACAAACTCTAAGAAACTCTAACCACTACATAATGCGGACGTCTACCGCAGAATTCATGTTAAAAGTAATGAAGTTCCAGATTTTCGCATAATTGTTATATGTAATTGTACTGCCAGCAATTGTCCTTAACCGTTTACTGATGACTGAAACGTTTGAGAAATTAACTCTTAATGAAGTATTATAGTATAAGAAATGAAATACAAGATCTTGAGTCGATTTTTCGAAATAATTTCATCGAAATTCGAGATAGCAACAGACTCGACATTCAAATAGTTTAAGAAATCGTGAAGAGGCATCGATGTTTAGGGAAAATTTCATTTTTGACTATATCTTTTCATCAGAATCCTCTTTGAAAAATGTACGACCGCCATAACGACCACGAATGTGCTCTGAGAAAAGCGAGCAGTTTAACGAAACATTAACCGCTCTGTTTTCTCAGAGCTGTTCAAACCAGGGCCTACTTTTTAGAAACTTTTAGAGAAAATCGAGAAAATCAAGAAACTTTGAGAAATTCAAGAAACTTCGAGAAATATTTCTTGAATCTCAAAGTTTCTTGATTTTCTCGAATTCGAGAAATTTCAAGAAATTCCAGAAAATTTGAGAACTTCGAGAAATTCAAGAAATTTCAAGAAACTAATTTCTCGAGTTCAAGAAACTCGAGAAATTTCGGGAAATTCAAAAAATTAGTTTCCAAAAAGTAGGCCCTGGTTCAAACTGCTACAAATGCTATTTACTGGTGAAAGCTAACTCGTTCGTGGTCGTCATTGCGGTCGTACATTTTTAAAAAAGGATTCTGATGGAATATATCATCTAATCCAGTACTTAAAAAACGCCCAAACAAAGCATTGATGCCTCTTTAAGGGCAATGGCATTTTGTATGACACAGTAGATACTATAGAAATAATTTTCTATTAATTGAAGCCAATTGAAGCCTGTGAAAGACATCTTATTCATGATTTTCTTAAGTAGGTAACAATAACAATGCTGTAGCAGTTCTTCAGGGCGATGTGGCTAATCTTCAGGGCGATGTGGCTAATCTTCAAATAGATGTAGCAGATATACAAATACGAATGGATAGGTTGGAGATAGCCGTCAACGATTTGAAAAAAACGGTGGGAGATCTTTTATTTATGGTTAGACGAAGGTATACACATGAAAACGATGAAAATTGTTCAGATATGTTTGTGTTTGTCTACGTTCTTCGTTCTGTGTGTAATTCTTCAATGTTTGGTTTATGTGTCCATTTTTTCCTTGAAGTCGAAGACGAGGTATAGCGAGTCCGTAATGTGATATACACCCCGTTTAGGCAATCCAATTTATGCGTATTGACATATAAATCACCCAAAATCATCAAGGCTGTAAATTATTCCCATTTTATTAGATACGACAGAATCCTTCGAGGAATTCTTTTGAAAAACAGCCTGCCCAAATCGGACGCATTTTCTAGTGGTTTTTTTGATATGTGCCTAGAAAGGTATTGCTCCCTGGAAGCCGAAACCACTTTCAAAAAAATTCGTCCAAGCTGAAAGTGGTTTTGGCTTCTAGAGACCAATACCTATCTAGGCACATATCAAAAAATCCACTAGAAAATGTGTTCGATTTCTGCAGGCTGTTTTTCAAAAGAATTCCTCTTCACATCGCGTTAGATGAGTCTTCTTTGTGAGTAATCAGCATTATCGGCGGATGTCATGTGTCACTTGCATATCCTTATCTGCGTGAAATCCACAATAATATATGCCTTGGATGACGTTGGGCATTGTCGAAAGCTATCGGGTGCACATACAAAAAATATAAATCCAGCTGTACCTGGTCCTTCACTCCTTGGACTTTAAGGCTAAATGACCGGTTGAACAGTCCAGTATTTTCTATTTTTACAGATAGACTTATTAAAGGAAGAATTAATGATGGAAATGGAGGAAGAAATGACGACAAATCAATTGTGATTACCTGATTCTGTGGAATTTTTTTAATTAAAAGTTCTTTCCAGTTCTAAACTTATTTCGTTTCATGTTTAGACTCTCTATTAAGGAGTTTCTCATCATTCATTACATACGGCATGATCATATTGCCTTTAGGGTGCTGTGGGGTCAATCAATTCGAGGACTGAACGTCAGCGATTCGGTAAAAATGAAAAGCCAAAAATCTCAATCAAAGACGATTAGAGCAAATATAAATAAAAAGGTAACCGATGTTAAAGTCAAACGAACGAAGAAAACATCAACAAACTCGGAAATCCTCTAAATTCTAGTGTTTAGCCTGATAGTTACTCGAAGATTTTTATAAAATAAAAACGACCCAACAGCAGTCATTTGTCACAGGGGTCATCAATGAGCAAGACACCAATCATCCCAGATAAACATCCCCTGAAGCGGGTGGTATATTTACTCAACTAATTCTGCTGACAAATTTTCTCCAAATGATTAACTTGTCTTAACAATTTTTTGTTATTTACTCCCAAAAATATCAACCCTCACAACGCACATTGAAGTACGTTGCCCCTCAATAAGAAACAAATAATTTTTTTCGGCGATCGTCAGTGTTGCTATTAATAAAAACTGCAGCTCAGACTGGTTTTCAGCTGATGGCATCACTGGTTTATTTTGACAGCTGACACATTTGTGCGTGATAAACAAAACAAATTCTTACAAATTAGTTTACAAATTTGCAGAGTGTTCATCATTAATTGGATGAAACTTTGAGCATTAACTTACCGTAAAAGAAACTTATAAAACAAATCGTGCCTCGCTGAAGTCTACTCTAACCATGAAA
The DNA here is from genome assembly GCF_014529535.1 of Bradysia coprophila. Lineage (NCBI taxonomy): Eukaryota > Metazoa > Arthropoda > Insecta > Diptera > Sciaridae > Bradysia > Bradysia coprophila. The sequence continues at coordinate 2,326,754 of NC_050738.1, forward strand.
AGTCGAAGTTGTCTCATGGACGACATCAAATGCTTGGAAACACAATTATCGGCACTACAAGAGCGATTCGACATAATTGTAAATTGGATTCAGTCTCAATATTGTGGTCAGTTCAAGTCTTGTGACAATTGATGATGTTTTGAGATGGTCTAATAACCTCGATGTTTTTGTTTTAAAGAACTCAATGGCTTGCCACATATTGTCATCGTTGCGGTGCGTGGTGATAAAAGATCTTTTCAGGAGAACCTTGAATCAACAAAGTAAAGTTTGCCGGCTATGCCTTCGAATTTGTGTTTCATTGGTTTTCATTTGTAGAGAAACATTTCCGCTGGACGATATCGAACATGTCAAGTTGGAATGCGACAAATTCGATGATTACTCTGATGTCAATATGGACTATAAAATTGAGTCAGATGACCCGAGAGAAAGTTCGGTCGATAAAATGGATGTTGACGTCCTAGAAGACATTGCATTCGATCCCGTATCCAGGTGAGTGTCTATCTGTACAACTTGTTTCGTCCAAGGAACTGATGAGACAATTATTTTTTTAGAAAATTGGAGGTTGTGACTGTTGGTGATCGTCAATTGTGCGAAGCGGAAGTAGATGACCAAAATTGCAAGGATGAGCTACTGAATGAAGACAATTCTACTGTTAATGATAAAACGGAAACCCGTGCACACAGAGCCACAAGAGTGGTTGTTAAGAAAACGCCTCGACATCTTCAGGTCAACAGAGACAAAGGAATGATTGTGACTGCTATCGAGTATAAGGAGATGATTGCTTCATTGCCGATAGACAGACTATCCTGTGCGGTCTGTGGCAAAGAATTTCCGACGACGCACAGACTTCGACGCCACGAAATCGAAGTGCATTTAGAGAAAGAAGAAGCACTGAAATGTCGTATCGATCTGCAGAAAAGTCGTGAGGAAATGCCGAAGGCTCCGAGATATGTCAAAAAAAGGAATAACCAGTTTTTGACAGCCATCGAGTATAAGGAGCTGATAGATTCATTGCCAAAAAACCGGCAGCTAGTCTGTGCGATTTGTGGCAAAAGTTGTCCCACGTCGGTACAATTGCGACGCCACGAAATCGAAGTTCATTTAACGCAAGAAGAAAGACAGAAATATCGAAGCAATTTGACGAAAGCATCGGAAGATGGCAAGCGAACCGACGGAGACAAAAAAATGATTTTGACAGCATTCGAGTATAAGGAGATGATTGCTTCACTACCGAAGGAACGGCTATCCTGTGCGATTTGTGGTAAAGAATGTCCATCGTTGGCAAGTGTGCGACGCCATGAAACCGAAGTTCATTTAACGAAAGAAGAAAGACAGAAATATCGGAGCAGCACCTCGGACATACACAAAGCAACGGATGATGTGGCAACAATGTGTGACATATGCAACTTCCCGTTCAAAAATATCGACTGGCACAAAAAGAACCATTTGCCACCTGGAGTCATAACTGCAGTGGAAGGAAGTTATCGGCCACACTATCGTTGCTTAAAATGTGATTCGTTGTTCTCTAAGAAGCAGACGTATTTATCTCATGCGATGACTGAGTGCAAAGCGGAAGGTACGCCGGAAAATGCAGATCAGCCAACAGATGAACTGGAAAAGAATTTTCTGTGTAACCAATGCGGCCAAAGTTTTAATCGTAAATACACTTTGAAGGTGCACGAATTGGCCGTCCATGCGAATAAAAGGGATTTCAAATGCCAGTACTGCGATAAACGTTTTGTCATCGAATACAGGAAAAAGTTACACGAAAAGAAACATCTTGGCACGTTGAGCGTAACTTGCGACCTTTGTGGCTTTAATTTTCGAGGCAAACAAGTTCTGAAAAAGCATATCAGGGGTGTGCATGAAAATCGACGCCCGCACAAGTGCCCGTTCTGTGAAAAAAGTTTCAAGACGTCCACCGCTCGTAACTACCATATAAACACACATGGCAATCCGAATGGTAGACAAAGATCATTGAACAGGGACGTTGATCCGATGCATGCAGCTAAAAAGCGACGCGACTGCATACCACGGTTATCGGTGCAACAAGCCCATAAATAGAATGCCCGTTCGAATATTGTTTAAAAACGAATTGAATTAAACGTTATGATAGCAGCAGCGTTGACTCTTTAATGTCTTCAGCCCAAAACAATTTTCAATCCGTTGATTTCATTGTTGTGAATATCAATCAACGCTCCACAACGACCACAAGTATTCCCATCCAGCACTGACGAAATAGGTGCAGTAGAAACCGGTAGTGATGGCGCAACGGGAACAGATGGTATAGAATTCGGTAAAATTCCATTCAAACTGGGAAGACCGGATAATATTTGATCTATAACGTGAAAATGGTCAGTTGTCTACGTGAATCATTCTTCTGATCATTAAATATAATACTTAATGGTAGACCAGCGAGAAGCTTTGGAGTTGCCACGAACAAACCGCTCAGAAAATCCAAAACCGTGTTCAGTAGTTCAGTTAATCCTCCACGGCCGTCTAGTTTTAATCCGCAAGGAAGTTTAGCTGATGCTCCTGTGCCACCTTGAGCAGAAAGTTGTGGCAAGTTTATTGCAAGGCCATTAAGAAGAGGACGAAGCAAAGGTATGCTAGATACAATATTTCCTGTAATGAGACAAAAGATTTTTGTTATTACCGCTCCTAAGTAGAACTTTTTCTTATCTTCACTTTACCGTAGGGTAGACCTGTGACTGTTGAAATTGATGCCAATATAGTGTTTAGAACAGATAGCACAGATTGAAGTAGGTTGCCCAATCCGGATGTCGATGTTAAAGCACTTGTCAAATTAGATAATAGACCTGGCAGGCCTCCAAGCGTCGGCAAAGCAGTTAAAAGGTTCCCAAGACCAGGAAGAGTTGATAACAGATCTCCAACGCTGGATAATTGACTTAGGCCAGGAATTCCACTCAGTAAGTTGTTTAGATCAGGAATTGTATTAGTGACTGGCACACAAGGAAGATTAGGTACGCCAATTGGTAGGTTAGGAATTCCAATTGGAAGATTAGGAATTCCAATTGGAAGATTAGGAATTCCAATTGGAAGATTAGGAATGTCAATGGGAAGATTAGGAACCCCAATAGGAAGATTAGGAACTCCTATTGGAAGATTAGGTATTTCGATGGGAAGATTAGGTACTTCAATTGGAAGGTTAGGTACTCCAATTGGAAGATTAGGAACTTCGATTGGAAGATTAGGTACTTCAATTGGAAGGTTAGGTACTTCAATTGGAAGATTTGGAACGCCAATTGGAAGATTAGGAACGTCAATTGGAAGATTAGGTACTCCAATTGGAAGATTGGGAACTTCAACTGGAAGATCAGGAACTGCCAGTGGTATATCCACTGGAAGATCAGGAACAGCTAGTGGTAGATCAGGTATTGAGGCTGTAGCTGGTAGTTCTGGTACTGTAACTGGAAGATCAGGCACTGCGACTGGTAGTTCAGGTACTGCGACTGGTAGTTCAGGTACTGCGAGTGGTAGTTCAGGCACTGCGACTGGTAGATCAGGTACTGCGACCGGAAGTTCAGGTACTGCGACCGGAAGTTCAGGTACTGCGACTGGAAGTTCAGGTACTGCGGATGGAAGTGCTAAAGGAGATCCACCATTCGTAGGCAATGCATCGGTATTTACAGGTACAGCTGGTAATGCGGGAATGATTGATAAGCAACAACTCTGAAGAAAAAAATTATCGATTGGATCTTCCTTAAATTGTCAGATGAGCATGTTTTTTGTTTATATTTTGCGTTAATTAGTCAAACCATATTTTTTTATTAATATTATTTGTGGGATTATTGAGTTTTTGGTGATACTGGATACGAATCAGAAGCCAAAGGCATTTTTTACAACAAATTTTAAAAATTTCTCATATTATTTGAACTATTTCACTGGACAACTTTTATTCGTAAACGGTTTAAAGGATTTGTTATTAAACTTTTACAGAAAAGAATTTGCAAAACTTCATCCCCACAATTTCAATTAGAACAAAAAAATAAATAATTAAAATTATCCATTACTTCAGTTGTCAGGTAGAGTATTACTGCAACCGAGAACCAGAGCTGCATTTTATTACTTTCAAATGTACAACTTTATTGGAAATTAAAATGAGAAATGAATAATTTTTTTGGCGAAACTTAATTTTTATTGCAAAAAAGGGAGACACGTAAAAGCTGATCAAATACATGACATAATTATAAATTCAAAAGAAAAAATTATTTAAATTGATCACTTTTGTTTGGTTAAGTGAACTCTGAAAATTGTATCATTTTCGCAATGGGTACGGGCGAAATTAGAACATTTAGCGATAACTTGCCAACCATGACATAACAACACCATCCTACTTAAGTCTCTTTTTCTTTAGAAGATACTCATAAAAGGCAATAAATTAATGGGGTCCTCTCACCACATCACAGTGATGAAAAGGCATCGAAATTCCTACTTTGATAAATCTATTTCCCTTCTCACCTCCTGGCTGACTTCAGTGTAAAATTTGTTGAGGCGAGGCGAGGCCGAGGTCAATAACCACTCGAAAACGAGACTTATTATTTTTATCCCGAGGTTTGTAATGGATTTCACATGCTGAGAGCGCATTGGAAAATTGAATACACTCTCTCCCGATTTGAACGTCATGTTGACATGACACACTTACTTGACCAGTGACTTGTAAGATACTATTATCACATCAAACGTATGTGCGAATTTCGCAACCTCAACGATTTTTTAAGAGTAAAATATGAATATTAATTCCTGCTTTTTCGTATGAAGGCTACGTGTGGATTTTAATTTTTGTGGGCACGTGTCTCATTTACAACTTAAAAATTATCATGAAAATGTACCACCAGATCATTTATGAATAAATATGAGGACTAATTACGTATTTTATGATGGATTGATTTGTCAATTTGAGATTCAGCAATAGGTGCTACGTTTTTGTCTGAAATGTAAATGTTTATCAGTCACTTATAATAATTTGCAATGTTACGGTAGATAACAGTACTTTGGCTTCATGTATTTAGGGAATTGTGTCTGAACATTTGAAGGATTATATTTTTTTGCTTATTTTTAAACTGTAAACCTTTGACCGTCACTGTCATAGATACAGAATTTTCATTGTTACTTTAAAGAACTTTGTGGTATTTCAAAAGATTTAAAAAAAGGTGTACCACAAACGAGATCATGTCCGGAGCGATAGCGGAGGACTTGACGCAGTCTAACTTCCAAAAAAAGAACGAAGAAATTTTTTTGGGACGCGGCAACTATATATAGGCGAGAATTTAAGTTTCTTTCCTTTGGCCTGTATCACCACAAATCCTATTCTATCTTATTCGCGCTTCAAATACGAGCAAAACGAGCTATCACTCGACTATGTAACTTTAAAATTGCCGGAGATACATCGTTTTGAAGTTGGTCATTTTGATAGAAAATGCACCAAATTAACGTTTTCCAAACAATCAAAATCTTTCAACTTACTCTGTATGTTTCTATCTATCTGTCTATCTGTCTATCCATCGACGGTCGATCTCGGAAACTAGTCAGCCAATCTCCATGAAATTTTGCAGGAACCTCAGGGTGGGCATAAAAATGAAAATGTGATACGCCATTACCCCAGGAAAAACCAGAATTTTGTTTTATTGGCCTCGAAGTGGTTTCTGAGTGTGGTTTTCGAGGTTCGGAAACGCGTTTTCGGCTGTAGTTTAGCTGTATTGAAACCTACAGAGGCGTGCGACCCATCAAATGAAAGGTATTCGTAACACGATTCGAACAAAAAAATAATTAAAAAAATCGGGGCTGATTCGTTTGAGCTAGAGTGATTAGAGTGACCAAATTTTGAGCTACTCGAGCGTAGGATGAAAGGACTAATATTTTTGCGATTATGAGAGATAGAGAGTTACTTTCTTCGGCAAAGTCTCAGAGTTTTACGAGTAGAACAGAGGGGCATATGTGAAAAATGTCGAAAGTTGGAAATGGGTGGGTCAATTATGTTTTTAGAGGTATTTCTTGAATGGTGGCAGATAGAGAGTTACTTTCTTCGGCAAAGTCTCAGAGTTTTACGAGTAGAAAAGAAGGGCATTTGCGAAAAATGTCGAAAGTTGGAAATGGGTGGGTCAATTGGGGTTTTGGAGATATTTCTTGAATGGTGGCAGATAGAGAATTACTTTCTTCGTCAAATTTTCGAATTTCGTCAAATTTTCGATTTTCGTTAAATTTTGTCAAATTTTCGAATTTCGTCAAATTTTTTCATTTTCGTCGAATTTTCGAATTTCGTCAAATTTTCGATTTTCGTCAAATTTTCGATTTTCGTCAAATTGTCGATTTTCGTCAAATTATCGAATTTCGTCAAATTTTCAAATTTCGTCAAATTTTCAAATTTCGTCAAATTTTCGAATTTCGTCAAATTTTTGAATTTCTGTTATAAACTGTTATAAAAAGCAGTGTTCTAAAACTTCTAAAACGACTGATATCCCAACAAAAATCTCTTCGAGAAAAGTTTGACGCAGTCTTTGAAATACAATTTCTAAAATGAATGATATCGCTAGAGTTGACGCTTTCAGCTTCGTTACGCAAAAATTAAATTTTACACCCAATTAGTTCAAACAAGCTGGCTTAGGTTTTCTCATCATCTGCCAAATAATTTTTACAAAAAAAAATTTTGACTGGAAACAACCAAAATTTTACCAAAAAAATCTGCGTCGCAAAGTGGCAGATGTTCAGGAACAGACCAGCAAGAAAATTTATCTGCCACATGCGACGCAGATTTTTTTGGTAAAATTTTGGTTGTTTCCAGTCAAAATTTTTTTTTGTAAAAATTATTTGGCAGATGATGAGAAAACCTAAGCCAGCTTGTTTGAACTAATTGGGTGTAAAATTTAATTTTTGCGTAACGAAGCTGAAAGCGTCAACTCTAGCGATATCATTCATTTTAGAAATTGTATTTCAAAGACTGCGTCAAACTTTTCTCGAAGAGATTTTTGTTGGGATCATGTGTTCGGTAGTAGGAGATTTCCTAAACAGTCCATGAAGTAAAAGAATCAACATATCGACAAAAAGATAGAATCAAAAGAAGTAGCAGATTCGCTAATTATATTGGTGACGGTCGTTGGAAAAAATGTCAACCTGCGATTAACCCCCAACTATAGAAAAGCAATTAAACCCAGAGTGAATCTCTGCAAAACAAGACGATGGGAATGCGATAGAGAAATTGAAACTGAAAACTCAGCAACACAAAAACATTTAACTGGTTTTAGCAAAGATCCAAACCAACAGTCTTTGAAATAATAAATCTTTCATAAGTTTTTCCATTAGATGTCGCCTGTTTTATATCAATTTTTAGTTGGAAATTACATTCGTTATTTTGAAAATTTCAAAACAGAATGACTAAGTTGAATAAAGCATAAGTTTTAACAGACTTAGCAGACAGTTTCGAGGTAGTTTACAATTTTCTTTCAAACTGAACTAAGGATTAAATCGAAATAAATGGAGAAAATAAATAAATAAAACTATAAAATGCAGCTGAAGGAGCCAAATGAAATTCTATAATGGATTATTGAATTATCTGCATCCGTTGGAAGAATATTGCGAACTCAATTTACATTGTTTGCAAATATACAATTTAATCTCATTCAGACATTGCGATGCTATCTCCATTTTGGTTTAATTATTTTACATTGACTGTATACATTTAAATAATGATGAGTATTCCTTCTTTTTACCTCAGTGGTGTCTTTTAAATAATAAAATAATCAACACTATTATTGTGAGTGCCACCAACAAAGTCTAAATTTGTTTGAAAATTGTAAACGTGAGTGCACGAATGATCGCAACAAATATAAAAATTAAAAGTTTTAGTAGAAAAGGAAGACTTGGGGGATTATTTACGATATTTGCACAGCATCATCTTGATTATCATCAATAGTCATCACAGTAGAAACCAATTTTAACTCAACCATTTTATGATGGCCTTAACCGACTCCTCTTCAAAAACTCAAAACAAAATCCGAGTATGAAATGATTGAGTGTCAGCGGTCAGTTGCGAATACGTTTCTCGGCTAATTTTATGTTTAAGAAACAATCCAAAGAATTTTAATTGTTTCATTGTTTTATACGATTATAAACCAGGTTGGCTGTATTTTATGTAGAAGAACGGAAACATCGATTTACATAGTTTGAGCATTTCGTTAAAATGTAAGTGGTTAGGGTATCAGAGAATCATTTTTATACTTCAGATAATTAAAGAAAAAAATATATTTTAGAAATGTTAAATGACATCCGTTGAGTTAATTCATATTATTTTTACATGCTTGCGGATCGAAAAAGTGTTTTTAGCAACGAGAGTAAAGTTCTTAATTACTAGGAATAAGTCATTTTCTTTGGCTACAAGAAGAACTTACTCTTCAGTTAATAAACATTGATTCTAGCAGGCAGCAATTAAGTCCAATAAAAAATCCTATGATTGTACCTTGGATCGTAATATTGCCTGTCTACGAGCGACTATATTATCTTCTGTTATCAATAGTTATAAAATTCCATAAAATTTTAGATATTTTTAAGAATTAAAGACGTCAACACGTTTTCTGCTTGTTACTTATGATCATAAGTCATAAGTTATCGTAAGTGTCTGTATCATAAGTGTCTGTCAGACAGACTATGTAATCCCAGTAAATTTTATTTTACTGCTATGTCATCTGCTAGCTACAACGACGACAAAAATAAACGATGACTACTACCTAATGAGGTCTTATATAGCAAAATGAACAAATGAAGTAATAGTATATTACTTCCGAGGTTCCAAGTTGTGTATTTGATAAGTGGGGTGTTACAGCCCGACCCGAAGGGGAGGGCTGTATTCCCCACTTGTCAAAAAACAACTTGCAACCTCGTAAGTACAATGCTTTACGTGATTAGGCAATGTAAATGAAAATGAAACATGCCGTAAAAGATTTTGTATCAATCTGTTGAAAATTGTTGAAGAAACAGACTCGATAGTCTGACTCCCTGCTTCTCCCTCGAGTGCTTAAAACTTTAACATAAAACTGACCAAATGTAACGAAACCGTCTCGGAGACGAAACGCGCTATTAATTGCGTTCTAAGTTAAATTTTTGTTTGTTTGAAAAAGCAACAACGATTCGTTAACGGAAGTAACGTTTCCAATGCCGCCAGCTGCTAAATTCAAATATTTGGTCCTTATTATTAAAAAAAGGACTTGAAGCACCAACCAGTAAGACACGTGTCAAACATATTCCAAAATACAGTTCACATATATACCATACAGTCATTTACTAAAAAATGTCGTTCCGGTTTTGTGGTACTCTCTGAACCCTCTGAACTCAACCGTTGTACATTTTGTTGTTTTTCAAGCCAACAAACCAGCAACTATTTTTTTGTGAATAAAATTTTTGTAAAAAAATAATATTTCACATTAGAAAGACCATATCCGAGTAGAACTTTCATTCGAGTGCAATACACGTTACACACTTCTTTTCCATTTTTTTATTTTTTCTTTTTTCTTTAATTTGTGCGAGGAATGTTCACGGATTGATGATTTGGTTAGCACGCATTATGTGTGAGTTAATCGACGGAAATAAGAACTCAAAGAACTTTTCACTTGAGTGGATTTTAAATGAATATAAAGTTCGATCTTATACTCGCGTGTAATCCACGGATAGTAAGTATTGTACTGAAGAATTTACCAGCGCAACTACAGCAACAACAACAACTGAGGAGAGGAAATGGTATTAATTGAAATTATTATTTTATACACAGTGGACGACGCAGAAACATCGAACCGAATTGCTGTTAAACGTAGGTTTGTGTGAAATTTTTTTATTATTTCATTTAAATTCATGCGTCCAAAATCATCGTCAATCAATCAACATTTATTTGAGAATATTATTATATTCAAGACTAACAAACAACCAACATATGGATTGTATTGGATATGCCATGTGTTGTGATAGGTACATTCGGAAGATGTCAAATTTGGTTCATTAGAATACGTTTTTAGACCCGTACGAAGGATATGACGTCTACCAGTTTTCGTTTATTGGACTATTGAATGGATGTATGGGACATAACGTCCTGCGTTTGTAATCCTATCAACCGAATTCATTCGATATTAAAATTCGAATGCAATGGACTTGGTTAATTGGAAGATTCTGAAAAGGTTTTTTTTTAATTTTTTTATTATCATCCCTTGACTGACGTGTGTGGGATACGAACGGACTTTGCCTTTTACAAATGTTTCGTATCGCTAGGGAGTGCTATGAGCCTAGAAAAACTATGTTGATCAACGTTGCTTTTAGGTCCTTTTGCAATAGAAAGTAGTGCAAATGAATAGAATTAGGGAGACTGGCAATACAGGAACGCCACTGCTACAACGGTCCACAAATCAAAGAAGAAAATTGACACGTAAACAAGTAACACTTTTTCAACTTTTGTCATATGCTCGTACGGGTCCCATGCAGCCTGCGCATCCGTAAATCATATGCATGCATATTCGTTGATTTTGAATAATTTCAAAAAATTAAACAAAATTACAATTATAAACCACCGAAGATGCTTGTCATATTTGGCTGTTAAATATTTATGAACGTTGTACCAGCGAGAAACATTGTGATCACACCGTTCGTAGTTGTTGGTTGATTATTATAGTTATGCGGGCATGATGTTAAAGGACCAGTTAAAATCAACGTATAAGTGTGAGAATATCTTCGACCCTTTCATCGATCTTTTAACCTATTTCATAAGCGTCGTCGTCAGTTAAACTTTACATAAAAATGAAATAAATTTGAACTCGTCGTGCACCGTTGGAATATTGAAAATATTGAGAATGGTAGGATTATGTTCAGATGATTATAAATTCAACATACGCCACATCATAATAGTACAGCAATTCTAACAAGCACGTTTTAGGGAAGCGATTTTAGTGTCGACAGGAAGTTCTGCATGTTTATCGATAGAATTAATGTTATTATTGTGTGATAATATACGCACGTGTTTATCGTTTTTTGATGCATTCTTACGTGCATGCATTGTGCAAGCGATTGAATCGCGTGTCACTTCGATTTTTGAATGGCCAATTCAGTAAAAGTATACAAAGAAGTTGAAAAGTTTAGTAATCAATTCGAATTCAGTTAATTGATATGGCGCGGTTATTATTGTTGCTTTCGGTGCGTTTTTCTCACGGTATACAAAAACTAAACTGGAGCTCAGGTTCAAAAACGGCCTGTCACCTCATCTGTTATCGACATCGACGACCAATATAATATAAGCGATGAGGTCTAGATTGATGTCATTATTTATACGTTAAAGCTAATGCAGTAAAAGATGCTAAAGAGGCACTTCAAACAAAAGAAGTAACAGATTAAACGACTGCGATATGCCGTCGGCTGCAAAAGGACTTAAAGTGTTAGCGACATTGAAAGAATTATCAGAAAACCGCGCCGACTGAAATAAATAAATTTTAAATAAAATGTTATCTGCCCGAACCGGTGTAAGACACCCGTCTATATAAACACATTTCCGAAGAAAAAAAAAAATTAAACAGAAATGACCACCACCATCTACCAAATAGCCACAATATAAAAAGATCAGTAAAACATCTGCCCCATTTATGGAATTTAAAACATTCATCGGAGGAGAAAGATGCATAACACGTTACTTATACGTTTATGTTTCGATTTTGTTTTGTTTTTTATTTTTAATGATTCAGATATATTCGGAAACATATTTTTGTGAATAACATCTGTCTCGAATGGATCTGAAGACTTAGCAATTATTGCATCGAACATGGTTGAACATTTTAAAATTCCACTGCAGCGTAATACCAGTCTGTTAACAGTGTCTTGGAAATGTTAAGTGTTTTGACACATTTTTTCTTGAAGATTAAAAATTAATTGAATTAAAAAAACAAATTTCCTTTGTGCGATAAAATGCAGGGCCTTTTTTATCAAATTAATCACGGAAACCGTAAAATTACACAAGAACTTAATGAATCCTCTGGAATGTGGTCAGCTCTTTTTAACGAGTAGACGCAAATAAGAAACTGACTAGAAAGTTAAAAGCGTATTGCAACAAACCCATATACATCTGTTACTTCATTTGTATACATTAAGGCCGAGTGTTTAATACAAAATCTATTACTTCAATATTTTTATCATACGAACACCTCTTATTATTATCGTCGTTGTCGATAGTAGATCTGTAAGATTACAACACCAAAAGACTGTGGCTGTATTCGTTTAACATTTTCCACATGCAGCGAAACCAAATTAAAAAATAAATCAAACAAAATCAATCTACAGATGAACAAAAAGGATTATCAAAAAATCGATTTAACTTTCAATTAGACTCCTTTTCAAATTGGAAAAAATTCGTATTTGTACTGCCTCGGTCCACACAATAAATTACCATAAATGGAATGGTATATATATGTGTACCATAAGTGTTTACAAATAATATCTGACAATGAACGGATTGACACCTGAATGATTGTAACGTGTTAACAAAATAATGGGCACTCATTCAGAAAAAAGGGATAAAAACGAAATGAAAAGAATGAATCAGCAAATAAATCCGTTCCTAATTTTCATATTCAAATTGAATGGTTCTCAATTTTGTACTTTCAATGGGACTGGACATATTTTATAAATGCTATGTGATGAGGTGTAGTGGAGATTTACTTATTATACTTTCGAATAAGATCTTTTTCTTGTTAGACGTCAATAATACACGTATTTAGTTAACCCTTATCAATTATATTTATTATTTATGAAGGAGAAAATTAAATTTTTAACCGAAAATATACGAAATAAGAATGAATCACAAAACGAAATGGAATGAAAGAATTGTTCTGATGACACTGTACGTTAACCCCCCCGGGTTATTGTTTGCTTTGAAATGAATTTTTGAATAAAAATAGAAGCAAATTAGATTCGGTATTATTGTTCGAATGAAGATGAGTTATTTTTGGTTATTTATTTGTTTGTTTCATCAAAGACATGCGACCTAAGCAAATACCAAATATTCGAGTCTTTTAGCGGAGTTTTAAAGCTACAAAGTGTTGAATGTAAATAAATTATTCGAAATTATTTCGGTTTTCAAACAATGATTCATTATTTTCCAATTAAGTACGGCTATTTCGATGTTATTCTAAGTAAAAACTTGTTCTACCGATCCTATGTCTCAAAAAAAGCAACTTTTTATAAAATTCATTCTGTCATAATAAAATATCTGCACCGAATTTTGAAAACCTGCTACCTTTCCAGACCATAACTTTCTACAAAAAATGGAAACTAGCTGATAAAAGCCGAGAATTCCAACACAAATCCTTTAAACTTGTTATAAACGGCAGGCGTATGACTAAATCATAAACGCTAGTGTTTGGTGCATAATCTCAAGGCTGTAAACTTGGGGATCTGCGTGACCTCCCCAAGTATACAGCCTTGCATAATCTATTACTTTATCTGTTTTATTCGGTTTTATTGTGTATTTGACTATAAGGCCACATCACCAATACCTCATCACTTTATTTTCGTCATCGCTGCGGATAACATATGCCTAACCGCTTTTAAAAGGCTATTGAGTCGATCCTCTCATTAAAATTATAATAAACGGGTAGTCGCAACTTTGATGAGTTGTAACAAATAACCGTTGAGGAGTACGGCTTATTTATCGACTTATTACAGTATAAAATGTCCTAGACTATTAAAGTTCTAACGTTAGAAGAAACGTAGCTTTTTGCTTTAGTGGAGTTGTAATTTTAATTTTAGAGGAACCGTAACTCTCGCGAAGCTCGAGGTGTCATGTGTAGCTCCTTAGAATTGTTTCACATGCTACGCGGTTCATTTGTTTAAAAAAAAATGGAAACAGATGAAATGACCAGGGATGCTTCTCAAATTTTTGATGCAAAAGGCTTAATGCTTCCTTCTACCAAAATGATAGAAATGCTATGCAAAGTACAAACAGTCTATCTAACAATAAATCTATACGGACTGTCGACATCATCGACGTTTTCTAACATCGGTAGGCAAACAAACTAAAAAAATTCGAAATGGAAAATTTATTTAATTACAACGAGTTCATTTATCCCTTGTTTCATTTTATGGTTTTAACATTCATTTTAGAAGCCATCGCATGATCTATGGTCAGTGATCCATCTGTACGATACTATAAGTATAATATGGAAAATGTAATGAATATTTTATCATTGATGTGCTCTACTGAATTCGACAAACATCAAACCACCATCATATATACTTCGAGTAAAATGATTATGTATAATGACTTTGAAAAGTATAAATTCAGCATAGCGCAGTGTATTTTGTAGCATAAGCGTGCTGTATACATTGTTGCACCTATTTCTCTGACTTGAAAATTATTGTACAAATTTAAATATCATAACCCCGTAACGCACTTGCCACTGGCTGTATCGAGCTGGCACATGGCAAGCTAATACACATAAGGTTTTGAATTTAATTAATTTCTATCGCATTTCTTTTGAAGCAGAAGACATTATTGTAACGTTGTTAACTTAATGCGTACTATTAGAAATTATTATTTTGTTTGAAAGACGTTTTAAGAACAGAACGACTTGTCCAATTCGAAGAATACCAACTAGGGCCGGAATGGCTACCAAAAGGCACATCGGGTGAATTGGCTGAAAAAGGCTCAGAGTCGCCTAAATAAACTCTATTGGTCTGAGCAGCATTAAAAAGCAAAAGGCGCATCAGGTACGATACCAACAGTGATTTGTCACAGTCTTACTCATCTGATATCGACAAATGCTGCAGCAATGAACGATTCACTTCATCTTACGTTGTTATACTTAAAGCAGAATGCATGATTCAACAAGTGATGTTATAGATTCTGTATCAAAACAAACAATTCCGTTTGCAGATCTTATATGAATAATTAACTGCAGAGTCGCATTAGAGAATTATATGAAAAATGAAAGTTGTATTTTTGACCGCTGTCAGAACAGGTACTTCATTTTTACTATTCGATCAGTAATTACCAAACACATTTTACTTAATGCTTTAAGAAAGAAGTAAAAATATTTTATTTTTATTTTTCTTGTAATTCGCTAATGAGACCTGTCCCCGTTCTGCATTTGACTATTCATATGGATGTATCGTGATACGTTTGCTTCCTGACACAGAATCTATGACTTCACTTATTTTAACAAACGCTCTACAGTATATAGAAAAACACTAAGCAGAGCTCACAGTTTATGTTTGTCGATGTTGTCGATAACAAATGACTAGATTTGTTTTTAAAAACGTAGTAAGCGTTGATCAGCATTTAGTTATTTAGTTATTCTGAGGTTGGATCAACCTACTCTTCAACCTTTCTACAAAAGGAAGATTTGTCAATTATAGCAGCCGTTAAAGTCTCCATGTAAGTCTAACTGCGTAAGTACCGATTAATTGGTACCCGTATACAAATGTAAGAAACTATATCCATTATTCCACTTTATAAACATATCTAGAAAAAAAGCAGGAAAAAAACTAATTTGCGAACAACAACACTGCCATGGCATTACACTTCAATTCAACTACCTTCTCGTATATATCATGTTTGCAAGCAATTTGCGGTTTCTGTATTATTACGCAAAAAGGATGTTGATTCGTTTTTTTATATATTTTTTTAAATAAAAAATGAAACGTTCTTACGACAAGTAGAAGAGCAAGTGTCTTTAATAGTGAAGTATTACATTGTGCTTTTCGATATAAATTTGTAAAAGTGGCAAAGTGGAGTGTGTGTGCTAGACTTGTAGAATGTTAGATGCATCGTCAACCATTTGATTTCAACCACATTCCAATCCATTCCACACGTAGTTTTGCTATCCAAAATCCGTATAAATAATTCGATTTTATATACGTCGAGGTTTAAATTAATTAATGAAATTCGCAACAATGTTAAACATCTTCGCATTGAAACCCACAATACCGTAAATTAGCCATCATAATGCAATTTTTTTTAATGCCTCTTCGTCTTCCATAATGTTGCTCCAGCAGTGTTTGCATTCACCATATATACACACTTTGATGGAAAAGAAATGAAAACAACCAAAAGAACTTGGCATGCAAGAGTAAATAATACCTGACTCATCGTATGTAGACGTAGAATATTATTGTCATTTGATGGATTAACTTGTGCAATTTTTTAATATGGTGAGAAGGCAAAGTGTTTGAGAGTTCAGTGTCTTGCAGATATTGGATTATTTAGTCGGATAAATTTCAAAGTAGCGCCGTGATACGTTTAATCGTTTGATGAATTAAATTGCTTTTAATTGAATAAAATAGTTTTTTTTTTGGACTCCAACGGACATTGAATCATATTTGTATTTATATCGTTTAGTTGGTCAAGTGTACCTAGTATCCAATTGTTGATAATTATTATTTTTTGTATGCTCAATCACATTCAAAAATCAATTCCAATTATTATAACAAAACCGACAATAGAGAGAAAAAAACAATTCAACAGAAATTAATTAGTGAATCAATTGTAATTTAAGAAGAATAAAAACATTTCTGTGACTACAAACTGTATAGACATGCCGATAATGAACGAACCAAGGCCTTCCGTTGTTCAGCAGGTCGCCCACCGAATAGTCAGGTATGTTTTTTTTCCTGTGTGTTTAATGGAAATGAAACGGATTGCCGTTCGTAATAGTATATTTATTGGGTTTCAAATAACCGCTGAGCGTTCAGCTTACATAGGGTCTAAACTGGCCAACAGACTATTATTATGATAAGTGTTTTTATTGGATGTTATTGACAAATTTGGACTTATTTGGAATTGTTATGTAAAAATTCGTTTGGTATACATTCGTTATATGTCATTGGAACTGTAGTAAAAGTGTGGCCCATGTTTGATGTTATGTACGGAGATACGCAGAGCTGGGTTAAGGTGTTCAGCATTAGATATCTCAATATCAGAGGAAATTTCTAGAATTTTAAGATATTCATAACTCATGTCTTGCTTCATGGTTTCATCCATTGCCTACATTTGAGAAATTTTTTCATTGATTTTTTCGAAATTTTCTTGAATTTACTCGAAATTGAGAACATTGAGAACATAATTGATATTTCTGTATATTCGCGATTTTCCTAAACTTTCCAATATATTTTTTGATTTTTCGTGGAATTTTCCAGATTTTCTTGATTTTCGAGAAAATTTTTCGTGGAACCGGCATTTGCTTCTTCAACATAATTGATAAGACAACACTGCTAGAATTTATGTATAAATTTTATCATCACTGGCCGCTCATGAATGACTAGATAATTCTAAAAGACTTAGTTGAAAATTTACCAAAGAATGAAAAATGTTAGAACTTCAATATCGACGACTTTTACTTTGAACTTATTTTCTATCTGTCTGCTTAATAAGTAGATTACGCCTTTGTTTGAAACATTCTATGTTGCCAAGTGAGAAGGCTACGAAGGGATTGGTTTTGCAAGAGAGTATCTTTTGCTAAACAAGTGATAGAACAAAACATTAAAACATAACGTTCTATGAAGCTCTATGGAGTGATAGAACTAAAGAAGTAAATATTTGTGTAATAGCATAGTACTGGAGAATGCTTTGGTAATACTTTAAACAAAGGAAGTAACAGATTCAACCGAATCACAAAATAATGTTTTCAGATTGAGACAAGAAATCAATAATAATTGCTGTACTACGCTTTCGTGTGTAAAATATTTCCAAAGACTTGATAATTAATTTTAATTTAGGAACGAGATTGCTTACTAATTTATATTCCAACCATAACACGTCTGGAGCAGTATTAGGGCATGCGTTTTCTATATTTTTACTGTTATCTTTTTCTCTTCTACCTTTGCTTCGCTATTTCAAGCAAGATGTCGTGGCAGTAATGTCATCAATATTTACATTTTTGCTCAACAGATTTTAATAAAATATAATGTCAACGTAAAGCTCATGATCTCAAGACTCCGGAACATGTATGGTTTCCACTCAACAAAAGTACATCCTGAGGGATTCTTTTGAAAAACAGTCTACCGAAATCGGACGTATTTTCCAGTGGACTTTTTTATATGTGCCTATAAAGGTATTCGACCCTAGAAGCCAAAACCACTTTCCAAAAAAAATTTCACAGCTTGTGTGGCTGGTGAAAGGTGATCAAAAACCGAAAACTTACACTTTTCTTACAAATATTTCTCCCGTTACACGAGCCGTATAGGGTCGTGTGGGGTGTCATTAGAAAGGTAATCACATGTACTATTGAGCCGAATAGGGACTTATTGGGTTTAAAATTCATCCAGACTGAAGTATGTGCAGTTGAAGTTTTCAACCGGAGACTTGCACTGTTCTTACTGAAATTTCTCGATGTACACACGGAATAATTTTTTGGTAAGTGGAAATCAAGCTTTAGTGTTTGAATTGGTTTAGTATCTGCTATAAGAATTTGGAAAAAGGATGTGAAGCAAACGGGTTTTAAAATTCATACCGCGTAGAAAATATTGTGCCAATTGAAATACTAATTGCTGTTCTGAGGTCCTGATATCATGCTATGCGCTGACATTATATTTGCCTAAAATCCATCGAGTAAAAATTTAATTATTTTTTGGCTGAGCGACATCTTGCTTGAAATAGCGACAGGAGAAGAGAAATTGAGAAGAGTGTATAATATAGAAAACTCAAGCCGTGATACCGCGCCTGGTTTGGATTTTGACTTTGACTTTTTGCCTATTTTATTTTTACTAATTATAAAACTGGCAAATCAGTATCCTCAATCAGCGTTATTAATCTGAATCGAATAAATTCTCCGGCCATTTAAATTCTGAGCGTATATTAACTGAATAAAAATAAATCGTAAAAATGTTTACATGCCGCAACATGCCACACACCTATTTTAAATAATAAAAAAATTCTCCACATCAGAAAAAAAGAGTCGCAAACGAAATCTAATCCACCATTGAAAAGAATTTTATTTTTTATGTAATTAAGCAGTTTCTTTGTTTGTGCGACGACTTCGCCTCGAAATAAAATTTATCAAAAAAATTAATTTTCACACACCCACAGGCTAAAATTTCCAGCGCCCATATTTGGATCATACAACATTTTAGCCTTAACAAATTTTTTCACGTTTTGATTTTGTCCATTTTTTTTTGTCTTTTCTTCTTTTATAACCAAAAAACCAATTTACATTCTCAATTTTTATTTAAAAAAAAATATTGTTAGACTCGTTGGCCATTTAAAATCAATGTTACACACGACACTGTGAGCCTACGCACTGAAATAGCAATCGATTTATAATAAAGTTAATTTTTATTTGAAAAAATAGAGAAGAAAAAAAAACAACAGAAAATTTAATTCAACACAGCGCGCGATTTCATACCAAAAAACGTTAATTTCTGTTTATATTTTGCAGAGATGGTCTAATGGTTAGTCAACCTATTCAACCGATTCCAAATATGGTAGGCTCAGCTAGAGACTATGCGATGGTAAGTTGAGAAATTTATTATTTCTGTCGATGTTTAATTGTTGGTAAACAGAACTAAAGATGAACCTTACACGAAAAAATGCTTTCTGTTTACTTTTTGTAATTATTTGTGATTCTTTGCAATGGAGAAAAAATAGTGTAGGCGCAGTGGGATGCCACTGCTGCCGGAATGACATTGCCACTATCAATACGAAGTTTTTACGACAGCTTTTCCATATGTTCGATATCATCCACACACGACTTTTTGACAGCCTCCCCCTTGTCCACACTCTGTAATATCTATTCAAAGTGACGTGTCAGGTGAGATGATACATCCACATTTTCTTAACTCACATACTAATGCGAGAATATGAAGTTCTAGTACTTCATTTGTTCTTGAACAATTTTTGTATTTATACTTCGTTCGTTTAGGGTCACTGTCATTTTAATGGTTAAAACAAAAGTTTTTTCTTAGTCCACATGGTTATCTAAAAGTCCATGTAATGGATGTCTGTAGCCTGGAGATTAATTGCATGTCTCCCATCCTTCCGCCCAAATAAATCTTACCTGATGATAAACAATAGACATGCAAAATCGACATTTCGATTTACCTTTCAAGCTCGTCATCATTTAAATTCCAATAATGGAAAGTGACGTAAGTCGCCGATAATATTCGATATAATTTATGAGTCAGAGGAAGGATCGGTCGCGTCGTTAAATTAATGGATTTGATTAATTATTTTCAGCAATTTATTATCCGCCGTAAAACTGCATTTAAGGATACCATGCACGCAGAACGTTTAGACAAGTTTCCATTTAGGGAAATCGAATGTAATTTTCTGAGAACGAACGAAAATTAAAAGGAATATTAAAAATGCGAATTCGTTAAATGGTCGACTCCACTTAGGTGGTGTCTTTGTGTAACAGGCTCCCGATAAAGATTTATTTATGTGTCTACAGAATAAACATTTTATCTTCCTCGTGTGTTCCATGAACCATTTTAAACAACAAAATTAAGAAAATAAACTCAAATGCGAAAAGATAATTCCAACAACAGTAACGAATAAAAACTGAGTCCAATGTGTAATCACTTCCGTTAAATTATCTCACTTTGACAGACACCCGCAGTCCTATATGCAACACATCAAATGAAACCCAATTTTCTATATATCTTCATCCACACTCTATTCGGTGTTTATACTAACCCCATTTGTTTCAACACAAACAAGCCATTCTGGATGCATTAAAATCATTATTTTTATCTACGGAAAATTAAGATTAAAATTGAAACCACCATAACAAGCAGAGAAAAGGAAGTTCTAAAAATACCATTCCATATAACGAAAACACATTTTTAGTTTATTTAGTCTTTGAATGGAGCGTAGGAAAAAAAATTGTATTCAAACATCCATTTCTAAACGATAAGTGCGGCACCCGAACGTTGTCTCAAATATCCTTTTTTTTTTCAGCTTCATATTCTTCCCGTCTATATGACGAACTGATCAACTTGATTTTAAGTAAAACATCGAAACTATACAGAAAAAATGGTTCAAAAACATCTGCTATTTCGTTTTTATTTTCATTGTAAAATTGGAATGTGCAAGCATGAATGTGAGGAGGGTACCTCATCAACGTATAAAAATGTACAATTCATTTACGAAAGAGGCAAAATCTCTTAAGTTATTTATACAATTTTTTTTTGTGTTGTTAAATATATTTTTTGATAAAGTGAGGCATCTGTACATCTGGTTGTATACATAATACACTTTCATACGTAGCGAGCCAGTGTAACGTTCAAGTTATATTATAAATGGTATTATTTTCTCCGTATTTTATAGCTCTCTATACAACACCCGCTTCTTCTGTATCCATGTTGTTAAATAGGACCCTAGACGCGTCGCTTAATATAAATTTTAATATCGAAATACGTAGACTCTTCACGGAATAATGTAAAATGTGCTATTCACCAACGCGTATCAATATCATCGGGCTCAATGTTCCTTTTTCAGTGTGTCTGTGTATGGTTCAAATTACCCGTAAATAAGGAGATGATTTTGTTAACCATGGGGATCGATCAATTATGTATGCATCGAACAGAGTGTTTTAATTGATTCGGGAATTGAGCAGCTGGACCAATTAAGTTTTTATTTAGAGAAAATGGTCTGCATAGAGGGATTCTTTTGAAAAACAGCCTACCGAAATCGGACGCATTTTCCAGGGGACTTTTTTATATGTGCCTAGAAAGGTATTCTACCCAAGAAGCCAAAACTATTTTTCAAAAAAAATCTTCGAAGTTTGTGTGGCTGGTGAAAGGTGATCAAAAACCGAAAACTTGCGCTTTTCTTACAAAAATTTCTCCAGTTACACGAGCCGTAACTGGAGAATGTTTTTGTAAGAAAATTGCAAGTTTTCGGTTTTGGATCACCTTTTACCAGCCACACAAACTTCGAAGAATTTTTTTGAAAGTGGTTCTGGCTTCTAGGGTCGAATACCTTTCTAGGCACATATAAAAAAGTCCACTGGAAAATGCGTCCGCTTTCGGTAGGCTGTTTTTCAAAAGAATCCCTCATAACGAATTGTTTGGTAATTAGTGCAAACATCAACTAGTTAAGAGTAACCAGTTTAAAACAATCGAGAATAGTCATCTGTTAGTGACATCTACGACAAAAATGAGCAATTGTAGACGGTATGGTTTTATCTAGTAAAATGTGTGTTAAAACTAATGAAGTAATAGATTTGTATCGATCACTTGGTGATAATCCCATTAAAAGAAGTAGTAGATTTAATGTTTGGTGTTAATATACAACTCATTAAAGCCATACCAGTTCCCCATGCAAACATTGGAGCAAACACGCTGAGATCTGTATCATCATTACAACAACAATTATAATTCGTTTTTCAGTAATCCCAAAAAGCGGTTCCCTATCTCCGTTCATTTCATCATAAAGTTTACACAAACATTAGCGAATGCAAACAGTAATCCATATGTGGGCCCATATGGTTTCAAAGAACAGTAAAACATCACCCTTTTCGAGCTGTTTTTATTGGCTCATATCGTAATGTAAATAAATTGAAATTAAAACCAAGGGGATGATGGTGTGATGATGGTGCAACGAGAGAACGAGAATATGGCTTGCGTTCAATTTATAAACTGTTGACTCACAATGCAATGTGGTTTTTAGTATTTACTTAGGATGTTTTTTTCCTACATCGATTCGACACGCGTCGATTTAAATTGAATTATTCAGCAGAAATAAATACTTTAATGATTGTGAGAACAGTAAGATATTTATACCGAACTATCTGGTTTTGGGTAGAATGCGGATTTAAGATTTCCACGTAGTTTGTTTTATCTTATGTAACATTGTCTTGCGGTTTGGTTCGACAGAAAACGTTTGAAAGAAAGATCCGAGCTAAGAGATCAACCAAACATATTTTGTTGTTTATCATATTGTTAACCACCGAAACGCAATATTTTTCATGTATAGAAATTAGTGGAATAACATCATATTAATGGCTTGAGACAGGCATCTTTTAAACATATCTCTTCACTTTATATTTTCTTGGAACTGTAGTAATATGCTTATTATATCTCATCAATTTCATTGTTTGGCTGGATGTAACACATTTGAATTCAGTCTTTTCCATACGTATACACACGTTCCTAACCGAAGAAAAACCCAGCGTTTTTTTTTAACTCGTCTTCTACAACTTGTACACAATATATCAATTACTTCGAAAGAGACTCTCACGACATAATTGAAATTCTTTGTGCGTTTTGTATTTCAAGTAAAGGAGAGAAAAAAAAAACTTCGTTTGTGTGTGAGTCGAGTGTGTAAGGTGAGTATTTACGACATTATTATAAGTTATTCGAAATTGAAACAATCAAATTTGAACCACAGAGACATGCTTTGCTTTCCTGATTAAAATGTTGAACGAGAATTGCCATAAAAAATTAAGATTGAATTTCAATGCATTTCGATGTTCGATAGGAAGTTACATTCCATTTACGGAAGGAGGTCTTTTTTCCATTTGTTGCACTTTTTTTATTGAAAACATGTTGAACCATTAAATTACACTCCATTGAACCCATGTTTAACCAAATGTCCTACGCAAAAATTTATTTATAAAAAAGAAGTAATTTTGCCGAATGACCAAACATTGAAATTTTGACAATTTTCTTTACTTGAAAAGCATCAAGAAAATTAAATATTCAAACGAACCCTTTTCCAACTCAAATTACACCACTCTCGTAAACTCTAGTAAACGAAAGACAGTCACTTTGTAAGTGCTCATATAACACCGATTCAACCCTAAGTTGCATATTTAAATTCCTAGCCCCCATTTCCGTACAAACCCACTATATAAGTTTCTGCAACCATTCTGACAAATAAACCACATTTTTATGTATGAAAATGCTCAAACCCATGAATAATTTATCTCGGTAATATATTTCGTCTGGTATGCAATTAACAATTGTATTGCCAGCGCTGGAAAAATTTTTTCAAAATTTTTCACTTTATCATTTCAAATTTGGTGCTTTATTCAGCAGCATTTCTAACAATAAAAATTATAACTCAAAATGTTATATGAATAAAAAATGTGCTCGGTACGCCTTAAATCCGGCCGATTGGGGTTGCAATACATGTTTAACTGTAATTCAGCATACAAACACGGTACAAAAAAAAAAGTTGCAGCTGCTGTTTCGGTTTTGGTTTTAAATCGACACAACATATGGATATATTGAAATACATATGTCTCGTCTGGTTAATATAATGAGAGTGTGTAGCTTTGGCGTTATTATAGAAAGATTTTTGCTATATGAAATTCTAAAAGGTTGGTTGTTCTTATGAACCAATAAAACTTGTATGAGATCGATGTACTCATATACGATAAAATCATCAGTTAATACCACACTATATTCAATCAAACGCATTCTACACGTCAGACCATGCCACTATAAAACACTAGACTCCAGTAACCTTAACCGGTTTCTTAACTTGTATCGAGCGAGTCATTTTAAAATAGCATTGAGGTACAAGTCAATTAATATAAACAACTCCGTATGGTCTAATGTCACCGCGGAGGATATAACTGTTTTAAAAATGGATTCAAACGCACTCATTTTCATATTATTTTGACATAAATAATGAACTCAAGATAAATCGACAGAATTTGACCAATCGGTCATACCTGGCTTGTACATTCATTGGTTAAAGGTACCAACATCAGCAATATTTAACTAAGCCATTCCCAGCGATTAATCGTTGCATACATCGTCACACAGTTACGGAAAATCTTCTCCTAAAACAGCAAAAAAACATTCTAAAGTATCGCTCAATGTTCAATCTGCCAATGTCACAGTGGAAACACAGTGTCTCGTTGGAAGGAAATCTGTGAAAACCCTCAGAAAACTCGAAAAACTAGGAAGTAAAGAGCATTCGCTGCGAGTAATGAATAAAACATTCGTAGATCTTATTAATTAAATTTATGCCATTTAAATAACAAATCCAGCTACTAAGAACCTGGTCATACACTTGGAAGGTCATTAAGATCTCTATTTGGATGGTGGCTGTGGAATTGGTAAGAACTTTATTAACAAGGTCTCTACTGATGAAACAGTAGATCGAGACGGCGACAGTATACTAGTTTAGACGCAATGTTTAATAATCTACTAAAATATTTGCTACTAAAGAAGCTGACTCAAGTGGAAATTAAGGGTTTGTCAACCGAGTCCGTTTCGGTTAATTGTCAAGTATCGGAGACCCACCTATTACACCAAAAATTGTAACAAATGACGGCTAAATATTGAAACGTTTCCACTTTTTCGAAGTACCAATAAAACTATCGTTTTGTTATCCAGTTATTTTATTGTTAAATTTACGACCGCTTCCATTTACTATTAGTCGAGGAAAGTGGAATATAGGGAACATCCCTAATTACACTTTTTTTGTATTATACCCTCTTGTGTGCACGCGGTCGTATGGTACATATAAATTGGTTGAAGCGTGTAATAAGTACGCATCGAGATCTCGACTTTTTGGGTCGTGGTGTTGATGCATCGCATGCCATATAGAATATTATTCCATACAAAATGTAGATAATGTGCGATGATACCGAATATGGTTATTGTATCGTGTAAATTTGTCTAAATTAGTTTCCATTCACATAAATTTAGCTGTGTCGCATTATAACACCATTAAAAGCATTACACAATAACAATAATTTTGCTGAAAATAAAAAAAAAAAACATTTTTTACCCAACCGAACAATGACCGCATCAATCTACTCTTATCATCACGAATCTCAAGATATATTTCACCGCCATTAAGCGGCACTCCGCTCCCAAGATTCCACTGAATCGAAATAAAAATGCCCACCTACAAGCAATCCTATGCTTGTTCGATATTGTTGTAATACCTGTGTGTATGCCATTGAGCATGTTAAATAGAAAAATTTCTTCAGATTCATTTTGCTTGGCGTGTATCGTTCGATTCCATATTTAGTTCTCCAATTGCACATTCAGTGTTTCAACGAAGAAGAAATAAAAACAAAACGACTAAATTGTCTATAAAATTAGCTTAATATCGTAATGTGAATGGATCAACACTATTATTTCAATAAATTGGATCGTCACGAATTTTCCATTCTTAGTAAGGTTTCAACAACGAAAGGAATTAAATGCAGAAATTCGAAGTACGAGAATTCGATGCATGATTGATTTCTCTGTGGGGTAGTTGCCTTAATCGTAACTGAACACCGAGGCCATGTTTGTTACGCCAGTTTTACTTTAACAGCCCACATATACGATACGTCTTCTAGCTCCAGATACAATTATGTACATTCTGAAAAAGCCCGGACCACATGATTAACGTGAATTTCTACCCACGTATATAGACTAACAAACCCCTAGAGTGCTTCTGGAGCTAATTATATCTCCGCTTAAAGTTAGACTCAGATAATTGTACACAGAATTCATTGTCGCTTCATTCATGTCACTCTTCAGTGTATGGATCGTTGATTAAACCAAATACTTCAACTACCCAGATTATGATGCTTGGGTGTGCTTAGGCACGTTACCTTTCATGCTATACATTGAAGAAAACCCTATACATAATTTGAACTCACCGGAATTGAACACGGAATAGCCAGTACGCTACCACTGAGCCAACCAGTTCCCTAGAATTCAATACAGCTAAGCGGGTAAAATCATTGAGCAAACTTATGACACCGGTTCTCGTTTACTATACGAAGATTTATTGAACCGAATTTAAGTTTATTTTTATTTATTTGAAAATGACTGGAAAATATTTACAAGTTTACAAATTTGTCATCAAAAATATTGCACCCGCCACTCTAACTATCACAAATTTTTTCAAATATCCACGGTCAGATTATTTAACCATTCCAAGGCGGCAGTCGTTATCGTGTGAATCTCCTCGATATTCCCGTTAAATCTGTGTATTGTATAGGGCACTCCTCCACCAGATGTTTCATTGTTTGTAATTCACCACACTGACAAAGCGGCGATTCTATAATATTCCATCTGTGAAGCAAGAAGCCGCAACATCCTTGACCAGTTCGAATTCGGTTTGAGTTGAAGCCATCCACCTCTTTTGTCGGATCGTTTATCAGCTCTTTGTTTTGTACTGTTGCGGCATTCCATCATTCCTTCCACCGAGTTTTTCGGTCAGTTTGATTGCCAGCGTTGCGAAAAAAAATCCAGAAAGGTGAACGTGATCTCAGTCGAAGATTTGCAGGTGCAGAAATCAA
The DNA here is from genome assembly GCF_014529535.1 of Bradysia coprophila. Lineage (NCBI taxonomy): Eukaryota > Metazoa > Arthropoda > Insecta > Diptera > Sciaridae > Bradysia > Bradysia coprophila. The sequence continues at coordinate 2,353,987 of NC_050738.1, forward strand.
GTCATTGTGGATGGGCAACTCCGTGTACAATTGAATTTTTCTGCATTCTCTCAGTGCCGACTCTTCCCTCAAAATGTGTGCTGGAGCAATGTTGCTGAGAACGCTCAGCCATTCCACTTCTGTTGGTTGTACAGCCCCACAAATCAATCTCAACGCGACATTGATTTTCGTGTCAACGAGTTTAGTGTGGCAACTATTCATCCACACTGGAGAACAATAATCTGCGACGGACATGATCAGAGACTGAGTAGATATACGCAAAGTCTTCGCTGAACATCCCCACGTCGTTCCAGTAAGTTTTTATGACACCGGTTCTCGTTTACTATACGAAGATTTATTGAACCGAATTTAAGTTAATCATCAAATTCCAATGTCCGACTGTTTAATGCCTATTTTAAGACGTATCACATACTACAAACACTTTGTAGAGTCGAATCTTTTACTTCATCTAATGATAGAATGTTCAACAGAATCTTTTACTTCATTAACCTTTAACATACATAGTGCTGTATAAGACCGCATATGTCATATGTCGTTAACAGATGACAAATTCGAAAAGAGATGTGTTTCATGTTCTCAATAATGTCTGCAACTAAGGTGCTGTTGTTCCTCTCATTAATAATAGTCTTTGAAATTAATTATTGCTTGAACTCCATACCCACTTAATAAACTATCAAGAATTTCAATAATAAAACACGCAAATCCGTGTGCTATGATTCTATGGAATTCTACTTTTTTTGTTAATTGTACCTCATGCGTAAATTGAATAATCATTCCGTCGAACTGGACTACTAAAAGTTAATGTAATTATCGCCAATTGAGAAGATTGTGCTCATTATTTTCCTAGGTTATAAATAATGATACAGACATAGATCAACGAATAGCTTTTTCCTACGTTTCATACATAAACATATACCGTGAGCAGAGCATTGCATAATTTTTAAATTGTTTGTTTGAATCAAAAGTATATTTCTCAGACACACACGTACGGTACCGGCTCAACATAATAATAAATCCATCTGACTGTTTAAATTGTGCACACTTATTTAATTATGTCGAGAATATTATTGTGATGGGTGTGTCGATGCTGAGTGTCGTTTTTTTTTCGTCCAAATTGAATTTACCTGTACAAGAAAAACCTTGAAGTTCTTCAAAAAAAAAATCTTTAATGGCGGCACGGTTGTATTATACATTAGTTGCAAATCCGTTTACGTAACACATAAATTTTAAAATGTGGAGCGTATGGTAATTGGTCAATTGAGTGATATTCGAGATTGTAAGGACTGGTTTTCATTTTCTATAATTTTATACTTTAACGCCATGCTAATAAGTTACTCACCGTTTATAAGTTTTTAATTATTTTTCACGCTATATCATTCCATCAGCATCGTCCTTTACATTATCACGAAAAGGTTGTAGGCATTAAATAATTGTACAGAGAAGAAATGGAAACCGTTAATTGTGTTGAGATATAATTTGATTCTAATAAGTGAACTTAAGGCGTTCTCATTGTATTATAAAGAGTTAAATCTAACCGATTTCACTGTACAATATTTAAATGGAAAGGTCAACGTCTATATCCACCTTGTATACCTTATAACTGACTGTAACATTTTGAAATGGAAATAATCGGCAAACAATTTTTTACTTCACTGAAATTGTAAGATTCAGATTCATAGAACGCTAATTACATCTCTCACCTTAACTGCAATTTACATGAACAATGCGAATGAAGACATGTAATGAGGCCAAGTTAAACGCACTTAAATGCAAACGATTAAATATGAGTTCTGTTAAATAGTCGAATTTTTTTGATGAACTAAAATCTGAACAATTTGAAACAATAAAATCTTTTGTAAGAAAAATCATTTAATTCCAACGAAAGTAAGAGTTTTGACTACTATAAATATTGCCAGAGTGATTATCATTATAATCTCTTGATGAACGTAAAACTGTTGCGAATTGTTAGCATGATATAAACAGAAATATTGTTTACCGAAAATTATACGACTGTGGTATAATCTCTGTAGCATAACGATTTCAATTGAAAGCATTAAAACATTATGGACAAAGATATGTATAGCTCTTCTACCTTCAGATGGAAGTTACTTTTTTTTCATGTTCAATTTGGCAAATACACAATTTTCGTAACAAATAAATAATCAGATGTTTGTGTCGGATACTTTTTGATATTACCGGATGAAATTGGAAATTGAAATTTTCGTTAAGTACATTGCCACAAAAGATGTGTTCGTATCGATTTATTTGCAGAACAAATTGAAAATAATGGTTCATCAAAAGAGAAACTTGGGAATTATTCAGTATAGATTCGGATAGTTAACCTTTTATTTGCGGAGACTACAAAAAATAAAATAAAAGTCGAAACAATTCTCTCATTCGAACGATTGATGTTAATTGCGCAAATTGAAGTAATTGTGGGTACGAAGTGTTGATAAGGTTGGAAAAGATAGTCATGGATATCAGAGAAATCGTGCAATGAAAGCTCTTATATCTTACACTGAAGTGAGAGTAGCTTGATTTTAAGAAATTAAGCCGTACGTACAATGAGATCAAGAACTGACGAATACTCAGACATTTTTTAATTTTACTGATTCGATCGTACAGCTATCACAAAAAAGATAAATTTACGCTGCAATTGCGCTACAGAGGAAAGTACCGTAAGAAAAATTTAAAACAAAAGATTTTCCGAAGCCGCATCTGAGCTTTTCATACAAAGAAGCTTAGAAGCTCACCCGGCACCAGTTTGTAAGTTCTACAAGAAATATCTTTGTGAGCCTTTGTAGATTTAATGATAAAACTAATACTTGACGGATGGGTAATTTCCATGGTAATAATTGTGACTTTACAAGGGCAAAAAGAGAATTATCAGTCTTAAATGGATGGTAAATAAACGTCAATTTTTTTGTTTAATTTTTCTTTAAATTAAATACAGCCGTTCTAAGTTTAGAACTCGCACGGGGGCCTCCGCTGGGTCAATTGTGCTAGCTGTTATGTTAGACGTTTACTGTTTTTATAACCTTACTGTACTAACTATGTAGTTCAGGATGTCCTTGGGCTGCAACTTTATAACCAGGTCAGACATGATAGTGTAGCCTCCAAGATGCTTCCTTCTTTTGGTTAGGAAAGCAGAACAGTTACAGAGGAAATGTTCGGCTGTTTCCAATGTGATAGCCTCACAGTTCACAGCCTGGATCAGTGAGTTTACCAATAGTGGTTAAATGTTTGTTGAAACCAAAATGACCTGTTGGTCAAATTTGCTAAGAGAAATAATAAATGAATCAAATTAGAAACTAAAACCGAATGCCAATGTAGACGTGTTGTATCACTGACAAAAGAAATAACTTCATATTACGTGACCATCTGTTATCGACAACGAACGACAACAATTACCGCAGAGCACTGATTTGTGTTCTTTTTTATAGCAAAATTTATGTCAAAACAAATGAAGTAAAAGATTTTTTTTTCGGCCGCTAGACAATATTTTTATACAGAAGAAGTAACAGAAGTAACAGAAACCAGAACAAAAGTGATTAGGATTCTGTAAATTAAATATATTTGTAGTTTCAGTCAGATTATTCAAAGTTCATACAAATTATGTTTGCTCCTGCTCCATACTAAAGCTGTATAACACTCACTCAGGTATTTTGGTTTGGTGATGAATTTAAATGTATCGGTAGCTCCAAACAAGTCCTCTTTTCTCGATACAATAAACTCAGACATTCTTTGCGATAATCATTATTGATCCATAATTCCAAAACAGTTAAAAATAAAACTTTTTTAGAAAAATTCTGGCTAACGTTTCTTGTTAAGCCTTTGTCAAAACTAATGAAGTAGTAGACTTTGCTGGATTCACAAGAAGATATTTTTTAAACGAACAACGTAGCAAGTGCACAATTATAAGGCGATATGCTTGTCATCTATTTATTATTGATAGTTAATCGTCCGATAATAGCTTCAATCAATCTTCATTCTTTACCTCTTAATTCCTCACTCAGCTGATGCTAAGCTAATGGTTGATAACTGTTGGTATTAATGTTGTTTTCTTTGTCCTTCAATAAATATACGTTGAGATCATTATATAATTAGTCGAACTAGCCACCAATTTTCGTGTTGCTTTATATCGATAATCTGGTTTGTGTGGCTTCAATTAGACAAAATGAATCGACTGGATCACAGGATGTAATTATGAAGATTAAAATTCTACAACAATTTATTTTTTGCTGTTTGTTACGATTCATTAAACGTTTGTCATCATCATCAGGTTTAGGTGAACCGATCTTTATTTCTTGGTCGGTCTTTTTGTAGGAAAACAACACCGTACCCCGGCTATACAATATTTTTTTTTTTTAAATAATCAGTGGATCAAGTTTCTTTGTAGTAATTTTGCCATTTTTATTTTTGAAATATTTGCCTAGTGAAAATTATGACTTTAATATCATTTTAAATCTTGTAAATTATGCAAAAAAGAAATATAACTTTTCCCATATTCGAACAATATAATGACAGTAATAATGATCGCATTATTTATGTATACGCGCTGTTTGTACATCGTCGTTGTTTTTTAATATTTTTTCTCTTCGCCTCAAGAAGATCAAGATCAATGAGATTCAATTATATACCAGATAAAAGTGTAAAAAACTCATTAAAACATACAAATAAAAATTCATTTCTTATGATTTTCAATTTTTTTTTTATTTATTTATATTTCTTTAAGCCAAGCTCTCTGGTCTCGTAACTGTTAATTTAATATATTCAATGGATGATGTCATTTGATAAATGAAATGACATTACACACTCATATTATATATATAACTCTCCAGTTCATTCGAATGTATTCCAAAAAACCTTAAGAAAAAGAAATATTTTCTTTTGTTAATGCTCCGCATTTGAATATTTAGAGTGAAAAATTGTTTTTAAACTATGCGGTGCCATCAGATTCAATGCGCATACAATATACGTTAAATACGTTCACACGAAAATCTATGTACGCACAATGTATTTACACACATTTTGACCGTATATTGTCTACAGCTTTTTAAAAAACCCGCGCGAACTGTCTATCTAAAAAAACGGCTAATCATCTGTTATTGACAACGAAGAACAAGAGATGAGTTCTCTTAGCGTTTTCCACTTTATAGCTAGACGTATCGTAAAATTAAAGAAGTAAAAGATTTTATGTGAAAAGCACGAAAATACTTGACACACATAATGAGGTAATAGATTCCATAATTTTGTGATGATACACTTGTCGTTTCTAATAGCACATTTGGAAGCACTTTTTGAATCGTGGGAGGTTTGTACGACGAGTCGAAGGCGAGCTTCGCAATCCCACGAGTCAAAACAGTCATTTGGAAGCAATTACGTAAGGTGTTTTATCTGTCTAGAACAACAATTTCCCACTTATCCCTCATTTTTGTTTATCTCGGTATATACGTTCTCGGCAGATAAAAAGTGTATGCACCTCTTGCCAACATTGTTATCTTGACGTGGGTTCATTACGGTTCTCGCTCTCGGCTCGACGAGCAATGTCCACACGTCTCGATAACAATTTTGGCAAATAATCTTATATTGCATACTGAAGCAAGATTTAACATCACCGGTCCTATTATCTCATTCTGCAATAACTTCAAGTTTACTAAAACTAAATATGACGACTGACAGCCATTTTGTTTTTTAACGTAAAATTTACGGTTTCTGCTAAAAATATGATGAGAATCAAAAACACTTTGAATCTGAACCACAAATGGTTATATGAAGTAGAAATGTTGAAAACGTGATGATAAAACTCAGTGTACGTACAGGTCTACAAATCTAAACTCGAAAATTTCACTTAGTTTATTTTATATTCCAAACTAAAAGGCGATCAATAAAAATCAATCTTAAATTACACTCTCATTTGTTTAGTTTCTGGATGAAAATTGATGAAAATGGATTTCTGTGGCACATAAAGTAAATAATTACAGCAATCAATTGGGATGTTTATTGTTGGTTTTGATCACATTTTAATTTATAAGTAAATGAATGGTGGTGTAAAGTAAAGTCGTGCATCAAAACGATATAATTTAATGCGTAACGACAGAATAATTTCTTATTTAAATTTCCATGGAACGAACGATGTTGAAGACATTGAATAAAATATTGAATTTTTGTTGGGTATGGGAACATTGTTTGGTAAGACCTTTCGGATCAATAAGGCAGAATATTCAATGATTTCATGTATATGTTTATGTTGTATGGACAGATTATATTCTATAGTATAACAATACAAATTTAGACGAAACGGAAGAATGTTGTGAGACGGTCAATAATTTAGAGAGAAAAAAAATGAGCTGGAAGTCCAGGTAAAAGCAAAGATAAAATTTACGCGCCAATGGTAGGGTACGATATGATGATTTATATTTTGATTAAATTGACCTGAAGTTCTATTGGTAAACCGAGACCACACACGTTGCTTTTTGTTAAATTTTTCTTAGCCGAATCGAAAGCCATTCATTCTTGTCGTCGCATATAAGTATATATTACGAAAAACGGGCTTGTTATTTTAATGATGATTTTATGATATCCTAATTTAAATAAAATTCTTTAAAATCGTGTCGAAGATGAATTTTTCTGTTAATTTACTTCTAAGTTTCTCATAAACAACCGATCGGGTTTTAATGTTTAAGACTAATTCGCTTTTGTCGCAATTTTAAATTGATTGACAGAAAAACCTTCGATTTTATTGCTGATTTTTTGTGTAGCAGTTGAGAAACTGTTTTAGCAATTTATGAGTCGAGAGGAAAATACGGATAGACCGTATTTTTAAATCTGCTAGATTTATTTCTTCTGTTCAAAGTATCGGTCAGTCTTTTTGTAAAATCTTTTACTTCACTAGGCCCCACCTGTTGGGTGGGTCAGATCCCTTGACTGTTTGTCTGAGCTTCTCAATAGTATTTTTATTGACAATGATTTATTGATTTATTTCAATGAAATGTAATTTTGTATGTTGATTGCCACAAAAATGCATTTAGAAGAAGAACTACTAGAACGGTCTAATAAATCTCTCATTGATGATTTAATTCTGTTTAGTTTCACTGAAAATCTTCGAAACTATATATATAAAATGCCCCGGTAAAAAATGACGTATGTTTTCAATAACATTTAAACTCGTGTCAATCGCGGCCCTCGCTTCGCTCTGGCCGCAAACTTCACACTCGTTAATTTTTGTTCTATTTATTCGGTTTTGTTTACAAGGCAAAGTCACATAACAAGAAAAATACTATTGAAATAGATACAAAAATTCTGTTAGCAACATCAGCTTGTTCGTTAGACCAACATAATCTATCTTAGAACCTAACCTCAGGAATTGATTCCATTCTCCACCAAACATTTTGTTTTTAAATCGGTTGAGAATTACTCCAGTTGTCGTGTTAACAAAAAGCAGAAAAGGCTTCTTCGAGAACTACTCCCAGATGGTTGAACCGATACCACCCATGTTCGAACTTGACCTGAGGATTTCACTACTTCGTCGAATAAAAAAAGTTTTTGAAAATCGGTTGAACTTTGCTCCAGTTATCGTGTCAACAAAGAGCAGAATGGGCTTCTTTCGAGAACTACCACCAGACGGTTGAACCGATACCACCCATTTTCGAACTTGACCTGAGGATTTCACTACTTCGTCGAATAAAAAAAAGTTTTTGAAAATCGGTTGAACTTTGCTCCAGTTATCGTGTTAACAAAGAGCAGAAAAGGCTTCTTTCGAGAACTACCACCAGATGGTTGAACCAATACCGCCCATTTTCGAACTTGACCTAAGGATTTCAATACTTCGTCGATTAAAAAAAAAGTTTTTGAAAATCGGTTGAGATTTACTCAAGTTATCGTGTTAACAAAGGGCACAAAATTTAACATTTAACGTTTTTTCATCACATTTCCATACATTTTTAATCATAGTGAACGTGTTACGTACGGTGTATTTGTTTTTGTAAATAGTAACACTTCACTTTGCTATTATAAGAGGGCATAAACCAGTTTTGGTCAATTATTATTTTTATAGTGGTTGTCAACAGCAGATGACTGAAGTAAATTCATTCTAAAGAAATTATTTTTGCGATTATAAATCCACTTTCAGTTTGTGTGATTACCCAACCATATTTTCGCAATACTTTAATTGTGTAGACCACAAATAGAAATTTTAAATATTTTTATTTAGAACATACAACGTTGCTCACATTGTTATACCGCAACTGATTTATCTCATTCATCTTTGCAAAATGTGTGTGCAGAAATTTAAAGTGATGGCTAATAGCAACAGCCATCAGGTCGTTACAGGTGTTACCCGAATTATGTCGAAGAAATAAATTGAAAGTTGTCAAATATTTAACAGAAAAAAAAATTATCTTCAGAAAGAAACTCATTGTGATTGCCCATGTTAAAGGTAATTATCTTAAATGGTCTTGCATGCAGATTTTTCTCTTACATGTTCAACGAACAGCAATACACACAATGATCGAACCATCACTCTGTTTTCAAATTCACTTTTTGTATGAAATGTGATGTAATCAATCAATGCTTTTAATGGTAATCGTCTTTCAGCATATCGAAACCAGTGAAGACGGAAGGTAGATTGATGATTATGCAATTCAATTATCCATCGATTGGAATAATATTTGCAATTCATATTCGAGATATAAATTTGTAATTTTCTGCTATTAAAATGTAAAAATTTTCACATTGTCTTTCCGTTCATCTCTATGTTGTGAATAGGAATGTTAGCAGAAGTTACTATACCTACCTTCGGGTCGCAATAATAAGTGAGAACACGCCATATGATATATATTCATCTACGGCATAAATCGTTCAGCCTTCAAGTCTGAATTAACTATTTAAATTAATTGTAGGTAGATTCGCTTCAGTCGTACAATATTAATAAACAATTACCAAATAAGACGATTCGGGTGCTTAGTCTGTTAATTATTAATAATTAAACGTTCTAAAGTCTCAATGCTACTTGGTTGTTGGTTGAAAAAGACATTAATAATTTTTCAAAATAAATGTTGTTTTCAGACTCCTATTATTAAATTATTTAAAAAATAAAATTCCTTTAAATTCCTCAACGACAACCTTTTTCGTGTAATTAGAAATAGATCCTTTTTCATACCCGAAATGTTACTGGAAGGATGACGTAACTTCTGAGCTCAATCGTATTTTTTGGTAGCCATAAGGCATTTAGATAGTTGTGAGATTTAGTAAAAACTTCAATTATTCAAGAATTTGAATCTGGGAAATAAAATTCTTAAAATTTATAAATTTTTTCTTATAGTCAGAGGCAGTGAAATTTCAGCGTGAATTTGTTTCAACTGCTTTTCAGCTGATCTACACAAACCATCAAAACTGTTTATACGCCTTTGTAAGGTTTTATCACTACCATGGGCGTACGTGTACCAACTTAACAGTTTTGATTGTATGTGTGGATCAGCTGAAAAACAGCTGAAGCAAATTCACGCTGAAATTTCATTTCCTCTGACTGTAAAATTCTAAAATTTAAGAATTTTCAGAAATTTTTAGAAGTTTTCAGAATCGTCAAAATTGTAATTCGGAACAACAAGCCTTGCTGAAGTATACTGATCCTCACATAGATCAAGACCCAAAAATCACACAAAACGGTGACTTTTTATTTTCATCCCGAATTATGTCTGCAAATACATAAAAAGTGAAAAATTCTTGGGGTTTATTACGTTGGTTTCCTCTAGGTTCGAAAAGTTCTCTTTACACCACTAGGGGAAACAAGAAAATTGGTTGAGAACCTCACAGCCTGTAAAATCGGTTATATAAAACGAACGGAACGATCAGTCTAAGAACATTTTATTACTAAACGGAGAAATGAGCTTTTGTATGCGCTTTTAAATAAAATGAGAGCATTTGTTTCTTGATGTTTAGTTCGAGTGTAAAAGTAGTTTCGTTTTATGCCCTCTAATATTGCAATTATTTATTGATGTAATTGCCTAAAAAGACAATTATCACGCATTCACCAGTTGGTCTGACTATCTTGATAATTTAAACAATATCATTCCCGGTCAGTATTAATAACTTAATCTGTCTGAGTGTAGATAAGAGAGCTATCGTTATACAAATACCGGAATCTGCTGCGTTATTAGTTTGTAAACACCGTACAATCTGAGCGTATTAAATTGTGATGAACAACAGAATTTTATTAAGTTTTTATTTGCTCGCTATTTCGATTCAATTAGTGAATTCTCAAGATGGTTTTGCATCCGTAGGGGAAGGAACGACAGGTAGGATACCGAAATGGGATTAGTGTAAATTTAATCGCAATCTTATTAATAGGAGGTGCTGGTGGTAATACTGTCGATGTTTGTACTGAAGATGAATTAACAACTGCTATAATTGATGACACTCCTAGGATAGTGAGAGTAGTCTGTAATATAACTTTGGAGCATCGACTGTTTGTCGGTTCCAACAAATCAATTCTGGGTCGTACAGCTGGTGCGGGAATAGCTTTTCAAGGCTTGAGAATACATAGCAAGAAAAATGTAATAATCCGAGGACTTCAGTTTTGTTGCGCATTTGATCCTAGTGACGGAGTCACTGTTGAAAATTCGACAAACGTGTGGATTGATCATAATGAATTTTACTCTGACATGGATCACCACGAAGATTATTATGATGGACTTGTTGATGTTATTATGGGCTCCGATTTCGTCACAATTAGTTGGAATCAATTCCGCAATCATTGGAAGACGAGCTTAGTTGGAAGTTCGGATAGTAGAGGTGATGTGGATATTGGACGCTTGCATGTCACCTACCATCATAACTATTTTCAAAATTGTAATTCGAGAATGCCTTCGCTAAGATTCGGAACGGGTCACATTTACAACAATTTTTACGAAAATATTGTGGAATATGCAATTAATAGTAGAATGGGAGCTCAGGTACTTGTTGAAGGGAATGTTTTTCGCAATGCCACACTTGCCATTACGACTAGCCTTTATAGCATAGAAGAAGGCTATGCAGTTGAAAGGAACAATGACTTTGGTGGATCAAATAATAATATCACACAAGTTGGAACATTTACCAATCCTCCATATTCATACCGAATTGATCGCACTTCAAAAATACCGTATTTAGTGCGACAACATTCGGGACAAACAATTTTATTTTAATTAAGAGTGATATCGCCAAAACTTGAACCAATTTTGGTGAAAATGAATACCATGGTTCGGCGATCCGGGCAAGCTATAGCTCGTTTGAATCGTCTTTCAATTCTGAGAAATAGGGATCTTTTACTTTTTCTGTTAGTTTCCCATTTTCGGAGTGAACTCGTGAAAGTAATAGCATGTCAATGGGTCGTGAAAACAGTTTTTCGGTGATAGCTCGAGATAGAAATCTTTTTAAAATGTGAAATGTTGTAGGAATATAGGCCTCTGGCAGACCTTCAAAACGAGTATAATCATCGGTAAGGATAGCCACCCGTTCTGGACTTATGACTCAAAAAATGGTGAATGTTTGGACAGTGCTGCTGGCTTGCAACACAACTTTTCCGCTGAACTGACTATAGGGTGTTGTAGCTGGACTTACCCTCTTTCGTTCCACGTATAATACACCCCAGAAAAATTGTGTTGCAAGCCACAAAGTTAGTCGAAGTAAAATGTCGCTCCAGTAGACCCATATTTTTCAGTGTTTTCAACTTGTTTTTGGTCTTCAAACAGACTGGAGCGATGGGAATGAAATAAACTAAATCAAAATTACATGTTCAGCTCGAAATTGTCCTGAACCGAGTGATCATTGGCCTTGAAAATGTTGCTTTCCTCCTACTTCGTAGTAGGTGGAAAACCTCATTTCTTTGACTTCACAAAATGAACAGAAACTCAATTGTTTGCACCGAATATGGGCTTATTGTAAAGCAGAGATGCGCATCGTTCATTTACAGTCAATAAATGGTCACCCAAGATGTAATTTGTACTTCACAAGAGGTCACGACCGTTCCCAGCTATGGAAAATGTGTCAAAAATCCAGTTTTTTTTTACAAAAAAAAGTTGTTTTAAGAATACATAGCTTAAGACCTTAACTAAAAGCAGTTAAAATCTCCACAGAAAAAATATTTTTGTAAAAAAACTGGATTTTTGACACATTTTCCATAGCTGGGAACGGTCGTGACCTCTTGTGAAGTACAAATTACATCTTGGGTGACCATTTATTGACTGTAAATGAACGATGCGCATCTCTGCTTTACAATAAGCCCATATTCGGTGCAAACAATTGAGTTTCTGTTCATTTTGTGAAGTCAAAGAAATGAGGTTTTCCACCTACTACGAAGTAGGAGGAAAGCAACATTTTCAAGGCCAATGATCACTCGGTTCAGGACAATTTCGAGCTGAACATGTAATTTTGATTTAGTTTATTTCATTCCCATCGCTCCAGTCTGTTTGAAGACCAAAAACAAGTTGAAAACACTGAAAAATATGGGTCTACTGGAGCGACATTTTACTTCGACTAACTTTGTGGCTTGCAACACAATTTTTCTGGGGTGTATTATACGTGGAACGAAAGAGGGTAAGTCCAGCTACAACACCCTATAGTCAGTTCAGCGGAAAAGTTCTGTTGCAAACATTCACCATTTTTTGAGTCATAAGTCCAGAACGGGTGGCTATCCTTACCGATGATTATACTCGTTTTGAAGGTCTGCCAGAGGCCTATATTCCTACAACATTTCACATTTTAGAAAGATTTCTATCTCGAGCTATCACCGAAAAACTGTTTTCACGACCCATTGACATGCTATTACTTTCACGAGTTCACTCCGAAAATGGGAAACTAACAGAAAAAGTAAAAGATCCCTATTTCTCAGAATTGAAAGACGATTCAAACGAGCTATAGCTTGCCCGGATCGCTGAGCCGTTGTTTTGAAATTGGTTCAAGTTTTGGCGATATCACTCTTAAACACGCACCAAAGTTTCAAAAATTTTATTGATGCTTTAGAAATTCCGTCTTTTTCACGTTTTTCGATATTCCTCAGTGTTCTTTTACTTTTACTATTTCTCAAAAACTTAAAAGCTGGTGATGCAAAAGAGATAAGGCCAATCAGAATGAACAGTTCGGGAGACATGTCTGTTTCCAGTGTGGTATTGTCAAAAGATTTTCGGTAAATTTAAGCACGTCTAAGATTACTTTTGCAAGTCAATTGCAGTGAGTCAATGACGAGGTAAGGAGAAATACCTGTAATACATATAAGTATGGACAATAAAGAAAATACTAGATTACTCTTCAAGGGAAGTAATCTGCTATATCGTATCCAGATGTCCAGATGATTACACGAAAACTGGACTCTTCAACTTTTGCAAGTATTATAACTAATGGTTAAATGGCGACACGCTTGTCTAATAGTATAAAGTCAATGACTGTTACACATGTTAAAATAATTGAAGTAATAGAATCTTCAAGGAAAGTAATCTGCTATCTCGTATCCATATGTCCAGATGATTAAAATAATACGCGTGATTTAGCCCGAGGTACCACCCGCCTGAAGTAGTTATTACAAAAGTAATTGCAATACGTTTTAAATGAAAACTTTCCCGAGGATTTTTTACAACAATTCTACTACTCAACTACTTCAAAAACGTTTCATCCCCTAACTCAGAAAAAATGGTTTAGAAGCGCACAGCATGTAAAATGAAAAGTCACGATCTAGTTTGATTTTACTAACCTCGAATCACCAAACTTTACACGAAAACTGGACTCTTCAACTCTTGCAAAGAAGTAATATAAATAATGGTTAAATGGCGACACGCTTGTCTAATAGTATAAAGTCAATGACTGTTACACATGTTAAAATAATTGAAGTAATAGATTTCCAATCACACACCAAGCAATACTTTAAACAAAAGAAGTAATAGAACTAATGGTTAAATGGCGACACGCTTGTCGTTTCTAAAGGTATGAAAAGGAATCATTAATTTCACGGATCAGAAAGTTGGTGAGGCCACAAAATGAATCTCAATTTGATATTTAACGATTCGTTTTTTCTATTACGATAATAGTAAGAAAAACATATCTTCCTGTGTTATAACCTGATGGGGCTTATATAGAAAGGAACGTGTGTAGTGGCATGGCACCCTCATTATAGTCTAAAACGCAAAACACAAATAATCTTTTCAGTCTATCATCGAAAACATCTTCTAGACGATTTTCTTATAGACGGTTTTTTTTATAAATCGTCGAATCGTCCTGTGTAACTGATTTTTTTCTCTGGCATCAAAACAAGTTGAACAAACCTTGAATGTTGAATGATTTATTTGGTATTCTTATTGAAACATTTTTTTTATGGATTTTGCTTTTCTTTTGAAGTGTAAATACGAAAGGGATCAAACAAAAATATTTTTCTCCTGTAATATCATTTGGTAAGAGTACGGATTTGTATATGATTCGATTACAATAGACAAAGGTTGAAGAAGACAAGAAGACTAATCCCTCTATTATGTCCAATCTTATTTATTCTTTTACGTCTGTTGAACTAGGAATAAAATAACAACTGAATTAAAATGCGTTTTCTTGAAAAGATGTACTCTTTTAAATGTTGATTGAAATTCAACGTAAAATGTGTCTATCAAATCAGATATTTCGGTTAACAATAGAATATGTAGCCGTCGTAACGACGCGTTATTTCGATTTTTATTATCTGTTATTTGTTTGTGTACTATGCCCACAATGTACATACTTTGGCCTCGTCTAATATTATTCCGTGTCAGAATTTATTCCAAAAACAAATCGAATATTTTATCACACATTTCACGTTCACAAATGCACGGTCCATATACAAACTACACATATATACATACAGTATACCACCGATGATCTCTCAACAGTTTTATGTTTACACATGAACTCATTTGATGAATTAGACATCATTTATTATTAATATCTATTATAAACGTTCCAATAAGAGCGCTCATTTGAGTTTTATTGTTAATTTTCTTCTTATATAAATTCAACGCGATAAAAGATGAAGATTTAATTTCCTTGTTATTGTTGAGATTAGTGCAATAAAGTGCGTTTGTGAGTTTTTTTTTTCTTTCTTTCTTCTGAACTGGGAAAGAAATGATTTATTTAAAAAATATGAAGTTGGGTAATTACGTAATACAATTTATTGGGCCGTGATGGATGGCTTTTTTACGTGGTTTATTTTCAGTTATGGTAATGGGAAATATTTTCCATGATACACGAGATCACTGGTGAGGTCAAACAGAATTTTATTTTCATTGATTTAATAGAGAGGAATCGTTATTTAACTTCCTTTAGCTGAAATCATTAAGCGATCATTTTCACCCAACAGTAGCTAATCAAAAGGATTGTCAACCATTTTTATGTACAGACGACAAGTGTATCACTATTTTCATAATTAAATCTGTTACTTCTTTTGTATACTTCTCGGCGTTTGCTGCAAAATCTTTTACTTCATCGTATTTAACATACGCTTTATACTATGTAAAAGAAGAGAATCGGAGCTTATTTTGTCTTCATTCATCGATAGCAGATGACGAAACCCTTGATAAACATCATGACAGAAAATACAGAATATAGACGGCAGTGGAGAAAGATCTTTATTTGACTTTAAAAATACAAACAAAGTGTGCTGCCCTCTTACAGAAGGTTGCTAGGCTACACAGCATATCTATCAATAATTAAATTACAAAATATTTACAACAAATGTAATATTCAACTAATGTTTTCGTCAATGACTAGGCACCGTATATGTGGCTTTTTATAATCTGAATCGTACGAACTAAAATTTCCTCCGTAATTGGAGACAAATCAGAGATATAAGTTAAAGTCTTTGAAAAATTGCACAACACTTGAACCGACCGTGCCGCGGCTCCCGAACCAGAGTCATTTGACCGACCATTTACGTTTACCGAAGGTCGAAAAATACTTTTCTTCATAAAAGGGAATGCACTTTTCGTAGATTTCGCATTTTTCGGCTGGAGTTTTGAGTCTTGGTTACTGTCGCTGGTTTCGTATCTAATTGTAGGATCGATGATATAGGTGTTGTTGGACTTGTTATCGAATGCGATGATGTCGCTAAATCTTGAACGTCCGTCGATGTCAATCGCGTAGACTTCTTCAAAACAGGTGTATCGCTTCTGTTGTTGTAACAGTTCCTTAAGTTGGTGCTTTGCGTTGTGATGTCTAGAGATGATTTGCTGGTTGTTAGAGGGACAACTTCCGGTTACGTGTGCTATTGTTTCGTTCTCTCCGTCGCATTTGCGGCAGAGGCGGGAAGTGCTTCCAACACCAGGTACTCCATTCAAATTCGCATAGTTACTATTCAACTTAATGGCGGCGATCCACTCGGACGATGAAAGTATCGTAATTTGGCTCCTTCTTTAGCATGAAAAGTTGTAAACGCATTACGTATCTGTTGTGAACGGTTGACTTGAGGCACTTTCGCGCTTGTCTCATGAAATTGCCTAAAATCTACAGTTAACAACAGATACCTCAATAACTATTCCTTAAATCTCAATAGTACAGTCAATGTTTCGTCGAAAACTAAATGTGAAAATTGTCAGCGTTCAATGCTAATTCAGGTTGATTTTAAGTTGAAGTTGAACTTAAGCCATTTGAAAAAATTGGTTGAATCGAAAACTGAGCTGTTATTCAGGCTAACATAAATGTGGCGTCGGTAGTGGCAAAATACTAAACTATGAAAGAATTGAACTTTACTAGACTTTTTGATCAATGAAAAGTAACAGGCACACTTAGCTTGACAGTCCTTCATTTCCTTGATTTGAATTAGTTCATGATCGAGAAAAAAATTGAGATTAAATTAGGACTTCTCACCCATAATACTGAACTATTCCTCAGTCTCTATCATTGAAACCTAAAGTCATTCGATTCGAATATTAATTGTATTTCCTTTACGATATTATTCCAATATCCGAAATCTTTTTGCATACCAAACCAACCTTTTTTATGACTGCACGTAAAACATTTTGTGTTGACCATACAATTATATGGCAAATATTTAATCCGATTTTCTGATGAGATATAATTGTGAATATTAGCGAAATGATTAACACATTTTGCAGTTTTTAGCCCCGTACGAAGTACTGGGGGCTTATAAGATTAATATGCCGTTTGTAACACGTCGAATTGGAAGCAGCCAGTAAGGGCAAAGCATTTGGTTATGTTCATAGATGACGAATCCGCAATAAAAAAAATGTCCGTCCGTCCGTCCGTCCGTCCGTCCGTCCGTCCGTGACCCCTCTAGCTGGAGCAAATCACAACCTTTTTTCAAAATTCTTTTTTTTCCCGATTGGTATCGACAAAAGTAAGGTCAAGTTCGAAAATGGGCATGGTAGGGTCGGCCCTTCCAGAGATAGGGCCCTATAGGTGTTTTTCAGTCTTTCGACGATATCTACCGAAATACGCACGCAATAGCTGCTTGTAATATGTCAAATGAAAGGTATTGACGAGTAGAACAAAGTTGCTGAACATTGTTTTTGGGTAGGATGCAACCCGGGCTTGTTGCGAGGGCTCAAAGGTCGTTACTCGGCCCTAAGTGTTTTTTGCACATAAATCGAGTAAATCTCATCCGATTTTGCTAGATTTAGTTTTTTATGGAAGGTAATTGAATACCGAAAATAACGTGGAGAAAAAAGTTTCAAATTTGGGCCCTTGGACTAAGGCCGCTACTCGGCCCTAAGTGTTTTTTGCACATAAATCGAGTAAATCTCATCCGATTTTGCTAGTTTTTGTTTCGTATGAGAGATAATTGAATACCGAAAATAACGTGGCGAAAAAAGTTTCAAATTTGGTCTCTTGGACTAGGGCCGCTCCTCGGCCCTAAGTGCTTTTTGCACATAAATCGAGTAAATCTCATCCGATTTTGCTAGTTTTAGCTTTTTATGGAAGGTAATTGAATACCGAAAAGAACGTAGCGAAAAAAGTTTCAAATTTGGTCTCTTGGACTAGGGCCGCTTCTCGGCCCTAAGTGTTTTTTGCACATAAATCGAGTAAATCTCATCCGATTTTGCTAGTTTTTGTTTCATTTGAGAGATAATTGAATGCCGAATAGAATGATGGCAAAAAAGTTTCAAATTTGGGCTCTTGGACTAAGGCCGCTACTCGGCCCTAAGTGCTTTTTGCACATAAATCGAGTAAATCTCATCCAATTTTGCTAGTTTTAGCTTTTTATGGAAGGCAATTGAATACTGAAAAGAACGTGGCGAAAAAAGTTTGAAATTTGGTCCCTTGGACTAAGGCCGCTACTCGGCCCTAAGTGTTTTTTGCACATAAATCGAGTAAATCTCATCCGATTTTGCTAGTTTTTGTTTCGTATGAGAGATAATTGAATACCGAAAAGAACGTAGCGAAAAAAGTTTCAAATTTGGTCTCTTGGACTAAGGCCGCTACTCGGCCCTAAGTGCTTTTTGCACATAAATCGAGTAAATCTCATCCGATTTTGCTAGATTTAGTTTTTTATGGAAGGTAATTGAATACCGAAAAGAACGTGGCGAAAAAACTTTGAAATTTGGTCCCTTGGACTAAGGCCGCTACTCGGCCCTAAGTGTTTTTTGCACATAAATCGAGTAAATCTCATCCGATTTTGCTAGATTTAGTTTTTTATGGAAGGTAACTGAATACCGAAAAGAACGTGTCGAAAAAAGTTTCAAATTTGGGCCCTTGGACTAAGGCCGCTACTCGGCCCTAAGTGTTTTTTGCACATAAATCGAGTAAATTTCATCCAATTTTGCTAGATTTAGTTTTTTATGGAAGGTAACTGAATACCGAAAAGAACGTGTCGAAAAAAGTTTCAAATTTGGGCCCTTGGACTAAGGCCGCTACTCGGCCCTAAGTGTTTTTTGCACATAAATCGAGTAAATCTCATCCGGTTTTGCTAGATCTAGTTTTTTATGGAAGGTAACTGAATACCGAAAAGAACGTGTCGAAAAAAGTTTCAAATTTGGGCCCTTGGACTAAGGCCGCTACTCGGCCCTAAGTGTTTTTTGCACATAAATCGAGTAAATCTCATCCGATTTTGCTAAATTTTGTTTCATTTGAGAGATAATTGAATACCGAAAAGAACGTGTCGAAAAAAGTTTCAAATTTGGGCCCTTGGACTAAGGCCGCTACTCGGCTCTAAGTGTTTTTTGCACATAAATCGAGTAAATCTGATCCGATTTTGCTAGATTTAGTTTTTTGTGGAAGGTAATTGAATACCGAAAATAACGTGGCAAAAAAGTTTCAAATTTGGGCCCTTGGACTAAGGCCGCCACTCGGCCCTAAGTGTTTTTTGCACATAAATCGAGTAAATCTCATCCGATTTTGCTAGTTTTTGATTCATTTGAGAGATAATTGAATACCCAATAGAAAGTTAGCAAACAATTTTGGGTTTCTAAAATAATGTCGTAAATTGTTGGTTTTATTTGAGAGGTACTTCGTACGGGCTTTCGTAATTGCGCTATGCGCAATTTTAAAAATGAACACTTTCAGTAAATTTGACCATGCCCAACTTGACTTGCATTTTGGTAACAGACGCATTAGAGGGTTGTAGACGTATTAGGGTTCCGGGCGTATTACGGCTACGGACGTATTATGGTTACGGACGAAATAGGATTACGGGTCGTACGGGGCTAAGTCGCAGCAAACGCTCCGACTGTTCTGATGCCTTGTTTTTTTCAAATCTATTAATTCGAAAGTATAGTTCAAGGATGAAATGTGTTACTGTGGAGAAGATAAAGCAAATTAGTTTGCAGCTATAATATGTACTCCTGTATTACATCTGTACAACTTTCGAGGGAAAACAGAAGCCACACAGTAAAGACAATTCACGCAACAGTAATTTTTTTGTTGTTTCAACAAGAGGAAGAAAACAATTTGCAGAAAAAAAGTCGGTAATTTTTATAACGAATTTTTACACACAAAACCCGATTATAACTTAACTTAACCGTCGCGGCCTTCTCTGACCTTGCTATACATTATATATATACAAAAAGCATATTATAAAGCCAAAAGAGGCTAAACAACAATTCTTTACATTTTCCTTCTCTGCTCTCCTCACATAAGAGTATAATATACCTATTCACAGCATACACCAGAGTTTAATAAAATATAAACAACCAGCTGTACACTTTTCGTTTTTCTTAAAATACAAGTTTTTGCTCTTTGCAACAGAAATGTTTTTCATATTATTTAGACGTCTTGAGCAGTCGTTTTACCATTTCTGCTGTCGACGAAACCATATGTATCTTATTATTATAATATTGTGTATTACTATTAACGTACAGTACATTCAGAGCCAACACACCATCAAACACATAGCATATATATCGCGTATTTTACTTACCTGTTGTTTCGTAACGAGTTCACAATGGCAAACGATCGGCTGAATGGTGTTTCATTCCATCTGCAACGTTGACTTGAACTTCTTTTTGTTTATATAAAATTCTTTATCATTTCTTTATTTATATTAAAAAAGATTCCGTTAAAGTTAATATGAAATTTAGATTTGGCATAGCAGAAACAGCGAAAAAAAAATACTGTTATGAAGATCACAACTTTTGCATTCTTTGTGGAATTGTTTCTGTTTTAGCATCAATTTACATTTTCTGTGATTTAACCGAAAACATCCCATATCCAAACGTAAGCGGAAAAAAAAAGTTGCCAACTTTGGCTTTTTGTCTATTCCATGGTGAACTGTTGGTTGTATTTAATTGGCAAATTTGTACGTTTTTCAGTTGCTAATTTAGAAACTGCACGAATTTCTCCATAAAAAATTCGGTTGAGAATTTAATTTATTTTTATTGTCCGGATTAATTAGAATGTAAAAAAGGTCGATTTTACACAAAAAAAAGAGTTGAGATCTTTTTCTGCTGATACACACCACACACTTTCATATCTAGATAAAAAAAGTCGTTTTTTCGGAGCTGATGACATTGTTTCAAAATTAGCAATTGATTTTGGTCGATGCAGACACGCATTCACTTGGAAAGGCTGACATTTGGGGTTTATCAAAATGTCAGGATTTAGCCCATTTCAAGGGAATGCATTACCAGTAAAGAAGATAATATCGAAGTAACGGCTTTTCATCTGTTATCGATAACGACGACAAAGATAGTGACAGACTCTGGGTAATATGGTCCCTTAAGTAGTAAAATGCACGTTAAAAAAATGAA
The DNA here is from genome assembly GCF_014529535.1 of Bradysia coprophila. NCBI lineage: Eukaryota > Metazoa > Arthropoda > Insecta > Diptera > Sciaridae > Bradysia > Bradysia coprophila. The sequence continues at coordinate 2,375,178 of NC_050738.1, forward strand.
GTACAAGATTTGAAATCAACAGATTGAAAATACTTTGATCGATGAAAGTAATAATACCAATAAAAATACTGGTCATATGCCGTCTGTAACACTGTTACAGTAACAGGTTAGTTATTGTTAATTCGATAGAGTCAGATCAGATATTATGTCTCACCAGGATCAACTTAAGTCAGGGACTATTTTAGGGAAAACGTTTTCCCGATTTTCCTCATTTTCCCTAATTTTCCTGATTTTCACAATTTTCCCTATTTTTCCGATTTTCCTTATTTTTCCCGATTTTCCCGATTTTACCTTAATTCTAAATTACACTTCAAACTTTCTTCCAGATTTAATGGGTAAATAAAATAAATGGTTTGATAGTGGTGGACGATTTCCTGAAAGTATTTGTTGTCATCTCAAAGTGGATTGAAACTATCGAGTCCTTTTTTCTCTCCAATGAAGAAAATACCTTTTAGTGAATAGCGAAGTAGACCCGCATCTCGATATTTCACGTTATCTAAATACTAATGTAAGTCTCTTAGACTTCTTCAATCAATAATAAATAGAATTCTATCTGAAATCACATAATGAGTACTGACGAAACGATTTTGTTAGTAAAGAAAGACCAAGACCCGCGGTGCTTGATCAGCCGCGAAAATTAAACGTATGTCTGAGGTGCTCTGTCGCAAGAAGTACTAGGGCAAAGTCATTTTTTATATGAACTTTTTGTACAGAAGTGCGATCAAGATCAAAGTAGTGCGTAAATGGATGTTCATATATGACGTTTGGAAAAATGAAGTTCCCACTCCTGTACGTAAAATCTTGTTGCTAACTTGTGCCTAATCTGGACTCGGCTTCACCTCGAATTGACAATTTTTACATCTATTGCTATATTGCGCAAAATTTCCATTTAGGCACAAGTCAGCAAAATATCGATTGTTAAAATGAAGCGGAAATATAGAACCGCCACTTCTGGCTTTTTATATTCGGCTGTCCGTTCCGTTGTTTAAACTAATTTTCCGAAAAAAATCGTTGCATTTTTGAGGCTTAAAGTAGAACAATTTTTTGGTTTAAAATAATGACCAATTAAACACAATTTCATTAAATCGCAACTTTGTCCATAATCACCGTGCAAGGTGAACTCACTCGAAATTCATTTAACTAGATACTCCAGAATCATAAGCTAAACTTTCCATTCAACCACTAACTCTACATGACAAATGATAACTAATCAAAATCTAATAACTCGGTCAGGCTTATTATCTCCATCACTTAGCAACCAGCAACCTTTAGCAATCAGGGATTTAAATACTTCTTTCGGTATCGGATAAAATTCGTCTAGACCGAGAAGAAATCATTGAAAGAAGTTGCAAAAGAGTTGCATACGTTAAGAAGAGTTGCAAAAGAGTTACAATTTTTAGTGATTTCATAATCCGTCTAGTTGTAATGTCTACATCTTTATAGCATTAAACAAAAGAGGTCAATTTTATGTTTTTTACCATTTTATGGTCAGGAGATCTGTAGTATCTGTAATAATTGAGTTTTCAATCTGCAAACCAATCGGAAAACTGACGTATTTATTGTATTTAAACTTGTTCAGATCTATGTCATTTATTCCCAAGACCCTATTAGCGACTCCCACTTCCGTTTTTATTGAAAGGGCCTTTCAGCTCCGATGTTATATCTTGAATTTACTTTTTCGAAAACGACTATATCAACTGACATGAAAGTTATTCTTAAATATTCCTGATTAACTACTGCCTCAAGTCTCAGTGACAAATTAACTATGTCAAGGATGTTAATCATTTTAAAGATCACCACTACTATCCCGTAGTAAGCCAGCTCCAAATTCCATTTCGTATTCTAAATATGACGAATATTAAAAACATCAGCGCAGAATATAATTCAAACCAAATAATTTTTTTCGCTCTAGTTAGTTAATCCTTCACAATGAGATTGTGAAATTTTGGTAAATGTTTCGAAATTGCAAACTTCTCGTTGTTCCTCAAATAAAATAATGTAGATTGACTGATGACTTTATAGAACCCCCAAACATCTACAATTAGTACAAAAACCCCGACAACTGTGGCGGCTGACAACTGTGAAATGTAGAACAAACGAATATTTAATTCAAAATGCCTAGGTTTACGCAATAAAAAAATATTTTTTTATTTTCTCTTTAGTTTACCGTATTTTCCTTATAATTTTCCTCAATTTTCCCGATTTTCCTTAATTTTCCCTATTTTTCCTAATTTTCCCTATTTTCCTTAATTTTCCCGATTTTCTCTAAAATTTTCCCTAAAATAGTCTTAAGTTGATTATAGTCGGGTTCAGTCGAACTTCATTTGAATTTCATTTGAACTCAAGAGCCTTTTCAAGAAGTAATTTCATCAAATCACAATTCTTTGTGACTGAGCAACTACTTCGACTCCTTCAACACATTTTTAAGTGCGTCTGAATAATGGGATTCCATGAAGTCATAAGTTTGTTTGGTGTTATTTTAGCTTTGTGTTTTGGCATAATGGTATTTAGTGCAGTATTGGGTGCTCTTGGGTTCGGACCAGCTGGCATCATTGCAGGCTCATGTGCTGCAGCATGGCAATCATCCATTGGATTTGTTGTGAAAGGATCCGTTTTCGCTCTGATGCAATCAATAGGTGCTCTGGGATATCTTGCTAATTGCGCTGTCTTGGCAACAATTGTAGCCATTGGAACCAAAGTGTTATTGATTTACTATATATTCTTCCATGACGACGGCTCTAGTTTTTCGAACGACGTTCAAAATAGTTTGCAGTTCAATTTGACATCGATTGCGGAAAAAGTTTCGAGTTTTTCGGAGAATGTTAAAAAGGACTTACAACCACAGATGAAAAGTATAACAGAGAAGTTTCGTGAAATAATGAAAAGCATGAATCGTACTGATGAGTAAAGCCGGTAGCATTTCGAAACACTTTAACTAAGTGACTTTCTTTGTTGACTGAAATAGTTCCAATAAAATCAAGACACACAAATTGACTGTGTCTATTAGTCACTTGAAAACGCGAACCCTTCTATGTTAGGCGCAGAAATTTTTGAAGCTTCAATGGAGACCTTATTGCATCCACATTCGGATAAAAAGCTGAAATTGAATTTGAACGAATTTGTTAACATGTTGAAAATCCGATCAAATGAAAAGATGGATCCGTTTCATAGGCACTATCACTTGAATATTATATTACACAGTGTACATGGTTCAACAGAGTAAAATAAAATCTCGCTACCGTTGCAATTTGAAAGTTATCACGAAATTTGAATAATGTTACCGCCGGATGGTTCTGTATAAAATTTAGTTGCGGTTATTACCAATGTCAATTTCGACATATATCTCGTTTCGATTCATTGCATGAAAACATAGTCGTAATACTATCCATCCAGCAATGATAATCGGAGGTATGTAAGACGAATTTCACTCATTCCATTCCATATATCGTTCAGGTAATTTCTCTTTTTTGCTGTGTAAGCCACATAAAAAAAATTGCTGTAAAGAAATCTATTCGGACTTATTGTTGAATGTCCGTTGTTAAATAATGTCCGTACTCCGTACAGATGATATCGAAAGGCAGCTTACGCATTCCTATAGAATAAAATCAAAAGAAAAACGAAAATCGAATCGCAAAGGAAACGTGTTTTTGTTGACTTCTGTTACCTGTTTGAACACGATAAAACACACACACGTCCTTGAGTATGTAACCTTCCACGTGATCTTCTTCTGCATGGTTTATGTTCATTTCTTGCATCAACATAATGAAAACATTCTTGTACGAGTTCAGATGGAACCGCAACACAGGAAACTTTGAAAATCGTCTTATGTTTACTGAAATCTCTCTTGTTCATTGAAGCGTAAATAAGATAAAAATTTGTAACCGGTGCGGTTATATGTGGAAAGAGATTCGGATTTGCTTAGATAAAAATTGGAAAATAAAAGAAATTCGTTGGGAAAATCTCATAGAGCTATTAGTCTCTAAGTGTTTTACCGTGTCATCTGTTATTGACGGCGACGTCAAGAAAATAATTGTAAAGATCTGAATAATGAGAGATTATATTAGCAAAACATCAGGGGCGCCGACTTCTAAGGACAAGCGAGGCTCGGGCACCACTACTCGAATGATGAGCACCACTACATCTTTCCAGTTTTACTTGAAAGAGCACCACTACTCCCAGATTCGCTTGTTGTATGAGCACAACTACTCCCAAACACAAGTCGGCGTCCCTGCAAAACATTCGTTCAAACTAATGAAGTACAGGATTCGTTTCAATCTTTCGTAAATTCTTAGATCAAATGAAGTAGTAGATTTGATAATTTTACTTATAGTTTGCTTGCCTCGCCGAATTCGTTGTTTTAACTAAACTGACTGAATCTACTTATCAATTCAATACTCGATATCGATTCATTACCAAATTAGGAGTACGCTAAGCGAATCAAATTATAAAAAACAAATTATTGGAATTACGATTCGATTGCTACTTCAAACCCATGCTGAAATTCAATACAAAAAAAAGAGAATAATTTGTGCATACCTCGCCCGAACACAGACAGTGGTGACCGTTAAACGAGTTAGGAATTTTACTTGAAAAATTGATATGATGATGTAATTTGCACAAATTTTATATTATGGGAACCGACTGGTAAATAGCATTATAGTCAGTTAGGTACTGTAATGTTGGATAATTCACATTAATGTGTTAATTTATGAATAACTCGTTTTAAGTGAATCGACCAGCGTTATGTTGCGAGTCTGTGTTGTTGTTTGGGGTTATATATCATTAAAAATGCTTTACGAGATTTCAATTTATTGAATAGAATGTGTTTACGGTTCTCAAACCTAAGAAAATGGATTTAAACTGACCATTGTTTAATCTGAGAGCACGGTCGGCTATATGGGTAAACAACGGTCATCTAATGAATAAAATTGCATCAATTCTCTAATTACCGAGTATACAGCATTTTGTTGAGTTGTACGGTATGCTCGACGGTCATCCACCTTAAACTTTACAGCTGCATTCTCATATCGAAAGTTAACTCAATTAATTTTTATTGTTTTTATTTTTCGTTCAATTTGCCTGACTTAATTGACGATTCCGTGCAATATTATCGTCACAGTTGAATTACGAATAAAAATGAGAAATAATTAGATGATTTGCCGACGATTTGCATTTTTAATTTAATTGAAGAGAAGCACTTGAATGAGTCAAGAGTGCTTTTTCTAAGAGTCCAGATCGAGTTGTTTGCTCAACGATAAGAGGAATGAAAGACGACACAAGTATATACATGTGGCCATGTCCATATGCGTCTGAAAGCTTCAACATCTCAATTGGAGTACCAAAACGTATTCAGCTGAACTGACCTTCATGTAAATTTAATTGTTCACAATTAATGCCTTTTCGAGGAAACAAATGTTTGAACAAAAGTATGCAGCGTAAGCATACATCAACATCAGCCATAGTTTGGAAAGATGAAAAGGAATCTAATTATACCAAATTTTCTTTTACTCTTGTATACTCGATGAATGAGAAGGTTGCATGCAAGGTAAATTAAAATTTTCTGAAAATTTATTGTTTCTCCGACTTATTATTCTGCAGAACCAAAAAAGAACTAAAAACGAATCTCTTGTGTGTTGAACAATGAAGATTGTTAGAACTGCGTGCAAGACGTTTTTGTTTCAAAATAAAATCCCATTGAACAGAAAAAGTACTCGAAACAAGAATCAATAGAAGGACCCTTTTGTCTTTCAAATTTTGTTTATCCAGCTGATTTTCCATAATGTTAAGTATCTCTGCTGAATTTATTCGTACACATGTTTGGGTGTCATGTGCGTGTACTATGAATAAACTGACTTAATTTTATGGCAGATTTACTTTTTGGAAGTGAAAAAAACTGACTCTCGATAGCCACAGATGTTTTCGGTAAATTTAACAAGACCAAGTCACCGCCCATTCTATTGTTATTGTTCTTGTAAATTTTTACAGCATTTTAGGATTCAACACCATAAATCTATATGATTTTTGAAATAAGATTTAGTTAAAGGGACTTAATAAGACGTAACCTTATGCATCAGTTCACCAGTTGCATCACATTTAAGACACAACATCACAGAATTCGTTTAAAATGTAGAATTTTTGTATTGTTTGCAATGTAAATGAATATGGTGAACTGATTGTTTGCAGAGATCTAAAGAAAAGTTGTAACTTAAAGCGACGGCAAATCTAAATCCAGCACAAAAATATTTATAATCGAGTGCATTCTCTGTGAAGCACATCAACTTGATACATTCATAATTCCATTTCAATTGTCCACACACATATCATTCGAGAAAATAATGAAAAAAACGCACGAGTGAAATATTCAAATTAACAATTTTAACAAATAGAAAAACTGAATTAAACAAAAAAAAATTGAATGTGGAGAAGTTAACCAGAGCAAAAACCATATTAATTATGCAAAGAATTTAGTGCTTGTGGTTTTGTATATAACCTGAAAATTATAATATCTCTTGGTAATTCGTTTAAAGTTTTTAGTCGAAATAATTTAAATATTTTTTATCTTTATTTATTTATTTATTGGGTATGGTTTGATGGTAATCGTTGGTAGCAAATTTACTTTAATTTATTTTTTAAAAGAGAAAAAAAAAATGTAAAACAAAAACTGGAGACTGTATCATTTTGTATGTCGTCCGTTTTTACCTCAATATAAGAAATGCATACACACTCATTTATACTCATGTAGGTTTAATGTTTTTATTCCAATTTTTATAGTTGAATGAAAAGAAGACAACAACAAAAAATCTTTTCTTAATGTAAGCAAAAATAATTGTAAATTTAAATATTATACAAACATTATAATATTATACGAAATGGAAGGTATCCAATTTCAGTTCAGTTGCAATGTTAATGTTGTGTATAAGAAAAATGTGTAAAGAAAAATAAAAATTTTATGTTATATATGGGTGATACTTAAAATGAGCCATCTGTCGCTAGCAGTTTGTTTAATATCGAACTGCATTATTGATCGAAAGATCAACGATCGTCTTTTGGACACAATTCCTTTACTAACGACAATAAAATTGCAATTAAACTATTAGTTCGGTTACTTCTATTACTTAAATTGTTAAGTGTTCAAAACAAAATCTTGCACTTCATTATGGTGAACATACGTTTTGCTTTAAAATAAACTACGAAGAAAGCTCATCGTTTAAATTTTTATTCGTTTTTGTCGACAACAGATGAATAGCCGTTTCACGAGCTCATTTCATATTGTATTTCATCATCGTTTAAAAAAAAATCTTAAATAAAACCACGACAGAGTAAAGTTAACCGTAGTGTTTTTGGGACTAAACCCTAACATGCCAATTTTACTTCTATATACCCAATGAAGTGTACAATCTGAAGTGAATCATGAGGAGGTTAATCACTAATGAGTTGTTCTCCAACTTCCATTGAACCATTGAAAACCAAACTCTAAGCGGTGAGTGTAAGGGTTCATTTCGGGTCAGCAACCGGGATATCAAAGCAATATTGACGTTTTGGTGATTTAAACAAACTGGACGTAGACTTCACTGGTGATTGAAACAAAATGCAATAGAAATGCAACAAAATGCGGTAGACTTCATTTTTGATCGAAAAATTCAGCCGTTGCGGTAGATTTTACACTGAGGGTGAGGGGAAGATCAACCATTTTTCGAGATTCTTTTTTTTGTTGTGTAAAGAATAGTTGAGATTATTTATAATATAGACGTCGTCGGTACTGGCCTAAAGTCAAAAATAATTTGAAAATACGAAGATTGTCCATCAGTTTCATCTTCTTTAGTATCCATCGAAAGGTAATATCAGCAGCGTTCAAATTATATTAGGCTGGTTAGAAAGGTAATTTCCATAGCTTTCAAATGACATCAAATTTGACCAGATCACTGCAACTGGACTTGAAGCATAATTTTGGGATGCTAAACCACTGACTTTGAACGGCCATAAAAGTCCACAAGGAAGTCGAAGCATAGCAAGATGGGGCTCGTTTGTCCTCACACAACAAAAAACGCAGTTAAATAAAACATTCATGAGGCACAAAAGCCGTTTGAGCAGTTTTGATCTATTTCACCGTGAAGAATCAATTAATTAAAGAGTTTTTCCTCTACCGATTGGAAGGATCTGTAGCTTAAAAAAATTGTAATAAGCCAAAGCAACACCTTCAATTTTTGTGTACAGTTCGCGATGAAACAGAACATTTTTGAAGGTTGACTGAATACATCCTCCAAGCATTACAAACAACATTTTTTTTTAAAGAATGAAATTATCAAAACATCTGCTCTCTCCAAATTACACACTAATTTTTCTCTCTTTCGCATCGCACAAAATTCACCAGCAGTACAAGGTTCCAACCAACGAAAGAGAGCCCAATAATAATGATAATAATTTGTTAAAATGTTACAAACAACAACTTGAGCTCTCTTTCATTCCATATAAATGTTGAATGGAACGTTTGAGATAGAACCAACGTATGGACAATTTTAAACAAAAAATGTTTTCGAGAAATAAAAATCTCTTTTTCTCGGGTGCATGCATAACAGACAATTTTTTGATTCTGTACATATACGATATTTCCCCTCAAACCATATTATATACGAAACCAGCAACAATATACTGTCGATTGTGTTCGCTTCTTTTTGATTTTTGAATTTCATTCGGTTCGTGTGTTCATTCACGTTTTCGAGCATAACACATTTTCAGTTGCTTTTCAACATTGCTTCGGTACGGTCGAATTTTTATTTTGTAGTCTGAAGTGAAAATTTAGATCGAATTCTCGTTGAATGAATAAACATTCTTTTGAATGACAAACTGTTGAATAGACAAACCATACTCTGAATGTGAAGAAAAAATTTATTGTTTTAAGACAAATGAAAATTTAGTTGATTCAAGTGGATTTAAAGTGTCGTAGAGGGTTTCATACCGCAATTTAACAATAACCGAATCAAAAGAAACCAAATCGAAAATGGTTCGAAGTTTATCACAATGGACAAAAACATTGAGCTTTCCGGCAAGGATATCGCCGAATCGAAACTCAAAAGAGTGTAACGTTAATGTCCATCCCATTACACCACCAGCTCTTCCACGAAAAAATAATCAAACTCCATCGCCAACACCAAATGTTCCAATCACCGAAATCAGCCAAATTGTAAGTTTTTTTTGTCCGATTTTTTTTTATCAAAATATCAAGAAAATGACTCAATCCTGTGAAATTCTATGATCATTTTTCTCGCTAGTCTACTCTTATCCACTCGATTTATACGCTAAAATGAATATAAATTTGAATGTATATAAAGACCCCCATTATCTCGCATACAATATAAGTCATAAAATTATAGACAAATAAATGGCCCGGGAAGCTCTCTATTCTCCCGTATAAAGCTTCAAGTTATAATGCTCTGTAATGGCAAGCTATTTTTTATTCTTAACTCAAAATTTATGCTAATTTACCTTCAACCATTATGACCCCCTTTACGGAGGAGCCATATTTTTCAGAAGGCTTAATCGTAACAAATTGCATCATCTTTCGAAAGTGCTTTTCAAGCAACATTACCCTTATGATATACTTAAATGTAAAAGGTGCATTAAATGTCGACGTCTCAGCTTAATTTCGTTTTTCTACTAATACAGCAAAACATGAAATTCAAAACGATAATTTGATCTGCCCACCAGATTTTATTCGCTATTCAAACTGAAGCCCGGTTTCAGACATGCAAGTGAATTGAATTTTTGTTTACCTGGCAGTATGTATAGTTGATTGAATAACAAGCCATAAATTTACGTTTTGTACATATTCGTTCATGTTTTCGCATAATTAAATATTACAAATCTCAATACGCGTTTTAATCACAACTCGAAATGTTTGGAACAATCTAACCAAATTGAAACTATTAGATTTTTAACACCACCAATCTCCCATAGAAGAAACTTTGCCGTCGAACATAAATTCATAAAGCGTGATAGAAAAGTTGTTCTCTTGAACAGAAATATTATTAATGTACCACAATAATGTAAGTGCTCAGTGCACACACAATATACGTATGCTTCGTATAAAGTGCAATCGCATGATGGTACAATCACATTTTTTTTGTGTTATGAAACTTTGTTCATTACATCCATGTTACTGCAGCCGTATGGTTTGGTTACACTTAGCGTATCCGAGTAAATGTCGTCTTACTCGTAAACGCCACATGTGAAAATTTAAGTGGCTATTTGTCTTTTCTCATAATTATTACGAGATTTTATGGTAAATTGGCATGCTGTTTTGAATAATTTTTTTTTTTGGTAAATATTGTGGAATGTGTTAAATAAAGCGCGGTGATGAAATGCTTATCGATGTAGCCAAACGAAAATTTTTAACAAATTTTCTAATTAGTTTTGGATACCTAGTATTGCAACACATGTTTTTCACCAATGATGGAATAGTGGCTTCGCTGGTTCTATGAACGAATGTTGGTCCCAACCAAGTCTAACTTTTGAGCCGCTACAAACAAAAAAAATAATAAAGTTTCGGGTCATTTGTCGATGCAGTAAGTGACACGGATGCAATGAGTTCCATTAGTCTGAATAACCTACGTCAATATCAAAGGTGACAAAACATTTTTGACTAAGTCATTTTTGAATTTCTTCTTTGTAAAAGTCGATTGCAGGCCATCGTAGAACTCCCTGCACCACGAACCGGCCCATCACTTTTTAGTTTTTTTTATTATTTAAGGCGGTTGGACAAATGATTCGGACTAAATTGAGTATCATACTCAGGTTACTGAACCCAATCTAACACACTAAAAACTTCTGAAATTTTCTTCCGCAATTTTGATAAACTTTTCCGAATTGAATTTCCCAAAAAATAGGCCCTACTCTGAGCCCAATCTAACCCACTTTACTATTCGAAGATTGTCGACTATTGAAATCAATTGGATGCATTGGTAGTCGCTTTCTTACGGGAACACATTCCTCCAACAGAAAGGTGACCGTATAAAATTCAACCTTTCAATTCTGATGGTTACTTTCGGTTTCTTTTATTCGGGTTCTAAAGACCATAATGCGTCGTTAGAGATGATTATTATGAGAACGAAACAAAACCAGAACAAGTTCTCAAACAAGTTAACAATGTCTTACCAACAACGTGTATCATGAAAGTAATTTTTCAAATTGTTCTTATTGTTCTATTGCATCTAATCTGTTGTTGTAGCTTGTTGTTTTTGCTTCTACTTCGTGTTCTGAATTAACAGATTAACCTTGTACAAACAAGCAGAAAAAGATTTGTTTAAAATTTAGTCTTGAACCAACACTTTAATCGGTTTGATTCTAATTATATTGCTCACCGCTGGAATTAAATATTTATTTTTTACAAATTACTATCATCCATTGAATGGCCTATAAAATATCGCTGAGCATTTGTTTAACTAATTTGTAATTTAACTTCATTAACGAAACGCCATGCCATTCCGTTTTAGTCGTTTTTGGTGTAATAAAAGTTCCTCTAAAAACAAAACAAAAAAATATATTTATTCCAAAGATCAACGCATCCAGATCCGTTATAATATTTTCATTATTTATATTTCTACAAACAAATCGTATGCACAACAACGCTCCGAACAGACAACAATGTGTGTGCTGGAAACTAAACAATTTATTTATGGTGTTGTTATACCGAAAAATAAGAAAGGTAAAATATATACTTGAGAAGGTTGAAAAATACAAACATAAGAATCCAGCACAACATCTCGTACAGCGCACGGACTCACACAATGTTATATCGACGAGTGACTTGTTGTTATATCCATCCAATATAATAAATCCAATATCCATCCAACATTTTAACCGACCATAATATTCAACTAACACTAACCATTTATCTGAAAGATATTTCTCAGGTGAACGTGAGTTATTCCGCAGATCTATTTCGACTTTGTCGTTGTTGTTTTTTTTTTCTTCTCGATCCCATGAAAATATATTTCGCGATTTGCGTCGGTTATTTGAAACCAGCCTCTTACGAGCTCTCTTTTTCGTTTATTGAAATTTCGTTCGTATAATGATCACACCATAGAGAAGAGGTAAATACACTTGGAGGTAATATGAATATCAATTTTATGCATTCGTACTTTTTAGCACTCGTGAAATACAATAACAAAAAAAAATTGTTCAAGAAATCTGAAAAAGAACTTGTTTTCTCAACATGTTTGGACATGAATGAGTTGGAAATATTGTTGGCAATTACAGCATTGGATAATATAAATGGCAAATTCCTTTAATTGAGCTAGGGGAGATAATTCAACAAAGAAATTGCGCTTTTTATAAGACTCTAGTTCTGCGTTCAATTTTTTTTTTCGTTATTCGTTTCAAGACAATAAACGGTAACAAATAATGTCATGTGTATAACAAGGGGGGAAAAGACGAAAATTCTTCCTCTTGCGTTTGGAGGAAGAAGACAATCAATTCGTTTCCATTGTGTTGTTTTACTGAAACATTTTTTTTTTGTCGACATTTATGTTCCAACACGTTTTTCTGTGCGCATTTTGTATAGTGTGAGACTGCTGCACACAATAATGTTGTAATGTACAATAATAATAGCGCTGATCTGGCTAATAATGCGAATAACAATTGCTGGTGTTATGCTTCATTATTTGCAATTTAATCCGTCGAGAGAACGAACCAAATTTCACCTATAACTTAAATGCGACGTTGTGTATAATGTCAGACAGTTCGAAAGATTAGCTCACACCGTCTTGTTTCAAATGTGTTGAGTTCAAATCGTCACTTTACGTTTGCATTTATTTGCATAAAATCATGAAATTCTTTAACTTAACAAAAAAACCGTCGGCACGAAAATCTGCTGTGGTTCTCATGAAAAACTTGAAATAGAAGTCAAAGCTGTAATGAAAACAGTGTTGTGTGTTGTATACTTATGCTGTTTTTACGTATACGAAGCATAGATAATGATCATAAATATTATAACCGACCGACTTAAATAACGTTGATAAAAATGATTCAGAGTACGGCATATAACGAGTCGACCGGTTGGCGAAGGGTTTGTTTAATTAATTTTATTAGCGATTCAAAACATGAATATATGAACATGACTAGAGCATATTGCTTACGATGACAATAAATCATACAAGTTCTTTCGGGGACGGTTCCTCCTAATTGTATGTGAATGGAGCATATATCACGAAATAATTTAATGTGAGGGAAAGTACTCGAGCAGAATTTATGATTAGATTAATCGTAAATTGAACTTGAGCTTTTTGGGAACGCATGCAACCCATTGAAAAGCCAAATACGGCATTCAATTGAGTAATAAAACGAATCGTCTTCTTGCAATTCATTGTAGAGATTTGTAATCGGTCAATAAAACTCATTCCCCGTTCAGTGACTATGTTAAAAATACAACTCTATTCCGTCGAAATTAATCTTTGACTAAAAAAAAACCGTACCTGTCACGATATAACATTTAAAAAAGAAGTATCAAACAGCAACAACAACAAATTGATTACATTTTCGTTCATTCCAATTGTGTTGATCTTTTCATATGCAAATAAGTGTAGAGCTCACCAGTTCATTGAAGAAGAGGAAAAAAAATCACAAGAAAAAAAAAAGAATTCTTGAATGCTTTTGACCCGATAGCTATTTAGGATAAAGAAACTTACGATTCGTGTGGTTGGTTCGTTTACTATACGTATACGTATATGAATGAATTTCATTAAAAAAAACTTTTTATTAAACAAAAAATTATGGAAACCTGATGTGGTGAGAACCATGGAAGTTTTGTAAGAATATACCTGGAAGCTACCAACATTTTCTGCAGATAGAAAATTAGGTAGCTCGGTTATTTAGTTGATAGTCTATGAAATGACTTTGCTTTGCAATTATTAGACGTCTATACGATTCTACATTCTCATAAAGGTGTAGCGTCAAATTGCTACGAAACTTTATTTTAACAGCATTATGCTGCAAGCATATCTAATAGTTCTTTGAACCAACTAATCTCAAATCATCAAGATAAGTATTTAGCCTGTCACATCTGTTATTGATGACAACAACAAAAATAATGACACGCTCTGGGTAGTATGGTCATTAATATAGCAAAATGCATGTTACAAAAATTGAAGTACAAGATTTGAAATCAATCGATAATAATACTGGTCATACTGCCGTCTGTAACAGGTTAAAATGTTCCCATATCCTGCTTACTGTTTTAAAACGAATCTTCAAATATTAATAAAATCCAAATTGTTACCGCAGCAATAAACAATTACATCATGTTACGCGAACGTTGACTTCATATTTCCATTTTGTACGATGTGACGGTTAACGTAAGAACGGAATCCATCATGTGAGAATATTATCGCTTCGTTATTATTATATTGATTCAGTTTATTGGTTAAACAAATTTCGATATAATTGCTCTGTTTACTCAAAATATAATCAGGTGAGATATCCCACGTAAACCAAAAAAAAATTGTTTTTTTTTCTGTTATATCCTTTGATATTGTGTGAAAACTCTGGATGTGTTTGAGTGTCACACATTATATAAATGGTTTGATTCGGTTAACTGATAAGGAGACCATATTTATTAGATATATTGTAAGCATATGTCGGCATCAGGACAAAGATTCGATTTAGATTTCTATCGAGGAAGTGTTACATGATTAATTAAATATAATTTAAAGTAAACCGCCGTACACACAGTACACAGCCATAATAATATGGTAAAAAGGCTGATTAAAATGGCGCTTTCATATTAACCTGTATGGTGTCGGTGACACTTGTGATTTCAAATAACTATATTCACCAAAATTCACATTTTAAATCTCAATTTTCTCATGGTGGTTCTTTTGTACAAATCGAATCTCAGGCGCTGTGTGTGTTTCTCATGAAATTAAATAGAGATTTCATTTCAATTTGAAAAGAATTTATAACGGGCAGCCTTAAACGTTAGAAATCCATCTTCAAGAGCACACTCACACTTTGTTCGTAAATTTATTTAATTTTTTATTATTTGGGTAACCCAAAGTTGTACTAATTAATGGCGGAACATTTTCGACTATTTTTATATCTCTTTTTAATTGTTTGGAGTGATGAATAAATCATTTGGTGAGTGAATTCAATGATGTGAGTTGAAAGCTCGTCTTTTTTTGTGGAACACGAAATTTAAATGGTTTGGATGATTGCAATGGAGTTTTTTGGTTGTAAGTTTCGAAACTTGAAAGGGCAGTTTACAAAAGTCTGATTGTTTTGTTCCTTTGTGCCACGGAACATATCACATAAAAAACCGAATTATCATCTGCTATCGTCAGTGACGACATATATTATCGCAGAGCTCCAGTAATTTTGGGTTTTTATAACAAAATGTATGAACTAATGAACTAATGAAGTAGAAGATTTTACATTTTAAAAGAAGTACTAGATTCGATCGTCACACTGGTGATGTGCTTGTCGCCTGTTAACAATAAATTTTACACCACATTCAACAGACAACTCAAGTTAAAATAGCCTTCTTACCAACCGACACTCATTTCAGAGATAAATCACTAATACCGCACTACATTGTTCACTGACAAACGTTTAGCGATAAATAATTTAATTGAACAAATCAAATCGAAAATATTTCCAATTAATCTCTTTGTCATTTTCGAATAAAAGCGCACGCGCGTAAGCAATATAGTGATCGTTTCTAAATCTTGTCGTAACTGGATTCGTTAACTCTCTAATAATAAAAATGTTTGATAAATTTGAAACAAAAGGGTCAATCTAAAGGTCACAGGAAATGATTGCTTATGCCGGTCGACCGGATGTCTCGAACATTGGTTTATAGACAGCTGAATATTATATTTTTTTGTGTATTTGATATACGTACACATAGGTACCCACCCATGGTATGTGCCTCGCGGTAACAATATTGTTTCCATTTTTTTACACGAAACACGAAATTTAGTTTTTGAAGCAAGTGATGTACAAGAAAACAACTCAATAAAACCACATTCATTTTGGATGTTAACGTTTAAAAAAGAATGGAAATAACAAAATGTGTTATTATTGACGATATTATAGGAGTGGATCTGTAAGTATTTCTTATTTTATTACGTCCTCTCCACTATTACAATATGATACCCATGATGGATAATGTTATGTTAGTGTTCGGTACAAGAACTTCACTAATAATTCCGAAAGAAATTCTCGAATATTATTTTTCTCTTGATGTTAAATCGTTTCTACGTCGACTTCTTAGAATTCGGTGTCATCAAAATGTTAAAAGACACACAGAAGAACGAATAATAAAAAAAACATTTCGTTTTCAGTTGGAACCTGAAGAGCTGGATAATTTATTGAGTCAAATTTTCTTTTTCCAACGAACGAGCTGCATAATTTATTTCTCATAATATGTAATATCACATCCATGAGACCGTAACTGAATAGAGCAATCAGGCAGTTTTTCATTTTATGATGAATTTTAAGTAGCACCGAAAAACACTAAACAGCTCATGTTGAACAACACCGTGTATATAATACTGGAGATTATAATACAGAGGTTCTGACAAACATTCATGTTTGGTATCAACCTTTATTTGCATAATTCGAATAGCTTATTTGTTTGTTTATAATTCAATTTGTTGGTTAAAGGCCTTAAATACCTACTTCCAAACAGAAGAAACTTTTTTTTATCTTTATGTGGAATTTATATATCCAACCAGAAATGAAATGCATTTTCTGATATTGCTGGCATATATGGATGTCTTTTCTAGCACACTCATAACAAACATATTTTATCCATTAATGCCATTGAGTGTGGATGAGCTACATAGTAACACATTTTTCTTTCTTTCTTGTTTGTTTGATTTAGACTCTGTTCGATAAGAAAACTAAAATTTTTGTGGTTTCTTCAGTTTGTTATCGCAGTTTTTATTTTGCATCGGCCGGCGAGAAATTTTATGAATTTCTTCCAAGAGATAGTTGAGTGTGAATAAATTAGTCGGAGGAAATTATTTTTCGTTATCTAAAATTGCCAGCTAATGATTGTTGAGAGAGCACAGTGTTTGTGTTTAAACTGTTTACCGTCTGAAAAGGGTATCAATGGTAAACATCGACGACTTCCTCTTTTTTTGGGTGCTGTCTTCTGTATATGGGAACTGAGATTTGCAATTTTATTGTTTGCTTTTGCTAGAATAATGTTGTGTACATAAAGTGAATGATGACGATTATTGTGGGATGAGTAATGCTTTGGAAGGGTGTTAAACGAACATCTACGAAAGAACAGCTAGGCTAGGATATCATAAACTTTATAGCACGACATGTTTCTTTCAGTACCACCAACACCACTTCAGTGAACATTCCTCACTTTATCATGTAACTGTTACTTTCGGACTACGATTATACCGAAAGAATGTATCTATATGTGCGGTGCACTAAAATGTAATTTATCTGAAATCATAATTTTTAAAACGAGCAGCGTTAAATCATTTCGATTAGAATCTTTTGAGTTCATGTAGTTAAACACCAATAAATCGTACATAGCTTAAAATAACAAACAGACAAAATGGAAATTGTATAAAATTTCCTATTTATTTATAGAATGATATATCAATTCGACGATGAGACCAATGCATTTTTGTGTTGATTCTGACAAGTTTATTATAATTTTGTAATTTTGTGATCGTACAAAGAGAGTTAGATCTACAAAGAAAAATATGTAATTCACCGAATCATCGTTCACTAATTTAATTTCTTTCTTTTTTTTGTTATTCGGTTTTTGCCTCCACAACATTTCAGATTTGGAATCAAAATTTCCTGGAAATATTCGCAATAAAACATTTTTTATATCGAGTTTTTTTTAATATATCGTTTACGATATATCGGACAGATATATCAGCTGCTTTACCAGTGGTAAATTACCACAAGTCCACTCGCTATTCAGCAAGTGTATTGTTAATTTGGTTGAAAACAAGTTGATGACTAAGACTCAGAGGACCATCGACCATAAATTTTAGTTTTTTTTTAGAAAGTTAATCGAAATAGATGCTGTTCGTTTGAACCGCTCTGCCATTTAATTTATTTTAATGTCCCAGAAGTCAAAAGTATTTTTTTATTACTTTTTTCGGTCTTGAATTCACGAAATTGTAAAAATTATTTATTCATAACATATACGCATCCCTTGTCAGTCCTTTTACATTCAATATATACCTTTTCGAGGAATCATGCGAGATATGGGACTTAAATTGAAAAGTTATTCGAATTTGGGAAGGTACGGAGAATTCTTGTAGAATTTCATCATATGAATATTTGATGGGCTTAATATGTTCAAATGAACTGAAGGATTGCGCAGTTTTATTATTTATGATCTTGAAATGAACATTTCTTCGAGATTTATCTTCAGCATTGTTATTGTGATTCGCAATTTGTGAGATTTTCTAGCGTTTTTCACCAGGAATAGTTTTGAGTCAATGACGAACTTAAAATAGATATTTTCCAAATGGGTCATCTGTTAGCGACAACTACGACAAAGTTAAGCAATGACTTCTGACCGATACGGTCTTTTATAGCAAAATGTAAATAATGAAGTACAAGATTTCGTATGCATTTTGCTGAGGTCAAGAGAAGTAATAGATTCAAGAAAGCTAGAAAAAGGTTTAAATCTAAGATATGTGTCAGGTACGGAACCTACACACAATAAAATGTTATCAGATTCGATGATCTCTGTTTACACCATCGAAAAAACAATTGGCGATGATTCAACCGCTAATGAGGCAACAATTATTCAAATTCAGTTGGAGGAACAATGCTTACAGCATAAAGCCATACCGTTTTATATATGTAGAAGAATGAATCAACTTATTAAGTCAAAAACGTTTACACTACACCAACATAACACAAATAAAAACAATTCGTTCTGCGTCATTTCCCAATCCAAATGCCATAAATAATAATTCTGCCTTCGAGTCATTCTTTACCCTCAAACCGATTAAACTGCAAAAACACTCCAAACATATTTCTGTGTGTACACATAACCGTTGAAGAAGGTATATGATCGACGAAATGATAAGAGAAGAAGAAAAGGGAAAAATATTGCAAAAGTATGGTTCACTTGCGATAAGAAAGCATAAATTGAAAAAAATATAAATGCGTAACGGCTGCAAAGACCGAAGACAAGGGGTCTCATTCATTCAATTGGTAAATACTTGATAAAATGTTTGGTCGTGACAAATTCAAGGTTTTACAGAAATGCACAGAATTTTGATGTTTAGTTTGACCGAAACTCTAATGGCAATAAGTTGGAGGGCATTGCTAATTGAAGCTGTTCGGTTTCATTTTATTTTGTGTTCGTAAATTTACCCGCTTATGTAAGTCTCAAACATTTTACTCGACAATAAATCAACTTGTTTTTTGTTCATTTTCAGATCTATCCCGATCCGGAATCAGAGAAAGCCATCATGGGTTCACTAGTGTTCTGCATACACCACAAACAAGGCTGCAAATGGTCAGATGAACTGCGAAAGCTGAAGGTGCGTACGCTTCTCTTTCTATTTTGTTTTACTTGGATTGTTTTTGCTGAGAATTTTTTCATCGTTAAATTCATTGATGCGATTCGAACATTCTTGCTTCTTCTAATTATTTCCGGTCAACGAAAAAATGTGAAAAAAAACTTTTAGTTATTGATTTTAAATGATTTTCCGTTCCGTGTGCGGTACACAACTATGTTTTTGTGAAACACATCGCCACACATTATTCTCTTTCATTTTAACATTTACTTACCAGAACACTATATATTAGAGTCATCCCATCAACTTGTTTTCTGGAAATATTTCAAATAGTTTCGATACACAGAGTAGTTGTTGTATCAACTTATTATTACATTCATGTGTTGGTCGGCTGGAAGACATTCGATATGATGTGAATTTGTGTGTAGGACTGACTGTGTGTCATATAATCAAAACGTATTTTAGATGAATCGTCTCTATTTGAGAGAAAATATAAATAAAACATTTTCCATTGCGGCGCCAAAGAATGTCAATGGATTCGTTTGATTCAAACGTATAAAAAGAGTTACGATTTGTGTTGCATCTTGCAACAGAAATTAGACTGAGAGCTTGTGTGCATGAAAGTGTCTTGGCCTAAAAGCCTATGCTGTATCATTACGAAACCTGACACGAAAAACATTTTGTTCTGCATCTTGTAGAACCTAACGGCCTAAACAATGCCCGAAATATAGAAACGTCGTTAGAATCCAATAAAAATATCCAACAAAGTGATGGTGGATGGCGAGGCCTTCACACAGTAAAATTTTAATCCACCTTGATATTAAAATGAAAGCATTGGTCCCAAATGACCAGTGCCAGACAAATTGAAAATTCAAAAAAAAGGCGCTGACCTGCACCTGACTTGTTTTGGTTCCGAGTTTCTTTAATTCAGTTTCAGGTCAGGTTTCGGTCAGTCGGAAAATTTGCTTGAACCTGACCTGAATTTCAAATTTTGAGTTCAAGGTTAATTCAGGTTGAACCTGAACCTGACTTAATTTTAATAAAGTTTTCTCATACCTGACGTGTTCCGAGATCATTCAAAAAAATTTGTCTTCTTGACCGACTTTTGAAAAAATTACTTTTGCGTTCCATTCTAAATCTGGCACCAATATCTTCATTTTAACATCAATTTGCCTGAGGTATACGTTAGGTTATGATCTTCATAGCTCCCACAAATAATCGTCGTAGAACGAAACGTTTGTCACATTGCAAGGTGCACTATTATGGCATAGGCAAGAGCATAGATTTCAAATGACCAAATAAGGGACTGATATGAGCACAGGCTCTCGGTCCAGACAGATATTTTTTCTTAGACATTCTTAACAAACATCAGATGTCTTGACCACCTTTATCTTGAAAAAACCATCTTTTAACATTGTCATACAACAATCAAGTCGAGAACCACATAGCAACATTGAAAACCAGAAGCCCATTTTTTATGATAATAATAATGTGACAACCAATAACATTATTTGATATGTTTGTCCGAATGCTCAACATAATTTATAGAAAAAACAATTTTTTTTCTCTGGTTGAATTTAAATTAATTCGAAATCATTCAAATAAATTAACATTTTCTCCCATTTAAATACATATATTCAGTTTGGATGGTTTACATTAATTGTTAATTCATTTTATAACGAATGCAATCGGAGAATTATATCATAACAAAAATATACGCCAACGCAGCATCATTCCATCAATTTAGTAATATTCATAATAGAAATGATGGTGGAAGAGAAAAAAAAAAGTTTTTTTTTTCACTTCTTTTCAAATTGAATTGGTTGAATAGCAACTGAAGGCTATAATCTAAACGTATTAATGCCACAGAGAGCACTCTAACACGTTAGACATCGAACAGATAATTAGGAATTGCTGTTTTTCTGTTGTGTTTATACATGTAATGGGATTTTTAACACTGAAAACATCCAACAATTTTGAGTCATTATTTCATCGGTAACAATTACGATATACAATAGGTCTCAAGACAGGTACATAACCCCGAACCAAATATATGTGTATACAAAGCCCCGGCAGTGAGTCGATATCTAATGATTGACTTAATTTCTTTGTAAAGTAAAAGTAAAGCCATTATAACCGTCTCTGTAAATATGCCTCAGACACAGCGTCAACTAGTAAAATTAATGTTCTTGCGGCAATTTTCGTCGTTCCAAATGGAAAAATGTTTTCTTCGAATTTAGATTTTTTAATAGGAACAGAACGTATTTATGGCTGTTAGTGTCAAAGGTTTTCAGTTAAACATTTTTTTTTTTGGTCGATTACATTTTCTATACACGATGACCAATGAAATATTCTTGACGGCCAATTAAACGTTATTCAAATGAAAATCGAGAATAAATAACAAAACGATTTCTATTGGGACCAATAAATGCCACAGCGAAAAAGAATTATTCGAAAAAAATTCAAATTTCGTGTGCCTTTAATTTCCATTCGGGTTGTATGTCCATTGTGTGACCATTATTTTGGATTTTAATTTTATTTTTTTTCCAATTTTTTTATTATTCAACTAAAAATGAATCTAATTGAAATATGGTTCGGCTGCACCACATCATATCTGTCTTGAATATGTGTCTAATGGTATTAAGCAGCTCTGTTTGTGTTTACATTAAACACGAAAAATAATCGTCAGTGTTGTCTTTCCTTTTATTTTCGTTTATTTTCTTTCTTTTCGACTTTTGTGTACACATTCTTTGTTTGAAATTTTAAATTTTGTTTTATTTTCGAATTTAATTACGGAACGAAGAAAAAAAGTCACCTGTTGATTTTGAATTAATTTTCATGTGGGTTGATGGTTAGCTTTTTCGAATAAATTTAACTTTTTTCTTCTTCTCTTCTCCGTTCTGTCTCGCGGTATTTAATTGTTGATTGGCACATTAATAATGTTTCTCATTTTTATGTGTGTTTTAAATGGTCGTCCCGTAATTGTATTCTATTGATGGATGTAACCGTTAATCGGTCGTGTTAAAAAATGAGGTGTTTGAAATAATGAATGTGTGAAGGTCGGTGCTTTTAAGATTTATTTATTGCGCACAGAGTTTACTGTTCGCTTAAGTATACGCGGACGATTCTTATGGAATTATTACTGATTGCATAAAACATTAGAAAGGTCCACATGTTTATCGGGCATCTAGGATGGCCACTGTCCTATTAAAACGACTCTTCATCCTTCGCAAACGTATCGGATATGATATCAAGATATTGAATCTATTACTTCTTTTGTTTAAAACATCACTTAATGATTGATAGGAAATCTATTACTTCGTTAGTTTGAAAATTGATTTTTTTTTATATAAAACCAAGCTCTAGCCCTAACTGGTCGTTTATTTTTGTCGTCGTTGTGGATAACAGATGTAGAGGTTAACGTCTAGCTATCATCATTTATTGTACTATGCATGCACTGCACACGCATTCAACAAGCAAACCGCAATCTTCGTCCGAGTGCATAAGAATTTATTGAAAAAGGTGAACAAAATTCACACAAAAAATCGCTACATTAACATTCTTCAGCGTTTTACCACTTCTTTTTTCGCCAGCCAGCCCATCAACCCAGTAAAAAAAAACTCATTTCGTTAGCGAAATTCCTTATTTCTTCGGTATTACCGATGCAAAATGCCCACTGGTATACAAAATGTATACGAGAGCGTGATTCAAACAATTATATTCCATGTACAACATCTCGTCGCGAATCGATTTTATTGTCCAAAATACACAAAAATTTCCTTTAGAAAAAATGTGAATGGAAATATTGCTGATGGGTAGGATAGAACGAAGAATTTAAAAAAAAATCGTAATGCCAGTCACGACATCAACAGCATTTTTTTCGTAATGAAATTGAAATTAAGTTGAATATGCACAAATTATTCAATGAAAATGGAAGGTTTCTGTTTAATTGATAATTTCGCTTAATTGAGGAGTCCAATTTTAGTTCAGAATTATTATGAAGATGATGGATGTGGCGTTTACAATTTCAAATAATGACTCACAGCCGCCACACATTTTCTATTTACATTTGAAGCGAACATGGTAATTATTTTCTGGCGTTTAATTGTTGCCGATGTTGCGTATCCGAATTGACGATGCGTAACTTCATAAAACACTTTTGCTTTTCGTACTTGATTTACAGCATTCGTATTCGGAGAAGTGGCTTCTGAAGAATTTTTGTTTCTTCATTTTGAAAAATTATTCCGAACATTACATCAAATTAATCAAAGTCTTGGAAAAGAGGTCGACAATTTAACGTTCAAAATTACAATTAAAATTTCCATTCCGTTAAAGTAACACTGTGCCATATGTTAAGTGTACACTGGGCACAATATACGCATCAAGTAAGTGTTGGATCCAACGCTGTTGTAGATGATATGCTGCCATGATATTTAATTGGAAATGTTTCCCAAAGTACTATAAAATGTCGTTTTGTGTGTGGCTTACACTTGAATCAGAAGAGTTCGGAATTTGATACGTTCGAAGTGGTATGGTATTGTGTATACGCTACGCTATAATAATATCATATCATCCTAAAAGACCCATAGTCATTACATGATCGTTACATGCTGGCATCAATGTTGCTGCTGTATTTCGTTTTATTAAAAAAAGAAAGAAAGAAAAACAACGGAGAGAGAGATGCTGTACGATTATTGAAAGACGGGAACCAGATGTTGTTGTACACGATGGTTTAAAAGAAATGCACGGTTTCATTCAATGAAAAAGGTCTTTTGATTTTACGATACATATGTTTATGTGGCTTTAAAGGAAGTAACTTTTGTCTGCGGTTTACGGACGTCTGTAAAACTTCGAGATATTTTCCCATGGTTGAACTAAATCTTGAAGTCAAGTCATCTGTTATGGGCAGCAGTGCCTCGAAATATAAGCGATGAGTTCATCTGTTCTCTTAAGTTTTATGTTCTGCGTAATATAATGAATAAGTAAATGATTTTTGTAACAAACACGCACGGAAAGCCGTACAGGCAGTACTAACAGATTTACTGATCATACCGTAGCACTTGGTACTCTTGTCGTTTTGTAAAAATTTAGGTTTGTCCCGAAACTTGAGCTTCTCTTTAACCCTTGGATTTAACTTCTTCAGATAGAATGAACAATCAAAACTAATTCTCTTTACATTTCTGACTATTCCAGGCTCATCTGAACGCTTGCAAACATGACACAGATCCTTGCCCGAACAAATGCGGATCTCAAATTCCCCGCGTCATGATGACTGATCACCTTACATTTACGTGCAACCAAAGACGAGCCAATTGCGAATATTGTAATACAGAATTTTCCGGCCAAGGACTCGAAGACCACACAGGCACTTGCAATCAGGTAAATTTCAAAAGAAATTTCGTTCAATATCACGATTTTATCAAACTTTTCTCTTAATCAGGAACCAGTGTACTGTGAAGCCAAATGCGGTGCTCGAATTTTGCGCGGTCGTATGTCCATTCATCGTGTCAAAGATTGTGCCAAACGTTTGAGACGGTGCCCGCATTGTAGCCGAGAATTTTCCGCTGATACGTTAGCTGCTCATGGTGCGACTTGCAGTCGTAGCCCGTTGCCGTGTCCTCAGCGATGTGATACTGGTCCCATTCCACGAGCTGACATCGAAACGCATTTACGTGATGAGTGTAAGGCATTGGCCATTCCATGTACATTCAAGGAAGCTGGTTGTCGTTTCAAGGGTCCCAGAAATTTGTTGGAATCGCATCTGGAAGCGAATACAGCATCGCATTTGTCGTTGATGGTTTCGCTGGCCGGACGACAAGGTCAACAGATCCAAATGTTGAAGGGAGCCGTAGCAAAACTGAGCACAAACTACACAGGCACACTGCTATGGAAAGTCACCGATTGGTCGGCAAAAATGGTCGAAGCTAAGACCAAGGACGGCCTAGAGTTAGTTTCCCCACCATTCTACACCAGTCAATACGGCTATAAGTTACAAGCGTCAATGTTTCTGAACGGAAACGGTCCTGGTGAGGGAACCCACGTTTCAGTCTACATCAAAGTGCTGCCGGGCGATTATGATGCTTTGCTGAAGTGGCCATTCTCACATTCCATTACATTCACACTATTCGAACAGGGAACTCTACATAGCGGCGGACAGGGTGGCGTTGCGGAATCGTTTGTACCAGATCCGTCATGGACGAATTTCCAGCGACCATCTCAAGAACCGGACTCGCTGGGCTTCGGTTTTCCTAAATTTATCTCGCACGAAATGTTAAGTCGTCGTTCATTCATCAAAGACGATACGGTGTTCTTGCGGGTCAAGGTCGATCCGAGTAAAATTGTTGCCGTTTAGAGGAAGGACGGCCGAAATTTGATGTGCCAGTGTCAATAGACATTTTCATAATGTGAATGCTGCAAGCGAATTGTTTTCGTTTGTATACTAACAACGATCGTTGGATGGGGATTTAAGGATTGGCGACTGCCGTGGAAGGAGGAACGCTGTGTGTATATATAGGCATTTTTAAGGTTATAAACTGATGAATCGAATCTTGTTTAGTAGTAATGAAATGCTTCTCGATGTTTAGCTGTTTCGTGGACTTTGATAATTCAAATTTATGTACAGGAAGGAAAATGAACAATTTCAATATTTCGTATGCTTTGTTCATATAACCAGGTGTTATATGTGATTACAAATGCATAGAAGCTAGGCAGATGCAAGAGTCTCAGGAATTTGATATGAAAAATTAATGAGCAAGTGGAATGTAAAAAAGAGAGATAGAGAGAAGAAAAAGAAAATTAATTTTAAAAAAGATCTTTGCTGGAGATAGACCAAAGTTTATTTGTTTGGAAAGCTTTTGTTCTGGCTACAATTAATCGCCGATCTCATGACTGTAGTTGAATCGAATATTGTAAAACAGGTTGTCCTCGGTTCGGCTCAATCATGTGTCGGAGGTGTAAATGGGTCGAAAAGTTTTCATAATCATAAATGTTTCAATTAAAACGAAAAAAAAATCGTCATGATGTGTACAATGTTCTGTAAATATTTTTATGCTTAAAAAGTCATTAGTTCAGTAAGGTATTAGTTTCGAGAATAGTTTCAATATTTCGACGACATCGATGGCCAAACACAAATATATTGTTTATAATAAACATGGTCGGTGTCGGTGGAGCAAACTCATCTCAAATTTTCGATTACTTTTTTAAATTTTTGTTTCAACGATTTAAGGGTTACACTAGACAACGAAACTTAATTTTTAAGTCAATGTTTACAACAACATATTATCGTATAATGAATGTGTCGGTTTTTGAATGGTTTTTGTGATGCTTCTTAAGTGTGTAGTTGTGTGTACAATTTTATAAATTTAAGACGCGACTTATCTAAGCTTAAGACTACGAAGAACTAATTTTTCAGAAATAAATGCCAATTTATGTCAAATATAAATTTTGCTTGTTTTATAAACAACAGTCCAATGACTTCTATTCAATATTAGCCGAGACAGGCGTCGCTGGTGGAAATAATGTTTTCTTCCCGGAACTGTGTCATGACTTACCGACAGAGCAAAACTTCCCGCTGGTAGAAAATTTTACAAGAAAAATCGTAAAATATTTTAGAATAGTGGGTCGCCGGCGAAAGTCTTTGTCCATTTAATTGTGATATTCGAAAATATTGAAAATATTATTTCCTGAAAGCGAATGCTTAAAATATTCCATAAACTTATAAAGGGTGATCACGAGTGCAGCGAGCGAGAAAATTCTGCGATTTTGAACTTTTGAATCGTTCTATTTATTACTTCCCATTTAGGTCTCAGGTTAATCTCGAAGAAACAACTCTGTGTTCTTTTATTCAATTACATAGTAATAGATTGCAATTCTCATCTCTACAAAGTATATATGGCCTGGAAGATGCGGGAATTCCAAAGAAAAAAAAAAACAAAAAACGAGCCGTCAGAACAGTCGGAGCGTTTGCTGCGACTGAGCCCCGTACAAACCCGTACATCTATTGCGTACGTGACCCTAGTTCGTCCGTCGCCCTACTCTTACCGTAAGCCTACTGCGCCCGTAAACGTCGGTAAAGTAAAATTCTTATGAAATGTGTACGTCTTAAAAATTGCGCATAGCGCAATTACGAAGCCCCGTCCGACGTTTCTTTCAAATGTAACACAAATTTCGAATTGAGTTACAAACAATTTTTATTTTTATTTTTAGCCCCGTACGAAGTACGAAGGGGCTTATAGGATTACGATGCCGTGTGTAATTGATGGAATTCGAAGCAGACGGTAAGTGCAAAGTGTTTGCCTATGTTTATAGATGACGAATCCGCAATAAAAATTTGGGCCGTCTGTCCGTCTGTCCGTCTGTCCGTCTGTCCGTCTGTCCGTCTGTCCGTCACGTCGATATCTTGAGTAAATCAAATCCGATTTCAAAAATTTTTTTTTCCCTGAAAGATAGTCAAAATTGTGAGGCTAAGTTCGAAGATGGGCATATTCGGGTCGGCCCTTCGTGAGTTAGGGCCACCTAAGTGATTTAAGGTCTTTTGGTGATATTTATGGCAAAATAAACGATGGAAATGTAAATGACACGGCAAATGATAGGTATTGTCAATACCAATCCAGGAAAAAAAAGTTTTTTAAAATCGGGTGAGTGGACCGTGAGTTAGGGCCTTAGAAGTGAAAAGCTACTAGGGCCCTATGTGTATTTTACATAGAACTCAAGTAAATTTCATCCGTTTTTCGTAATTTTTGTTTCATTTGAAAGATAATCGAACACCGAATAGAATGTTGTTGAAAAAAATTAAATTTGGGTCCTTGGACTAAGACCGCTACTAGGGCCCTATGTGTATTTTACATATAACTCGAGCAAATTTCATCCGTTTTTCGTAATTTTTGTTTCATTTGGAAGGTAATCAAAGGCCGAATAGAATGTTGTTGAAAAAAAATTAAATTTGGGTCCTCGGACTAAGGCTGCTACTAGGCCCCTATGTGTATTTTACATATAACTCGAGCAAATTTCATCCGTTTTTCGTAATTTTTGTTTCATTTGAAAGGTAATCAAAGGCCGAATAGAATGTTGTTGAAAAAAAAATTAAATTTGGGTCCTCGGACTAAGGCCGCTACTAGGGCCCTATGTGTATTTTACATATAACTCGAGCAAATTTCATCCGTTTTTCGTAATTTTTGTTTCATTTGGAAGGTAATCAAAGGCCGAATAGAATGTTGTTGAAAAAAAATTAAATTTGGGTCCTCGGACTAAGGCCGCTACTAGGGCCCTATGCGTATTTTACATACAACTCGAGTAAATTTCATCCGTTTTTCGTAATTTTTGTTTCATTTGAAAGATAATCGAACACCGAATAGAATGTAGTTGAAAAAAAAAATTGGGTCCTCGGACTAAGGCCGCTACTAGGGCCCTATGTGTATTTTACATATAACTCGAGCAAATTTCATCCGTTTTTCGTAATTTTTGTTTCATTTGGAAGGTAATCAAAGGCCGAATAGAATGTTGTTGAAAAAAAATTAAATTTGGGTCCTCGGACTAAGGCCGCTACTAGGGCCCTATGCGTATTTTACATACAACTCGAGTAAATTTCATCCGTTTTTCGTAATTTTTGTTTCATTTGAAAGATAATCGAACACCGAATAGAATGTAGTTGAAAAAAAAAATTGGGTCCCTGGACTAAGGCCGCTACTAGGGCCCTATGTGTATTTTACATATAACTCGAGCAAATTTCATCCGTTTTTCGTAATTTTTGTTTCATTTGGAAGGTAATCAAAGGCCGAATAGAATGTTGTTGAAAAAAAAATTAAATTTGGGTCCTCGGACTAAGGCCGCTACTAGGGCCCTATGTGTATTTTACATATAACTCGAGCAAATTTCATCCGTTTTTCGTAATTTTTGTTTCATTTGGAAGGTAATCAAAGGCCGAATAGAATGTAGTTGAAAAAAAAAAAATTTGGATCCTCGGACTGAGGCCGATACTAGGCCCTATGTGTATTTATACTCAATAAATTAAAATTTTAGGGCTATTTGAAATTTTTGTTTTATTTGAAAGGAACGTCGTACGGGGCTTCGTAATTGCGCTATGCGCAATTTCTAAGATGTACACATTACATAATAATTTTACTTTAACTACTTTAACCGGCGCATAGGCTTACGGTCAAAGTAGGGTGACAGACGCACTAGGGTCACGTTCGCAATAGATATACGGGTTTGTACGGGGCTCAGTCGCAGCAAACGCTCCGACTGTTCTGATGGCTCGTTTATCGTTGGAGAACCTAATTATAAGACACTTTGTCTCGTATCATATGCCAAAAAAAGTTAAAACTTTTTTTATAAATCATTTTGAAAGTCACTGAAAACACGAAAATTCGAATCAAAATACAAAATTTTTTACAGTTTGTATTTCTATTCGAATTTACGTGTTTTTATTGACTTTCAAAATGATTTATAAAAAAAGTTTTAACTTTTTTTGGCATATGATACGAGACAAAGTGTCTTATAATTGGGTTCTCCATCGATAAAAAATAAAAAAAAAATTGTTTGTAACTCAATTGACTTAAAATTAAGTAAGTATCATTTTCACCGATTTATATTGATTTTACAAAAATCCAAAATGGCGGCCGACGGCCATTTTGTTAGGAGGTGGAAAGTAGTACAGCTGCTTTACATTCGTTAGTACCTTTCAAACAAAAAAAAATGAAATTCGGTCAAAGTTTACTCGAGATATTAACAAAAAACACCACCTTCACTGTACGGCCGAGTAGCCACATATAAGCTAACTCCAAGAGACCTAGCTCACGCTCCGGTGAATCGAATTTCATAAACTTTTTTTCCCCTGATTGGTACGGTCAATACCTATCTAATAAAGCAAAATCCATCTAAATACGTTCAAATTTGGCCAACCTACAAGCAAAAACGGCTTGCCGCACTGTGCCTGTTCCACACCAAGGGGTCTAACTCACGAGTCGGTCATCCAATTTCCATAAACTTTTTTTTTGTCGATCGGTATTGTAAATACCTTTCATTTGACGTATCACTTACAAGTGTAGTGCTTAAATGTCTGGAGATATCGTCGAAAAACAGTTAGGCACTTATTGGGCCCCAGCTCCGGAAGGAATTTGAATCGGATTTGATTTACTCAAGATATCGACGTGACAGACGGATGGACAGACGGACGGACGGACGGACGGACGGACGGACGGACAAAATTTTTATTGCGGATTCGTTATCTATGAACATAGGCAAACACTTTGCCCTTACCGTCTGCTTCGAATTCCATCAATTACACACGGCATCGTAATCCTATAAGCCCCTTCGTACTTCGTACGGGGCTAAAAATAAATTTATTTCAATGTCCTGATCAGATTTTATTGTAGACAGTTGGTTCGCTGAAACTTATAATTTTCATCAAACAATTGCCCTACATCTCCAAACTAATTTGTATCGCATTAATCACTGCATGAAACTACATAACATCAGCGGACTAAACCTTATCCGAAAATAATATGTATTTGAATTCCTTAAATAGGTTTATTGATGTGGAAAGCAAAGGAGACGTCTTTTCTTTATCATTTCCAGCACCTACCGGTAAACTTTTAATTTCCAATCTTTACGTCAACATACTTGTGAATACCGCAACCTGCTTAACAATTTCGCTACTCAAAACAGGAAGGACGCAAAACCTTACTCGATTTTAAAATTCTCATATTAGAAGAGTGAGGAACTTCCCAACTCCATCCACGGAAAAGTGTACTGAAATCCGAAATGGGAAGTTCTACGAATTTCCCGTCTCTAGCTACATCAACTGAAAACTGTACTGTACTGCGAAACGGGAAGCTCTACGAATTTCCCGTCTCCGATTATATCCACCGAAAACTGGCCTGTGATCCGTAACCGGAATTTCTACGAATTTATTGTCTCTAGCTAGATCAAGTGAAACGGAAACTTCCCTAATGTTCAGACATTACAAAAAAAGGCTTCGGCGAACCCAGGATCCCGCATAATTTCCACCAGCAAAAGGCGTCAGGAAGAATCGCCGATCGGAGAAATTTCTCAGACTAGAAGACGTGATAATTTAGAAATTAAACTTTCACATATTCTAAGCCCACCGGTGTAATTATCGAATCTGTTACTTCTTTCGATGTAAGTATTTTATCACCTCCTAAAAGGGATCTATTACTTCATTAATTTTGAAATTCCAAACAAGTCAATCGCTTGTTTTAGTGGCTTCTATCGATAACTCACTGTTTAAACCAAAACTTTCGGTCTTTTCATAACATAAAGAACCATGCCGCCAGGTAAAAGTTGGATAAAATTATTGAGCTTACATATTGCCGCATCAAACCAGAAATCAGAAGGAACAATTAATAAAACTGTCCTGCCCGGCTCGTTTAACCACCTGTCCAGGCTAATTTGTTTCTAAAAAAACCTGCGTTGGATAAAGTCTCACAAGGTACTGGATGTGGAAAGGCAACGAAATAATTGCTTTCAGAATTTTAGGATATGTTTACATGCATCGGGGCAGAAAACGACAAAGATTTTTCACAACACAGGTAAGAAAACAGTCATTTTCTCACCTCAGCTGAAATGTCAGACACTTTGCTGTGAAAAACGTTGATATCGGAAAACAGAAGAAATTCCATTTTCTCAAGTGACTTGTGGTCCTTTGTCAACAAAACAAATATTTCGAAATTTTCGACCCCTTTTCCCTCGGTGAACAAATAACTATTTCTTAATTATTCGTCACTTCATATGTAAAATCACAACACTGCTTCTCGCATGAACTGGACATAGATAAAACGATCCTAAGCGGTAGCTCTTATTACTAACTAAACCCTCTAAATACGACACTTGTCACTTCAGTGTTCATGCTAGGAGCAATGCTGTGGCAAAATTTGTTGAGTATTTGTATCGAACAACTGATTTAAGACACTTTCGATGGCCTGACCGAATTGAAAGCTTCATGCGAAAGTTATGAAAATCGACCGTACCAAACAGACACGTGAGTTGTGGAAAATCTAAGACTTCATTCATCTACTGCATTTTTGGTCGCTTAAGCTTAAGAAAATTCTAAAACATTTATTGGGCGACTAAGCCTCTCCTTGGAAATTGGTTTGTCTCTCGTTAGTTGATTAAAAGAAATCAAAAGTGATACATGCAATGACGGCCATAATAGCTGTGGAGTTTTGGGATTAAATGAAAAATGAGCGCCATCTCTACACAAAGGCATAAGAATGGTGATCTGCACTACCTTCCCTTCAAGGCAAACAGACTTAGACATACAATGACACAATTGACAGTTTACTAACAACATACGTTCTTCGGACAATAACTATAACTTCCAGTGTTTCAATAAATCAAAGAATAAATCACTGTAAGTACTAAGTGCTCCAACGACTAGAACTGTAAAATTTCATTGAACTTAATTGGTTTTCGTTGTATTTTGATCAGAACTACACTCAAACGTTTAATCGGAATCTTCTGCGAAAAAATGTCGACTCAACACAAAATGCTCGATCTCAACGATGACTGCATCTATCATATCTACGAATTCCTGCCGATAATCGATTGGTGTGCACTACGCGAAACATGCACCCGCTTCCGGACAATTTCTGATTATTGCTTCTCCAGACGAAGCGGAACATTCGAACTGAGGGACATCTCTGACACGTCATACTCTCCACACAGTTTGGCCGCTTCCGACGTGAAACATGTTCTACGAAATTTTGGTAAATTCATGGAAGCATTGACTATCAATAAAAACCACTTTGAAGGGAATGTGGATTGCAACGTATTGGTACTGTTTGTCGATCGATATTGCGAGTCGTTAATCGACCTGAAACTTGTCGACATCAATTTGACTATGTCAACGATTGCACAATGCAACCGACTCTTTTCCACTTTGGAACGATTGGTCATCGATCAATGGGACGACGAAAAAAGTTTTTCTAGTTGTTTGGCTAAATGCACATCGTTAACGGAATTAGAATTTATTCGTCTTGTTATTCCTGGAGATTGTCTGGCCTACAGACACATTGAATCTTTACAATCATTCAAGGTCAGTCGCTGCGACGAAATGAGCTATGATGCGATGAAATGTTTTCTCACCATAAATGGCCAGTTGACGCAAGTCAAATTATTTGATCTTTATTTTCGGAAAGGTCACGGTAGTCGGAACATACTCACAGATATTGCCAAATCGTTGCCAAAATTGGAGGCCCTGAGTCTTCATTTCAACATAGAATTCATGCCGGACCCTCTACCTGTGGTTGAAATGGCGTCCCTTACGAAACTCGAAGCTAATTTAACGTACGTTGCCGATAGCAACGTTAATGCCATTCTACAAGGCCTGACACTGCACAATAAGATCGAACATTTACATTTGGCCCAGTTTACATGTACTGACGAATCGATTGAACTTTTATGTTCGATGAAACGCTTGAAGATACTGAAGCTCACAGACACGAACCAGTTGAATGCAGATGTTTGTAAGAGACTAGCTACACGATTGTCTGACCTAGATGAGATTCATATCATTGAATGCAAAGACACTTCCTTCAATGAGGTCAAAGAGTTTTGTGTTCATGTGCCGAATTTAAAGAAAATTATCTTCAATCGTCCAGATGATGCGAGCCCATCAATTACGCAAGAAATGTTTTCATCGCTGGTGAACATCAGAAGAAATCAGCCAACGAAGAAAATGTTGTTGATTTTTCTGAACGACGACGATCTACGTGAGATCAAAAGCGAATTTAAATGGAGTGGAATGGAAGACACCTTGGTTAAGCAAGAAAACGTTTTGAAACTGGTGCCGCTGGAGAAAGAACATCGAAGCACTGTTTATGAATACGGTAGTGGTTTTAGGTACCATTCCAAACAATTTTTGGATGACATTGACGTTGAAGATGAAAGTGGTTCGGACGATTCAAGTTTCGACGGTTCCGACGATCATTGGGTGTTTGGATAGTACAATTTTAAGTCGATATATAGAAGCTAAGCAAAGAGAAAAAAGTCTATTTTACCATGAAGATGAATGTTCATTTTCTTGAGTTTCCATCAATTTTAAGTAAAAAAGGTTTGAAGAGTGCAGTAATTAAGAATTTGAAATAAAGGTCTTTGACTTGAAAAGTGGCTGTTTTGACTTATGATACAGGTTAGAATTACTTTTTCAAGGACTAGACCATCTGCAATTGGAATTACGACAATCTTACAGACAAAAATAGTATTTTGCATAATAAGGGGGAAAGTAAAAAAATTCAAACGTGTGAAGTTTGCAGCCCGCGCCGCAGGCAAGGGCGGCAATCACACGATTTGAGTATAAAAATAAAAACAATTTAACAAATGAAATTACTGTAAACATACATTCACTTGCTCACAAAACATTTGGCTATCGTCAACACAACACTACACTCAATGCGTACTTTCAATCAAGTGAACATGTGTTTTCGAGACATATGAGGACCGAAAGTAAAATGATGACAGTGACATTTACTTTCGGCCCGCAAATACGCAAGCCCACGGGGCGAAAGTAAAATGATGACAGTGACATTTACTTTCGGCCCAAGGCCTGAATTTTTTTACTTTCGGCCACCATGAGGACTGAAAATACAAACTTTCGCAGTATTTGGCATAAAAATATTTTTTCATGTGTCGGGGCCGAAAATGAGGGAGTCTCGAGATTTTTCTCGGGTTTTCGACCCCTTACATGAAAATTTTTTTGAGTATCTGTTTTGGACGTTTGATTTTAGGCACTTTCGCATGTAGCCCTCACTTCGTTCGGGCTACAACTCGCGAACGTCCAAAACAGATACACAAATAACTATTTTCTGTCGTTTTTGGAGTGCTACGAGGGCCCATTGTATCTCAATCTCAGTCAACTTACATTATCATACAGTAAGCAAATACGGTCCCTACGATATAAACTAGACCATAGGTAGCTGATATTACTAGGCAGACTGGGCCTACTAGTCTGCTAAACTAATATTATGTTGACATATCTTCCTCGGGTAGGCTAGAACCATATCAAAAGATTCTGTTTACTTTTTCCATTAATAACGAATCGAACAACAACATATTTATACCAGCACGTGCACGACTCTAAGACGACTGAAAGGTAGAGATTTACTGCTACAATACCCGAATCCAATAGACGAAAGATTATTGTCATCTCCAACAACGAAAATGGCATTTCACCAGAGTGAAACAATTAATAAAACTGTCCTGCCCGACTCGTTAAACGGTTAAACCACAGGCTAATTTATTTCTTAACAAAATTGCATTGGGTAAAGTCTCTCAAGATACTAGATGTGGAAAGGTAGCGAAATAATTGCTTTCACAATTTTACATGCATCAGGGCAGCAAACGAAGAAGTTTTAAGATTTTTCACAATGCAGGTAAGAAAATAGTTATTTTCTCACCTCAGCTGTTTCAGACCCTTTGTTGTGAAAAACGTTGACATTGGAAAAAAAAGAAGGAAATTCCATTTTCTCAAGTGACACTACAGCTTCTGGTGGAGTTTTGGGATTAGATGAAAAATGAGCGCCATCTCGACACAATACTCGGCATATACGTATAACAAAATGTTGATCTGCACTACCTCCCCCTCAAGGTAAACAGGCTTAGACATACAGTGACACATTTAACAGTTTACTAACAATAATCGTTCTTCGAACAATAACTATAACTTCCAGTGTTTCAATAAATCAATCGATTAGAACTGTAAAATTTCATTGAAATCGGTTTTCGTTGTATTTTAACAAGATCAGAACTACACTCAAACGTATAATCAGAAACTTACGAAAAATGTCGACTCAACGCAAAATGCTCGATCTCAACGATGACTGCATCTATCATATCTACGAATTCCTGCCGATAATCGATTGGTGTACACTACGCGAAACATGCACCCGCTTCCGGACAATTTCGGAGTATTGCTTCTCCAGACGAAGCGGAACATTCGAACTGAGGGACATCTCTGACACTTCATACAATTTGGTCGCCTCCGACGTGAAACGTGTTCTACGAAATTTTGGTAAATTCATGAAAGCATTGACGATCAATCAAAATCACTTTGTCGGGTATGCGGATTTTAATGTATTGGTACTGTTTCTCGATCGATATTGCGAGTCGTTAATCGATCTGAAATTTGTCGACATCAATTTGACTAAGTCAACGATTGCACAATGCAACCGACTGTTTTCCACTTTGCAACGATTGGTGATCGATCAATGGGACGACGAAGAAAGTTTTTCTAGTTGTTTGGCTAAATGCACATCGTTAACGGAATTAGAATTTATTCGTCTTGTTATTCCTGGAGATTGTCTGGCGCACAGTCGGATCGAATCTTTACAATCATTCAAGGTCAGTAGCTGCTACGACATTAGTTATGATGCGATGAAATGTTTTCTCACCATAAATGGTCAGTTAACGCAAGTCAAGTTGTTTGATGTACATTTTCGGAATGGTCTCTATTTTCGGAATGGTCACAACATACTCACAGATATTGCTAATACGTTGCCGAAAGTGGAGTCCTTGAGTCTTCGTTTCTACATAGAATTCATGCCGGACCCTCTACCTTTGGTTGAAATGGCTTCCCTTAAGAAACTCGAAGCTAATTTAACGTACGTTGTCGATAGCAACGTTAATGCCATTCTACAAGGCCTGACACTGCACAATAAGATCGAACATTTACATTTGGCCCAGTTTACATGTACTGACGAATCGATTGAACTTTTATGTTCGATGAAACGCTTGAAGGTACTGAAGCTCACAGACTCGAAACAGTTGAATGCAGATGTTTTTAAGAGACTAGCTAAAGGATTGTCTGACCTAGATGAGATTCATATCATTGAATGCAAAGACACTTCCTTCAACGAGGTCAAAGAGTTCTGTGTTCATGTGCCGAATCTAAAGAAAATTATCTTCAATCGTATAGATGATGCGAGTGATGCGAGCCCATCAATTACGCAAGAAATGTTTTCATCGCTGGTGAACATCAGGAAAAAACAGCCAACGAAGGAAATATTGTTGATTTTCCTGAATGACGACGATCTACGTGAGATCGAAAGCGAATTTAAATGGTGTGGAACGGAAGACACCTTGGTTAAACGAGGAAATGTTTTGAAATTGGTACCGCTGGAGAAAGAGCATCGAAGCACTGTATACGAATACGGTAGTGGTTTTAGGTACCATTCCAAACAATTTTTGGATGACATTGACGTCGGAGATGAAAGTGGTTCGGACGATTCAAGTTTCGACGGTTCCGACGATCATTGGGTGTTTGGATAGTACAATTTTAAGTCGGTATATAGAAGCTAAGCAAAGAGAAAAAAAATCTATTTTTTCATGAAGATGAATGTTCATTTTCTTGAGTTTCCATCAAT
The DNA here is from genome assembly GCF_014529535.1 of Bradysia coprophila. Classification (NCBI taxonomy): domain Eukaryota; kingdom Metazoa; phylum Arthropoda; class Insecta; order Diptera; family Sciaridae; genus Bradysia; species Bradysia coprophila. Next base: position 2,413,063 of record NC_050738.1, read on the forward strand.
TTTAAGTAAAAAAGGTTTGTAGAGTGCAGTAATTATGAATTTGAAATAAAGGTCTTTGACTTGACAAGTGGCTGTTTTGACTTATGATGCAGGTTAGAACTAATTTTTCAAGGACTTAGACCATCTGCATCTGCAAAATTCGAATTACGACAATCTTACACACGAAAAAAAATTTTCTTTCGTTTTTGGAGTGCTACGAGAGGCCCCACCGAGTTAGCAAATACTGTCGCTACGATGTAGACTAGGCCATAGATAGCTGCTACGACTGGGTCTACTAAGCTAATTTTCCGTTGAAATATATTCCTCGTGTAGGCTAGAACCATATCAAAAGATTCTGTTACTTCTGTTTACTTTTTCTCCTAATAACGAATAGAGTGGTAACACATTTACCGATTCACCGAGCACGCCTCTAAGACCAAGGCTGTATACTTTGGGGAGGTCACGCAGACCGCCATTTTATTAGATACGCGGGAACACACCACTTCTGATGATTTTACATGTAAAAAAATTCACCACATCATCAAGACGACGAGAATCATCAGAGTAGGTGAATTTTTGTATGAAATCGGCCATTTTATCATCAACTGTGGTGTGTAACCCGCGTATCTGTTCTGCGTGACCTCCCCATAGTATACAGCCTTGTCTAAGACAACTGGAAGGTAGAGATTTGCTACTGAGATTTTCACACTTTTTATGTGTTTTTGCTTCCTCAAACTATCATATTGGTGTCCATTTTCTACTAGTACATTTTGGAACTCTCGGCTTTCCTTAAACTTTATATCGGTTAATATTTATAAAACAAAAAGGTCATATTTACTACGCCGAATCCGATGAGCGGTGGCACGAGAGTTCTATACAAACGCTATCTCCTCCCTTCGTTAAAAGCAAAAAATGGAATGGAAACTCTGGCCATCTGTTTTCAGATAGCGAAATTATTTTGACATTGCCTCCACACTATAATCCAAGGCTGCCAAGCACTGCCATTCAATAAAATTGAATCGCCAAGCACTGCCATTCAATAAAATTGAATCGCCAAGCACTGGCAATCAATAAAATTGAATCACCAAGCACTGGCTGTCAATAAAATTGAATCGCCAAGCACTGACAGTCAATAAAATTGAGTCGTCTAGCACTGCCATTCAATAAATTGAATCGCCAAGCACTGGCAGTCAATAAAATTGAATCGCCAGGCCCTGGCTGTCAATAAAATTGAATCGCCGAGCACTGACAGTCAATAAAATTGAATCGCCAAGCACTGGCAGTCAATAAAATTGAATCGCCAAGCACTGACAGTCAATAAAATTGAATCGCCAGGCCCTGGCTGTCAATAAAATTGAATCGCCGAGCACTGACAGTCAATAAAATTGAATCGCCAAGCACTGGCAGTCAATAAAATTGAATCGCCAGGCCCTGGCTGTCAATAAAATTGAATCGCCGAGCACTGACAGTCAATAAAATTGAATCGCCAAGCACTGGCAGTCAATAAAATTGAATCGCCAAGCACTGACAGTCAATAAAATCAGACAAAAACCTCTTAAAAGAGGAAGGGTGACGCAAGTCCTTAACTTACAAAAATATTGATATCAGAAAGGGTGACGCTCAAGGCTCCGATACGCAAAAATTTAACTTTAACACCAATTCTTTATATTAAAAAAATGCGTCACAAATGACAGATGATTTCGGTTCTATTTCTGAATCTCCTTTCGACTATACGAGAAATAAGTTTTTTTTTATTTCCACTTACAGTCGTTGAAAAGTGAAAACTAACATGTTTTCTGTTTTGGGACTAGTTTTGGGTTGAATTGTGGGACAAAAATACTTAATTTAATGAACAACAGTGGCGCTAGTTGTCCAGCAAAGTTTTTATTCAATAAAATTCTGACACTTTTGATTCGGGGTGCTCACATTCGCACCATAAAAAATTCAAACGAGCAGTTAACAAAATCGAGAACATAAATGTACACATTTTTTGCGATGCTGACCCTTCCCAAGAATTGTTGACATTGTATCTTGAAATACACACAATATCCTCATATTTATTTCTGAAATTTAAAGTAAAATTGTGAAATCTTGATGCATTGGAATTGAAGCTGCTGGTCATATTTTTAAATGGTACGGTAATGAGCAGCCAAAATTCAAATGTCAGAACCACTGTTCGCGTAGTATTGTTCTCGCATTCATTATTCTTGTGTCAATTTGATTCGGTTGTGATATGAGAAAATTTCTGCTAAACTTTGTGCATTTTTCGCGATTTTTAAGTGCGTTAAACATTGCAAATATTTTTGTGAACGGCTAAAAGTGTTGAGGAAATTTCGGAAATATACGTGTGTGGAAGATACACATCAAAACATTGCTGTCGGTTTCAAATTTAAACATCCACAGCCAATGTTTTGATCGTGTTTTCCCATACAAATGATACGAAAAGTGAAATAATAACTAAGTATTTGGTCGCGGTTAATTGCTAATAATTTCTATTTTCTAATCGAAAATCTTTAAATCGAAGAATTTGACTTCGGAGGAATTTTCTGCTTTTGATGTGGTCAGAAATAAATTATTTGTTTTTCTTCATCTAAAAAGGTTTTTTTTTATCAAACTTTCCTTCAAATCAAGATAAAGCAGCTGCCTTTTGTTAGACGAGTTTAAGTTCATCAATCCTCTACGTTTTAGTAATCGAGGTTTTGTTGATGTGGTGAACGCTTTACCTTCATTTCGTGAAAATAATGATTCAATTATTGCTGATTTTGTGTGAATGCGATAATTTTTGAACGGTTCCCTTAAAAGATGGAGAAACAAAATAAAAAATGAAAGATCTCTCTTTGACACCCAAGATTCTCGCTTGGTTAAAAAAAATTGCCTTTGTTAAATGTCAAAATTAGCCCCTTTCCAGGTCAGTAAGTAAATTTCCAAGTAAATTATGTTTTCATATTTCGGGGCCAAAATTAGGGCAACTTTTTTGGTTTTATCTGGTTTTCGGCCGTTTACATGAAAAATTACTTGTGTACCAGTTTGGGACGATTGATCTGAGGCACTTTCGCTTGTGGACCTTGCTCTGTCCAAACTACAGCTCGTGAAATTGCCTCTAATCAGTCGTCCAAAACAGTGACAAATAACTAATTACTTCAACAGTAAAAATTGGTAAGGAAAGAATTGTCAAGGCTGTAAGCTTTTGGGAAGATCTGCGTGACTTGAAAATTCACATCATAACGGCGACGAGAATCTTCACGCCCCATTGTATCGTCAACCACGTATTGAGAGCAACACTGAACTGAGTGTGTTATAATCGCTACACGTGTATTGACTGAATTGATCAAAAATAATTTAGAAATGGGTCCCTTTGTTTCTTTATGCATAGTGAAATATCCAAGGTGTAAGTTGACTTTATCAGTGCAGCTGTACCTACCACGGTATAGTACTTTCTCATAAACGTTGTCATGCTTTTGGTAGAACTATACGGTTGATTGATTCTGTTCGAAAATCTCTAACATCACGAAAATCGTTCATATCACTTGCTATAAATGCGTTCCTGTTCCTAGTCTATTTTGATAAATCATTATTCAGCTGTTATGAACTTTGTATTACTAAAAACTCCCAGATAATGAAAAGTCTGATGACTTGAAAGGGATCTCGCTGCCAACTACAAACGTCCTCATTTAAGACTTGATCTTTTGATAGTAGGAACTTCTTAGAACATAGTATTGATCACAAACCGAACATTCGAATAGCATGCATCGATTTGCTAAGCTCTTGTTTTCGGTGAGAGATACTAACTGTTGATATCAGTGTACAGTTCATATAAAATGCTGATGCACATTTCCATGTGTTATTAAATATTTCGAAAATATTGACGCACACAGAGACTCAAAAAGCTTCTTGAACAAGATAACTTTCTTATGAAAATTTGATAAAAAAAACCTTTTTAGATGAAGAAAAACAAATAATTTATTTCTGACCACATCAAAAGCAAAAAATTCCTCCGAAGTCAAATTCTTCGATTTAAAGATTTTCGATTAGAAAATAGAAATTATTAGCAATTAACCGCGTATACTTCCACACACGTATATTTCCGAAATTTCCTCAACACTTTTAGCCGTTCACAAAAATATTTGCAATGTTTAATGCACAAAGTTTAGCAGAAATTTTCTCACATCACAACCGAATCAAATTGCGACACAAGAATAATGAATGCGAGAACAATACTACGCGAACAGTGGTTCTGACATTTGAATTTTGGCTGCTCATTACCGTACCATTTAAAAATGTGACCAGCAACTTCAATTCCAATGCATCAAGATTTCACAATTTTACTTTAAATTTCAGAAATAAATATGAGGATATTGTGTGTATTTCAAGATACAATGTCAACAATTCTTGGGAAGGGTCAGCATCGCAAAAAATGTGTACATTTATGTTCTCGATTTTGTTAACTGCTCGTTTGAATTTTTTATGGTGCGAATGTGAGCACCCCGAATCAAAAGTGTCAAAATTTTATTGAATAAAAACTTTGCTGGACAACTAGCGCCACTGTTGTTCATTACATTAAGTATTTTTGTGCCACAATTCAACCCACAACTAGTCCCAAAACAGAAAACATGTTAGTTTTCACTTTTCAACGGCTGTATTTAGTTTATTTTCATTCGCTTTTGTTTTTTTTTAAATTAAAATAAAATTATAAAGATTGAAGTTAGACGCTTTCAAGAAACCTCTGTGGATATTCAAAATGTTTGCTCTGAAGTTTTAAGAGGTATTAATTCGGATTGCACCTGTGCAAGCTTAATTTCTTGTATGATAAAAAACATTCACGAAACATACTTGACCGAAATAGTTGTAATAGTGCTACGACAATTAATCACTCAGTTAGGAGGACGACAAAAATAATTTTTAATAAATTTGTTGTTTGGTTGTCCTCATCATCTGCCATTTGTGACGCAATTTTTTTAATATAAAGAATTGGTGTGTTAAAGTTAAATTTTTGCGTATCTGAGCCTTGAGCGTCACCCTTTCTGATATCAATACTTTTGTAAGTAAAGGACTTGCGTCACCCTTCCTCTTTTAAGAGGTTTTTGTCTGATATCAGTACTTTTGTAAGTTTTAAGGTTAAAGCGCAAGTTATAACATATCAAAAGTTTTTATTTAGAGACGAAGAAAGCAGTTTTATATGTCCAGTAACACAAAAGATAATACCAAAACCACATTTGAAACAGGAAAATCCAACTACCCGACAATATTCATATTTGCCACTGTTTTCTGCTTCTAAAACACTGAGACTTTGTCGAAGACACCAATTCTCCATCTGCCATACCTTTCAAAAAAAAATTCCAAAAACATAAAATTGGCCCAGTTTTCCAGTTTTGGTTATTTCGCCCATGTTCTACTCCCTAAACTCTGAGACTTTGCCGAAGACACCAATATTCCATCTGCCATACATTTCGAAAAAAGTCCAAAAACATAAAATTGAAACACTTTTCCAGTTTTGGTCATTTCGCCCGTATTCTACTCCCAAAACTCTGAGACTTTGCCGAAGAAACGAACGTTCCATCTGCCATAGTTCCTGAGATAAATCTAAAAACTGATAGTGACCAAATTTTTGCACATACGGCAAGTAAAAAATATTCCAATTTCATCTCAAAACAGCATATCATATCATAATATATCGAGAAACACATACAAATACTTACACACACACATAAAACGTTCATTTTACATGAAAATATATGTGGCTTGTATGGGAACTTCCTAAAGCCCCAGCTCCTAAACGAGATCATGTCGACCCAATTTTTTGTCAAAAGTCTTAGAATCATGCCCAGAAACTACTCCCAAAATTTCAGCAAAAAACAAACAAAGGTTGGTAAAATTCATCATTTCAGAATGGGTCAAATCTGACCTTTCCCATACAAAAATCTAGATTTTGAAATGCAATATCTCGGCCAATTTTGAACCCTATGAGACGTGCGATAGCTCGTTGAACTCGTATTGACGCCCAGAATACGATTATCATACTCTAAGAGTCGTGGGAGCCAAGGGAGAAAAGTCAAAAAGTTGCTGTATATATGTTCCTTAGTCCCTAAAATTTTTTTTTTAATTTTGTGTAGTGTGGACTTGCGTCACGCCTGCTTACTAACGTGCAGGCATGATTATTATATTTACAGCTGTAAATGGCAAGGTCATACAAATTCAGCAAAAACATAGTAAGAAATCGTTTCCACAAAAAGCAAATTTAATTATTAAACGAAAGTGGAAACAACATGGCAACAAATAGAGTAATTTTCCTTTCTATTGAATTTTACTTTTTGATTTCAAATTAACGTTAAACTTAAAATCAAATCCACAATAGCCTGGACCCAGGTATCAGCCAACGTATTGTCTCGAACCGAAAGTGCCGTTCGACAAATTTGAATGTGAACGATTGATGGAAACGGTTATCAATGAAGCAATGCTTGGATTCCAGTTTGAAGCCGAAGAAGCGGAAGTAATGTCGGAAAAATTGAGCAAGGAAATTTTGCAAAAAGTGAAAAGCTTGACCTACGATCGGTTGGTATTTTTTTGATGATTCGGAATTATTGTCTTTTCCGGTTCGTTGACAAAATTACCATTTTTTCTTATTCAATTTAGATACAAGTTCGTTTGTGTTGTAACATTGGGCGAGAAGTACATGCAGGGCTATTGTGATATATTTAAATGTCTATGGGATATGAGCAAAGATTCGTTTGCAATTTATTTATACGACACTGCAACATTATTCGTAAGCGCTGTTCTGTTTGCTGTTTATTTCGATTGAAAGGATTTTCGTGGTATGTTCAATTGTGTAGTGATTACTCCGATATCTTCTATTTAGTAAATGAAATATAAAAGTGTTAAGAAACCGTTACAGTGTTTGAAGCTCTAACAGTACAACATCTCTACTCTATCCATTAAATTTTTTGCCGTACATTCATTCAAAAATCTAATTTTCACAGCAATGTCAACTTGAAGTCGTAACATCATTATGTGTGTTGAAAACGAACACTGTTCATCGAATATCGGAGTCTAAAAATATGGGCGTTTGTGTTTTCCCGATTTTTCTATTAAAAGTTTATTCGCAGACGCTAATTGCACCCAAGTGCAAAAAGACACTATTTGCACCCAATTATTGTCGAAACACTGAATTGTAAGGCTGATCTGTCGAACGAATATTAAAGGTACATCTGTCGAAACACCCAATTGCAAATAATTTACTTGAGACTATTCACACCCGAGTGCTATTTTACACAAATGAGTATGCCAATCGATAAAATTCCATAAAAGATGCAAACCTAGCAAAATCTGGCTCTTAACCTTTGAGAACAACGGAGATATCAATGCTTGAATGTGAATTCCCATACAAAAATAACGGATTCGACCGCGTTTTTTTGTGCAGCGCTACAAACCATTTCGGTATCCACGCGTTTAGTGGTATGGTTTGTAGCGCTACATAAAAAAGCGGTCGAATCCGATATTTTGAATTTTTGTATGGGAATTCACATTCAAACGTTGATATCTCCGTTGTTTTTAAAGAATAAGAGCCAGATTTTGCTAGGTTTGCACCTTTTATGGAGTTTTATCGATTGGCATACTCATTTGTGTAAAACAATTAGCAGAAAATTTTTACTCATCATTTTACACAAATGAGTATGCCAATCGATAAAACTCCATAAAAGGTGCAAACCTAGCAAAATCTGGCTCTTATTCTTTAAAAACAACGGAGATATCAACGTTTCAATGCCAATTTCCATACTAAAATTCAAAATATCGGATTCGACCGCTTTTTTATGCAGCACCACAAACCATACCACTAAACGCGTGGATTACCGGTATTATAAATACAGTTTGTACATGGAATTTCAACCTAACAACAACGAAAAAATCTACTATTTGTTTATACCAAAAAATTGCGTTCGAAGTGTCATAAACCTCTTTATTTGTCGATTTTTTCATGAGAAAGCAGTCACGGTGATAAGTGGTGGCCGTAATTGTTACAATTTTTGTGTATTTCCACGAAAATTGCAAATTTTTCATTTTCCCGATCGAGTTGGAAACGCATTGGAAGATTCCATTGATTGACTAACGGGAAATATTGCTGTGCCATTTCATATTTTTGTTTCGAATACATTTTGTATAATCAAGTTCGATACGCAAAGTTTACAGTAAAATTCTTTCCACTCAAATTATATGTGTGGCTCTTAGATATAGAGTTAGTAACGAGTATTTTTGGTCTTGCTGTGCATGTTTACGTTAATCGTATATGTCTCGATGTTTGCAAAGTTCGAGGTTAAAATTTACTTTGTGCACCGTACAACTGAAATTTCATATTCTTATTAGGCTACTTGTTTATAGAGGCAGCGTACGGTTGAAAATTGATCTTTTCTTTGGGTTCTCTTTCTGGTTATTTTCTATAGCTGACCTGTTGACCTCGTCGATGCAATTAGAGTTCCGCACCGTTCGCAGGTGTTAATATTTTTTTTTCTTTTTTGTTGTTGAACTCTCTGTGTAGGTTTTGTTAATCTACAAGATTTAACATTTAATCTGCTAACAAATGACCATCAAGTTTCAACTTGTGTTCAGGAAAACCTTACATTTTTGACAGTAGTTTTGTGTGTGTGCAAAAATGGATAAATGGAATACAATACACTTGCTAAGAAAATATCATAAAATAAAGTTAATAACTCGAATATCGAAGTGAGAATGCATTTGGTTAATTAATTGTGACTTTGTGCACGTGAGAAACTAATAAACTAATAGTTTTTGTCTAAAATTTATTTTCAATCCATACACAATTTTGGGGGCTCGTAACTAAAATTTTGGTAGGCTCGAAACTTTTCCTTGGGGGCTCGTAACTGAAATATGAAGTGTCTGTGGTTTTTCTTTTTTCTATAAATCATAACAAATTGAATTTAATTTTTTATCGTTTATGTCGATAATTAGATGTGCTATGAATAATAAGAAAGTGTAAAAAAGATATTTCATGCTATAAATGTTTCTGTACAGTGGAAAATGTACAGAATAATCCTTAAGGGGGCTCGTAACCGGTGCTGTTACCCTATGCCCGTCGATTAGACACTCAGAGAATTCGAGCTATTTTGCTTTGTGTGTACAAATTTTCTGGTTTCCAGGTAAAATAAAGTTTTGTACCACCGGTCGATTACAATTCCATTTTCCAGCCGAAATGCAACATTCTCGAATCAAATATCAAATAGGGTATTTCTCCCAGTTAAGCACCATTAAGGATTTTTTTTTTAGATTTTCTATTCCGGTTTTGCATCCAAAACATCAACTAACTGAAGTTTACATGATATTAGGAGGTTGTTCTTCAATGAACACGTAGAAATTCACAAAATTATGTTTATTTTCACTTCGTTTAATACATTTTTCAATAAAGTGATGGGATGTCAAAATGCCATTTACGAGCCCCCGGCTACGAGCCCTTTAAAATTATTGATTTTTCGTCGGTCAATTACAATTTTGGTAATTATTTTTCATTGTTTTTTAGTAGTTACGATGATAATTAACGTATTTTCGATTAATTTAACTAAAAAAGCGAAAGAAAAATTCACATTACCATGTAAACAAGAAAGGGCTCGTAACAGGGTGCTCGTAACTGCACCGATTTCTTAAGAAATTTTTGACATTTGATTGAAAAAAAATTTATTGCTTGCCCCAAGCGAAAATTGATTCTTACATATCAATTTGGCCCCTGCGAAAATGGTCGATTACATAAGGGATATTTGTGTGACACTATCGTCAAGGAATCTCTATTTTCGCGGGGTGCACAGTCATTCACGTAAAACGAGTTTTCGCGGGGTGCAGCCAGATGAAGGAGAATGCATCATCTGAAATATTTAATGCCTTCCAACAGAAAAAAAAGAAAATAATTATTGATGTTTTGTGTTTTTGAACACAAATTTTCCAGTGGCGTGAGTTGAATGTCGCAAAAGCATTTGAATTATTTCGAAAAGAAAATCACAAAACTGAAAGTGTCAGCCATTTTTTGCTCCAGCAATAAATTCAACGTTTGTAATGAACGAAGTACTGGGGTCTTATAGGTTTACGCATACGTTTGTAACACGTCGAATTGGACTCCCTGAGTAAGGGGATACCTATTGTGGTTGTCTAGAGATGCCAAATCCGCGAAAAAAAAAATGTCAGTCTGTCTGTCCGTCCGTCTGTCTGCACGATAACTTGAGTAAAACGCATCCGATTTTGAAAATTCTTTTTTTTCCCGTTTGGTAAAGTCAAAATACAGGCTAAGTTCGAAGATGAGTGATAAGGTATTTACAATACCGATCGACAAAAAAAAAGTTTATGGAAATCGGATGACCGACTCGAGAGTTAGACCCCTTGGTGTGGAACAGGCACAGGGCGGCAAGCAGTTTTTGCTTGTAGGTCGGCCACATTTGAACATATTTCGTCTGTCTTTAAAAAAAATGTCCGTCTGTCTGTCCGTCTGCACGATAACTTGAGTAAAACGCATCCGATTTTGAAAATTCTTTTTTTTCCCGTTTGGTAATGTCAAAAGACAGGCTAAGTTCGAAGATGAGTGATTTTGGATCGACCCCTCCCGAGCTGTGGCCCAATAAGTGCTTTACGGTTTTTCGAAGATATCTCCGGACATTTAAATGTTAAACTTGTAAGTGATACGTCAAATAGAAGGTATTTACAATACCGATCGACAAAAAAAAAGTTTATGGATGACCCGTACGAAACACCTATTCGTATCAAAAGCCTTTAATGTGAAACTCTTCATTTCTCTTACTTCATTTTCTTCTCTGCTGAAAAACTATTCTTCCTTTTAAATCACTTACATTATCCACTCTTTGCCTTGTTATCACATACAATTAAATTGCCGGAGGCAATATAGACAGCCCCGTATGAAGTCAAATTTCATAAATTCCTATTTAAACAGCTATATACCGCTATATTTACCTATATTTCACTGTAAATAAACATTTCACAGAGGAATATGCTATTATATAGCTCGATATGCCTGTATATAGCTCAATATAGCTGTATATAGGTATATAGATGTCCATATATGGAATCCCTGAAACCCCTCACACTTAACACATTATTTCCATGTTAACAGAAACTCTCTAAGCATCATTTTTCCCACTTTATATCACTTTTAATAAAATCCAATATGGCCGCCGGCAGCCATTTTGTTAGGAAACCGCAAATAGTACCGACGCTTTACATTTGTTAATACCTTTCAAACAAAAAAAAATCATGAAATTCGCTAAAAATTTACTCGAGATATTGACAAAATACTCCACGTTCACTGTACGGCCGAGTAGCCAGATAAGAGCTCACTCCAAGAGACCTAGCTCACGCTCCGGAGAACATAATTTCATAAACCTGATTGGTACGGTCAATACCTATCTAATAAAGCTAAAACGAACGAAATATGTTCAAATTTGGCCGACCTACAAGCAAAAACTGCTTGCCGCCCTGTGCCTGTTCCACACCAAGGGGTCTAACTCACGAGTCGGTCATCCGATTCCCATAAACTTTTTTTTTGTCGATCGGTATTGTAAATACCTTTTATTTGACGTATCACTTACAAGTTTAACGTTTAAATGTCCGGAGATATCTTCGAAAAACCGTAAAGCACTTATTGGGCCACAGCTCGGGAGGGGTCGATCCAAAATCACTCATCTTCGAACTTAGCCTGTCTTTTGACATTACCAAACGGGAAAAAAAAAAGAATTTTCAAAATCGGATGCGTTTTACTCAAGTTATCGTGCAGACAGACAGACGGACAGACAGACAGGCATTTTTTTTCGCGGATTTGGCATCTCTAGACAACCACAATAGGTTTCCCCTTACTCAGGGAGTCCAATTCGACGTGTTACAAACGTATGACTTTTTGGTCACCCATGGTCAGTAAACCAACTTTCTGTAATGAGCCACTTTCGCTCCTGGGGAAAACAAAAGTCTGTGAATAGTGTTGTATTGCCGGGGTAAATAGTCATTTTCTAGCCTCATCTGAAACTTCTGGAGCCTCTGTTGTGAAAAACGTTGTGTTGACCGGATCTCAGAAAAAAAGTTGGAAATTTCATTTTCTCGGATGACCTGTGGCCAGAGAGTTACAACACCCTCTAAATAAAATTTCCATTTTTCCCCGTAGGGGATTTTATGCCAGAGTGGAAGTAGTACTAGGTGCTAATTTCCAATACTCGAACGAGGTTGTTTCCTTTTATTCTAGAACGGGCAATGGTGGGACATCCTCGGCTCAGATTAATGATATCACTATTGCAAAGTCATATTTGTTTAAAATTTTAAAACCAAAGAAGACAGCCTAGTTAGGGGACATCCATAAATCACGTCAGCAGTTCAGGGGGAAGGGCGGGTCAGAAACAGCAAAGAAACTGCTGACGTTTCTATTGTTCCAGGGGGAGAGGGGTTATGAAAATTTAAGAAAACTGCTGACGTGATTTGTGGATGTTCCCTTACAAGTTACTTGGTATTCTACCTAAAGGGCCTATTTTCTTGAAATTTGTCGATTATCTTGAAATTTCTCGAATTTCCTAAAAAAAACCTTTCGAGAAAGGTTTCAAGGAATTTCCATAAAATTAAGAAAAGCCACAAAAACTTTTTCCAAATCTTCCTTCTCACCATACTTCGCCCATTCCGCGCTAAATTCTTTGATTTGATTCAAATCAAAATTTGTTAATGTTGTAAATGTCTCGCCATCAACAGATGCACGGCAACGGATTACAACAACCTCAACAACAGCAACCATTGTCTGTACTTCAGCACATAATAAATCAGCAACAAATGATTATTCAAGGGCAACAGCAGCAACAGCAGCAACTTTTCCAACTGCAACAGCAACTAAATCAGCAACAACAACAAATTCAATTATTACAGCAACAAATATTTCAACAACAACAGCCACATCAACAACAACAGCAGCAACAACAACAACCACAACCACAGGTAGCTTTTAGCTTTTTCCCCTATTTACTTCAATTCCTTATCACTCCTCATCATTCTTTCTTTTTCTTTTTACTTTTTTTTTCTCTCGGTTTTTTTTTCGTATTATTTCGGTATTATTTCCGGTAAGTTTATATTCTACAAATAATCTAAATAAAAAGTCTAACTTGAAAACTCATTTCAAGAAAACGTTAGGCTCGAGGCAGGGGACGTGGTAGACGCGGATTGCCATCAAATGGTCACTAGTGACTCGACATATTTGACGAAGTTCCTATGGGAACCGATGCCACCACGAACACATTCAATAAATCAAATTTATGAATTTGCCAAGAAGCAATGGAAACGGGCCGCGAACGGCATTCTGCTGAAACACTATTTTCACAACCATCGACCGCACATGTTGGTGTTCGAGGTGGCCTTGGGACCGGTGGTGCATTTCATCACCGCTGATCTGATTACCGGTTCGTTTTGGTCAATAATTTACCCGTTGCTCGACTGCCGATCAACATCACGGATAGTCAACTGCAGCGATCGATGGAAAGAGAAGAGGAAAATTAGCCGCACGTCAATTGGAAACCGTGTGCACATCCCGAATGGCTGTTGTTTGAAATCGAAAAGAAACCTGATGATTCGCCGTGTTCAAGTGGAAATCGCCAATCAAATGATCAGTCCACCAGACATTGCCACAAGACATTCGGTGGTTAGTATTGTAAAACTAAAAAAGTAAAAGATTTATCGTCAAACACTGAACTATACTTCTAGCATGCAATTGAATATGGGCGAAGGCAAGACGTCTGTGATCGTGCCGATTTTGGCGTCCCAATTGGCAGACGGTGAGCAGACATGTCAAATCACCGTTTTGAAGCCACTGTTCGCTTCGAACCTGAAGTCACTGCGTCGATATTTAAGAGGGATGCTCAACCGAAAAATATACATTTTCCCATGCCGACGAGATATGCCCATCTCACAGCACGTTCACAAAATATTGGGCATCTACGAAGAGTGTCGATGTGAACGAGGTGAGAGGTTGCTGTAAAGCAAAATATTTCAATTGAGATAATCCAACGCCCTTTTTTCACAGGTGTGATCCTCACTGTGCCCGAATATCGCTTGTCGTTCCAGTTGAAAATCTACGAATGCATCCGAAAGTCAATGCTGAACCAGACCTTACAGTTCCTAACCGCTCACAAATGGCTCAATGACAACGTTCGCAACATTTTGGACGAATCAGATGCCATCCTACATCTGAAGTACCAGCTCATCCACACGGTTGGCGCACAAATACCTCCTGGTTAGCCGTGCAATCCGTACTGAAACGCGTTCCAATTCACATGACAGCAATGCATACAAGCCACGGTCAGAAGACGGTCGAATTCGATCGAGACTACGTCAAAAATGGGTTGGTTTACGGAGCTCCAGATGTAGATTTTCGACCAGACGTATTCACTCCGTGCCGAATTTTGGACGAAAAGATTTATGGGAAGGTGAAAATGGCGCTGATCGACGATTTTCTGCAAGGCGAAATGGATATCGCCTTCCCGGAAATGACGGCATTCGCGAAGCAAGCTTTGCGTCGTTTGCTCAGCGAACGGATCATCGACAAAGCAACATTGGACGCAATCATCGTGGATTTTTCCATGACTGAGCGCAACACCATAATGATACTGAGCGGATTGCTTCGGTTCGAAGTGTTGAAATTGGTGCTAACGAAGCGCTGGCGAGTGAACTACGGAGTGAACGAGAAATCGCAGCACAAAATGGCTGTGCCATTCAAAGCGAAGGACGTGGCCGATATGACCGAGTTCGGACATCCAGATGTGGCTCTGTGTTTCACTTATTTGAGCTATTACTACTCTGGTGAGTTCTAAACAACGACCGATAAATTGCGATCTCTAATCCGTTCAATCAATTTTACATTTACAGGTCTGGCCGACGAGCAATTGCGTAAAACGTTCCACATTTTATCCATTTCTAAAAATGCGACGGCAATCTATGAGAAATGGATCGACAGTGTTCCTGTAGAACTGATCAACATGCACGTCATTGACTTCTGGCTGTCGAATGTTGTTTTTCCGCGTTTGGCACATCCGGTCACGGGATTCAGCGGAACCAATGATACCAAAAATATTCTGCCGCTGCCCATTGCACAAAATGATCTGCGTGAACTCCAGAGCACCAACGAAGAAGTACGGCTGGTACTGTTGCAACAGAAGTACGACCATCTACCAGCAAACATCAGTGGAAAGCAAATCATCGAAAAGTTGGTGCGAAATGCCATACCGGTGGTTCTAGATGCAGGCGCATTGATGTTAGAATTGAATAATCGCGAGGTGGCCACTGAATGGTTGAAGGCGTCATCAGACGAGTCGTTTGATGCAGCCGTTTATTTCGATTCGTCCGATGTTCTTCAATCGATCGATCGCAACGGAACGGTCAATGAATTCGACTGCTCGGTTTATCGTGGTAATTTTCGTCGATGTTCGGTCTACTTGGACGACGTTCACACGCGTGGAACCGACCTGAAATTTCCGCTGGACTGGCAGGCCTGTGTTACATTGTCTGGAGACATTACACGCGATAAAACGGTACAGGCTTCGATGAGAATGCGTCAATTGGGTAAATGCCATTCGATCGTGTTCTGGGCTTCGTACGCGGCCGACGTTCGCATCAGATCGATTTGTAAATTGAGCTCGAGCAGGAATTGGAGTGTCAAATCGAGAAACCACCACCGATGAGTCCAGCTGCACCACGCTTCGACAAAATGCTTCGTCGACTGTTCTCGTCAACGGAAAATGCAACCGTTCCGCAAACCATGATCAAGAAGAACCAATTGATTCCGTTCCACAGCAGTCTACGCATCTCACACTCAATTTTGAATTATGCGGCCGAGACCAAAGCCTGGAGCGATCATTTATACGTGACCGAGGACTTCATGCGTGTTTTGAAACGTGAGCGCGCGTTTATGGACCATTCTGATTGCGACGAGTACCTACGACCGGTCTGGTGGATTGCTAGAGTCAATGTAAAAGATGACTTTTACTTGATTTTACTCAGCTCGTACGAATGCGACCAACTGATGCCAGTATTCAAAAACAGCAAACGAGCCGCTCTGCACATGTTTCGACCCAAATTGAGCAAACATCAAAGTAATTTGCTGCACGAAACCAGTTTACAAGTGACTGGAATGACCGATTCGCCGAACATCAGTGCCAACGATGAAGCACAGATCGCCGTCTACGCGGGCTCGATGTATTTTGAAGGTGAGGTGGAACAAAACGCGTACTGTAACTTCCTGAAATTGATTCCGCGGCCGAGAAGTGATCAACACGAGGTTGCCTTCCAACAGGGCATCATCAAACCGAACGGCTTTGTACCAATGGAAAATCGTCGGCATTCGGTCGCCATTTCGGATACTGTCGACATGTGTAAATTCCGGAAAAATCCGGTGGATTTGGCTATCCAACTCATCGAAACTCATCACCTACTGGTACGCGAAACGAGGTACGAAACAAAGCATAACGCCGCAGTAGTTTTTTTGTTCGCTTGCGTCCGTGCGTTTATTTTTAAATAATTTTCGTTAATTTAGTGGTGGAACCGACGACTAGTGTTTGTCGTATAACGTTCACATAGAAAAGAAAACGAGCCATCAGAACAGTCGGAGCGTTTGCTGCGACTGAGCCCCGTACAAACCCGTATATCTATTGCGTACGTGACCCTAGTGCGTCTGTCACCCTACTTTGACCGTAAGCCTATGCGCCGGTTAAAGTAGTTAAAGTAAAATTATTATGTAATGTGTACATCTTAGAAATTGCGCATAGCGCAATTACGAAGCCCCGTACGACGTTCCTTTCAAATAAAACAAAAATTTTAAATAGCCCTAAAATTTTAATTTATTGAGTATAAATACACATAGGGCCTAGTATCGGCCTCAGTCCGAGGATCCAAATTTTTTTTTTCAACTACATTCTATTCGGCCTTTGATTACCTTCCAAATGAAACAAAAAATACGAAAAACGGATGAAATTTGCTCGAGTTATATGTAAAATACACATAGGGCCCTAGTAGCGGCCTTAGTCCGAGGACCCAAATTTAATTTTTTTTCAACAACATTCTATTCGGCCTTTGATTACCTTCCAAATGAAACAAAAATTACGAAAAACGGATGAAATTTGCTCGAGTTATATGTAAAATACACATAGGGCCCTAGTAGCGGCCTTAGTCCAAGGACCCAAATTTAATTTTTTTTTTCAACAACATTCTATTCGGTGTTCGATTATCTTTCAAATGAAACAAAAATTACGAAAAACGCTTGAAATTTACTCGAGTTGTATGTAAAATACGCATAGGGCCCTAGTAGCGGCCTTAGTCCGAGGACCCAAATTTAATTTTTTTTCAACAACATTCTATTCGGCCTTTGATTACCTTCCAAATGAAACAAAAATTACGAAAAACGGATGAAATTTGCTCGAGTTATATGTAAAATACACATAGGGCCCTAGTATCGGCCTCAGTCCGAGGACACAAATTTAAAATTTTTTTCAACTACATTCTATTCGGCCTTTGATTACCTCCCAAATGAAACAAAAATTACGAAAAACGGATGAAATTTGCTCGAGTTATATGTAAAATACACATAGGGCCCTAGTAGCGACCTTAGTCCAAGGACCCAAATTAATTTTTTTTTTTCAACAACATTCTATTCGGTGTTCGATTATCTTTCAAATGAAACAAAAATTACGAAAAACGGATGAAATTTGCTCGAGTTATATGTAAAATACACATAGGGCCCTAGTAGCTTTTCACTTCTAAGGCCCTAACTCACGGTCCACTCACCCGATTTTAAAAAACTTTTTTTTCCTGGATTGGTATTGACAATACCTATCATTTGCCGTGTCATTTACATTTACATCGTTTATTTTGCCATAAATATCACCAAAAGACCTTAAATCACTTAGGTGGCCCTAACTCACGAAGGGCCGACCCGAATATGCCCATCTTCGAACTTAGCCTCACTATTTTGACTATCTTTCAGGGAAAAAAAAAATTTTTGAAATCGGATTTGATTTACTCAAGATATCGACGTGACGGACAGACGGACAGACGGACAGACGGACAGACGGCCCAAATTTTTATTGCAGATTCGTCATCTATAAACATAGGCAAACACTTTGCCCTTACCGTCTGCTTCGAATTCCATCAATTACACACGGCATCGTAATCCTATAAGCCCCTTCGTACTTCGTACGGGGCTAAAAACAAACTTTTGTCGGATGTGACGAGTCCAATTGTTGTAAGAATTCGTTTAATTTTGCGTTCTGAATATTATGTTCTTTTAATTTTGAAACATTCCAAAAAATCCAAATAAAATTTTTTTTCGTTTGTAAACATCGCTGAAACTGTCAATATATACTAAAATAAAAAACAATTTTTCCTTGTTCATAAATTGAGGAGACTTTTTGAGTTGCTGCTTGCTGCTTCGTCCCATGATTAATCAAAAAATTGCGGTAATTAGTGACGTCGTCGAATAACGGTGGTGCAACGTCGTCACTAACCGACGATTCTTTAACGCGTGATGAAAAAGTGAAATTTTAATTTTCATTCGACTTGCCCAAAGCGATTAAGTTTTGGAAATTCTATAAATGAATTCGCTCAAAAACCACTTACAGTGGAAAAATGACGCAAGTCCCTTCAACTTACAAAAGAACTGATACTGAGACTCGGCTTTCTTACGTTTTTTCAGAACAATCTAGTCGTTATTTTTACAATTTTTCTTACATTAGTTTACTCAACATCTGCCACGCCACATGGTGGTGCAAAACTTTCAGTTCTTTTGTAAGTGGATAAAGGGACAACTTTAAACAACATAAACAACGCAAACGGCATGACATGAACAGGGACGCAAGGCCTCTACTACTTTTTAGGAACTAAGGAGCATATTTACAGCAACTTTTTGACACAAAATATTCACGTGCGACAGTCCGCGTAATTGGCAGGGTTCATGGCGGGCATTCAAAATCAGTCAAAAACATTCAAAAGAGTAAAAGTGACGCAAGTCCCTGTGCATACTTCCAAAACAACTGATATCGCTGGAGGTGACGCATTCTCCGCTTGTACGCAAAAACTGTAACAGCAAAAATTTGACTAAAGAAATTCTAGAAACAAAATTTTACCAAAAAAAAATTTGCGTCACAAAGTGGCAGATGATTCGGACGTATTTTAGGACGTATTCTTGCCTATTTTAAAAAAATTCTTAAAAGTACTTTCCTCAACATCTGCCACTTGTGACGCAAAATTTTTTTGGTAAAATTTTGTTTCTAGAATATCTTTGGTCAAATTTTTGCTGTTACAGTTTTTGCGTACAAGCGGAGAATGCGTCACCTCCAGCGATATCAGTTGTTTTGGAAGTATGCACAGGGACTTGCGTCACTTTTACTCTTTTGAGTGTTTTTGACTGATACCAGTTCTTTTGGAAGAGTTAGTAGATTGAAAAATTTGAAAAATTTGATAAATTTGAAAATTTTGAAAATTTTTGAAAAGTTTTGACAGTTTTTGAAATTCTTGAAAATTTTTTAAAATTTTGAAAAAATTTTCAAATTTTGAAAAATTTTCAAATTTTGAAAAATTTTCAAAATTAAAAAAAAAAATTAAAATTTTAGCTATATACTAACTATACTAAAATTGAGTCGCCTAGCACTGCTATTCAATAAAATTGAATCGCCAAGCACTGGCAGTCAATAAAATTGAATCGTCAAGCACTGGCGGTCAATAAAATTGAATCGCCAAGCACTGGCAGTCAATAAAATTGAATCGCCAAGCACTGACAGTCAATAAAATTGAGTCGCCTAGCACTGCCATTCAATAAAATTGAATCGCCAAGCACTGGCAGTCAATAAAATTGAATCGCCAAGCACTGGCGGTCAATAAAATTGAATCGCCAGGCACTGACAGTCAATAAAATTGAGTCGCCTAGCACTGCCATTCAATAAAATTGAATCGTCAAGCACTGGAAGTCAAAAAAATTGAATCGCCAAGCACTGGCAGTCAATAAAGTTGAGTCGTCTAGCACTGCCGTTCAATAAAATTGAGTCGTCTAGCACTTCCATTCAATAAAATTGAGTCGTCTAGCACTTCCATTTAATAAAATTGAACCGCAAAGCACTGGCAGTCAATAAAATTGAATCACCTATTACTGGCAGTCAAGAAATTTCAACCGACAAGTACTGGCAGTAAAAAAAAATAGAGACATTCCCGGTCATGCTATTTTGTTGGAAAACGTTCCGCTGTTTGGCGGTTCAATTCTCAATCAATAAGTACCCCGGTGAGTCAAAAGAATTGGACCGCATAATATCGGAACTTTTTCGTCAGTTAGTCTACAAAACCTACTCTTTCGAATTTATCTGACATTTTACAACGATTGCGTTTCAACAACAACAAAAAACATTATGAGAGATGTTCCCATCTAATTTTTCAATAATTTCTAAAAAAAATGCATCGTGTTAGATAATCTCGGGTGTTTAATAGTATGAGTGAGCGTGACGCTAAGTATATAACGTTTATATACAAGAGCGTTTCCAGTCTTTCTCATGTCACTGTATATATTTATGGGCTAATATCATATATAACCGGATCAGATGTGCTTTGGCACGAGAGTTCGAGACAACCGCCATCTTTTTACTTTTTTAAAAGCAAAAAAATAGCAAGACACACAAGTAAACCAATAGTCAACTATTCAAATAAAAAGGTGGCATTAGCATCGAACTAATGATGCTGCGCGTCTAAATGGCATTACCTTCAGACTACACGTAGTACCTACCTTGAGTTAATTTCTCTATTTTGTCTATATTGCAATGTCAAGTATATCACAAGGTCTTGAATTTTTCAACCACACGTCGTGTAAAGAACAAAAATCTAAACCCACTCGAAACCGGTGGCGATCCACATAAACAAATTCCATAATACATTTAATATTTGACAGATGCCGATGTCGCCCCAAGTATACATTTAACATAAGCCAACGTGTCAATCGGTTTAGTGTCTTTAATACCAATAACCGGCTTTCCAAAACTAGTAAGGTGTTGCATTCGATATTTGACATAAGCCGATGTCGCTCCAAGTACACATTTGACATAAGCCAACGTGTAGCACTAAATACGACGATGGTCAGTCAGTTAGTTTGACAATAACGTTCGTTCGAACATCAACTCTATAATTTCAAGAGCTACAAAAAAAAAATTAAAACTAAACCAAAGAAAATCCGCTGTAAGTATGGAAGTCCATCAATTTACTTAATTCAAGCCGTAACTGTGCTTAAAATAAGGGAGGGACTTATCGATTTTATTCGCGATTTCTTGTCAAATATCAATAGAAATACGAAAAATAAGAAACTCGTACATCGGGCATCCTCAAAATATTGTCTCATTTAAACGATTTTACAAAAAGAAAATCTATGAAAATAGCACTTCCCACTCAATTTCACACCCAAATCACATCCACCTTGAACTTAGTCAAATATGGTTTAACGAAGAAAATCATCGTAAAAGTCGTTCATCGGAACATGATTATAGTTTTTCAAACGTCAAATCGCCAACACAAAAATGTAGTGTTTGTTGTGAAAATGTCATAATTTCGGTGATTTCGGTGTGATTTAATTCAGATTTTGTGAGGAAATGTGCTTCTTGTGTTGTTTTTAACAGTTCACTTATCGGTTGACTTAAAATATTCGTCGAAGCAACCAAAATTATGAAAAAAAATTTATGACCAATCATGTAAACAAACAACAGTATTGTCGTTTGGTGGGACGTGAGTTGCAGAAGAGATGACCCAGTAGAAATAAAATGACGGCGGTAATCTTAAAAATTACGTTTTAGCGGAAACGTTTTGCTTTAAATGTGTATCCGTTTCCGGTAAAATAAATTAGTGCGAAAGCAACTACTTTTCATGAGCTTTATAATAACACCTTTAGTTAGGGGTGGGTCACATCCCTTAATTAGAGGTGAGTGGGCATACCTAATTTTATTGCCCGCCCTGCCCGAAGCCCAATAATTTTAAAAAAGCATGCCCACGGCGCGGTCCATGCCCAAGACTTTTTAAAAGCATGCCCACTGCCCAGCCCATGCCCAAGGCCCACAATGGAAATTTTCGTAAAAAATGTGAAAATTGTCAAACTTTGGCGAAACCGAGGCTGACAGTACATCACATTATAGAAATTATAGAAAATACATGAGTTAGGAACACGATTTTATGTGCGATAGCCGTTTTGAAATTTCTTGAATGAATATTATAACGTACAGAAAATCTAGACTGCACTTATGACTAGTTTGTGGGCTTACACACTTTTGGAAAGTGTCCATGCTGCGCCCAATGCCCACGAGATCTAAAAATGCCCATGCCAATGTCCTGTGGGCATGCCAATGGGCGTGGGCAGCCCACTTTTATGGGCAGCCCACTCACCTCTACTGAAAATTTGAATTTCTGAGAAAAGAAACCGAAAAATAATTTTCAGCGCTTCTTTGCATGAAAATGACGCGACGCTGCGTTAGAACGAATTTCGGACTTTCAACTTTGAATTTGGACCATACGTACGGCGTGAATTGTAAAAGTTCATTGAAATCTAAGTTGATTTTTCATTTATTTTTCAGACCACAACTACTCACAACCGTTCATTTGGAAACTTTTGAAAAATGGCACGCGGTCGCAATATTTTAGTTCTCAACGACGACTGCCTGTATCATATCTATGAATTCCTGCCGATAATCGATTGGTGTTCACTACGCGACACATGCACCCGTTTTCGAACAATTTCTGATGATCAATTCAATAGACGAAGCAAAACGTTCAAGCTGAGCCAAATCTCCGACCGCGACAGATTGAAACTTTCAGAAGTGAAACGTGTTCTCCGAACTTTTGGTAAATCCATGAAAACATTGTCCATTAACCAAAACCATTTTGCCAAACTTATGGATTGGAATGGACTGGCACCGTTTCTCGAACGCTATTGCGAATCGTTAGTCGACCTGGAACTTGTCAGCTTTAGGTTGACTGCGAAAACAGTCGTACAATGTAGGCGACTCTTTTCGAACTTACAACGATTGGTGATAGATAAATGGGACAACCGGTATCGGTTCAACGTAGAGACCTTCTCTACTTGTTTGGTTGAATGTACATCATTAACGGAATTGGTATTTATTGGCTTGGATGACATCACAGAAGATAGTTTCGCATGCAGTCATATGAAATACTTAAAATCGTTTGAGTTGAGGGGTTGCTACGGACTCAGCGATAAAGCGTTCAAAAGTTTTCTGACCAAAAATTGTCAATTAACGCAGGTCAAGTTGTTTGATGTACGATTTCGGAATCAACACGATAATCAGAGCGGTATCGAAGACGTTGCCAATACATTGCCTAAAATCGAGGCTTTGAGTTTGAACTTCGAAATGGGTTTTGTGCAAAACGTTATGCCTGTGACAGGAATGACTTCACTTAAGAAACTGGAAGTTAATTTAGAGCATGTTACTTATAACATCATGTTGGAGTTGCTACGAGGCCTGGCAGAGCACAGTAACATTGAAGATCTACATCTAGCTCATTTCAAATGTAGTAAAGAAATGATTGGACTATTGTCTTCGATAAAACGCTTGAAGATACTGAAGTTCACCAATACGAACCATTTACACGGAAATGTTTGCAATTGATTGGCTACCCGATTGTCTGGCCTAGAAGAGATTCATATTTCGGAATGCAAAACCACTTCATTCAATGATACAATCCATTTCGTTGTGCACAGTCCGAATCTGCGGAGAATCGTGTTCAATCGTTATTTCACATTCGTGCCATTGATTGCACCACAACTGATTCGATCGTTAGCGGAAATAAGGCTAAGTCATAGCCAAGCAACGAAGACAATTCTATCGATTTTCGTGAACGACAAGGACTTCCGTTCCATCCAATGTGAACTCAAATCGACTGGAATGGAGGATACCTTGGCTAAGTATGCATATCTTTTAAGGGTGAAACAGCTGGATACAGAGCATCGAAGGACCATATCCGAATACATTTCTCGACCGACTAAATGGAAACACCTTTATTCCATTCGAAATGAATATGAATAGTACTTTTAGTAGAGATTTAAGTCTAACTTAAGAGCTAAAGTAAGGAGAAAGTTCACCATTTTACAATGAATATTTTGTGAAGTTTCTTCGTTTGTTCAATTTCCAATTTATTCAATCCCATTTTCAGAACATTTCTTAACTTTTAAAATTCGAACAACAATTTTGTATTAGAAATACAGATACTTGACTTCACAGATGGATGTTTTGATTTATGATGCAGATGCTGGTTAAAATCCAATGTGGTGCGGAAACATTTGATGAGTAGAATTGCTTGTTTTTTTTGTTAATAAGTCGAGAGTTCTATGATAGTCCTAAGTTAGTCGTTATCTGATTGAAGCAAATGTATTTTCAGCCATTGATAATGTCCTTGATGTGAGGACGAAATATTTGGCGATAAATAGATCTATCTTTTGAGCAAATTCGAATTTTCAACTCTAATAATGGTTAAAATTTAGTCTAAATAGAAATGGCTCATCATACAAAAAAAAAATCGATCGGTCACGAACTTAACGAACCATAGGGTCCCTATTTAATGATTCATGCTTCTACTCGTTAACTACTCGTATTTCGACAGCGTCAAAGTGAAGTTTGTTTGCTAGAGAGGGTATTGGAGTATCACAGGTTTGTTTTCTGCCTAGGAAAGGAAAACCGGTAAATTCATTACCGGTAAAACCGGTAATACCTGATTACCGAAAACCGGTATTGTCGTTTTCATTACCGGTTACTTACCGGAATCTTGTGAAGATTCGAAAACACTTGTTTTCAACAAACTATGACGCAGTTGCCATAGAACAACTGACAAAAGCTGTGCAAACTGCGAGTTTCAATTTGAAATTTAATGGTAAATTTATGGTGTGAACATGTTTTGGGCCAAGAAGTGGTGACTAGTGTCAAATCGAAGAACTGTAGTTCAAAGAAGCGAACAGACATCGAATCTATGAACCAATGGTAAATCGATTTGATAATGAATTAACATCGTAAGTGCGCCAAAAATTCAAATAATTCAACGGACTATCTGTCAATGTAACAACGCAAGTCTCCTTAGAGAACTCTTAAAGAAAATCCGTTGAAATAGTTTTACATGCGTTAAAATTCGAATTCAATGACACTCTTTTGGCTTATCAAAGATAGCAAAATTTTGGTTTATATAACTATAAAATCGTACTTTTTGCCCGAATGTCAAAAACAGCGTAAAAGTCAGGAACAAAATAATTTTTTGTCATTGATTGTTTAGGATACCTGCGTTATATTTGCCTTAAGTCAATTGAGATTTTTTTATTTTAAGCAATTGCGGCAAGTGCACGAATATTGGCTTGTTAAATTGAATCGAAGCGTGATAAACGAATGAATTTTTTCAGCTGCGTAACATCTACGCCAATATTTTGTTTTCACGTTTGAAAGAAAATAACGACACGGTGAATTCGATGTTTGTATGTAAAAATAATCCTTCAAATTTTCAAAAGAAACCCAAATTCTTAGAATCGAACTTCCGAATTTCAAGTAAATATTTTTACGTGTTACGGCATGTTTCATTTTCATTTACATTGCCTAATCACGTAAAGCATTGTACTTACGAGGTTCCAAGTTGTTATTTGACAAGTGGGGAATACAGCTCTCCCCTTCGGGTCGGGCTGTAACACCCCACTTATCAAATACACAACTTGGAACCTCGGAAGTAATACACTAAAAATTTTGATCATTCTCTACTTCAAAAATTTTCGGTAAATTACCGGTTAACCGGTAATATCCCTTCCGGTAATACCGATAACCGGTAATGCCAAAACGTTCCTGTTATCCCTTCCCTATTTCTGCCCAGAACACAAAGAAATTTACTGTAAGGGCAAATGTCCTATAATGGCTGATGAATTCGCAAGAAGTCTGCCTACGTACACGACAACTTAAGTAAAACGCTAGCGATTGTGAAAATTCTTTTTAGGTACTACGGACCTAAATCGCTCCGACTGTTCTGACGGCGGATTTTTTGTTGTTGATATCGCTTTGATATATGAATAATTTACAGAGGTTCACTTTTATCATCCACAAATTATCTTATCGCGTTATTGATACCACTCCCAAAAAATTCTGTTTCAGCAGTTACTGACCAAAATCAGATCAGAACGTATTGGTATATATGTAGATCTTGATATATTGATATCATTTAACGGCTACAATAGTTATTTGTTCAGCTAGGGAAGATAAGTCACTTTCACACATTTCACTTGGAAAATGATAAAAATCCCTTGGGAGTTGCACTATAAGTTTCTTCCAAGCAACGGTTAAGCCTAAGCCTAACAAAATGAACCGAACACGAACCGATATCATCCATATAGAACCATAACCACATCTTATTTTTCTTTGTTATTTTGAAAATTGCATTGTTAAAGTATAGTTTCCACTTAAAAAGAGCACTCCGTTTAGCCTCCGTTTACATGACAGTTGTAAAATAGAACAAAGGAACTGTCACGTAAACGGAGTAAAAAATTGAAATAAATTCAATTTCCACTCCGTTTGCGTGACAGTTCTTTTGTTCTATTTTACAACTGACATGTAGACGGAGGCTAAACGGAGTGCTCTTTTTAAGTGGAAACTATACTTAATTGTGTTGATGTTATATGGCTCTATGGATGATGGTTTGACATTTCATTTTACCTTGGAAGAAACCTATTGAAAAATGTTAAAATTTGACACAAACAGAATAGTTATTTATGCACCAAGTGCACCTCGTATCGCAATAGGTTTGTTACAAGGTTACGTCATCCATAGAGCTATAACAAAAAAAAATTTGTTGACAAGCTGTTCGCAAAAGCTTTGAGGTTATGGCTCTGTGAACAAACCTACGTAGTTGAGAGATTTTCAGTCCAAGTCGAAGCCTAGGCTGACAATCTATATTGTGAGCGATATGACGACACGATGTACATATGACACTTTATAGAATTTAGAGAGGGTATGCGTACCTTTTATATCACAGAGTGGTTTTGCTACTTATCGGTAAAAAGTTTAACTAAAATTAAGACCATAGAGGTAGACTTTGAATGAACTAAAAATTTATTTTTCAATCCATCGAATCTGAATCGATTACAGCAATAGATTAGGACCAGTAGAGAGCATTCGATGTTTAATCTACAGGAGCTGTAAACAAATATTGAATTTTTGAGTTGAACGAACTTTCGATAAAACAACAAGTTTCATTTAGTAGAACTCACCACTGAACTGACCATTGCACAAACTACCACCATCAACTGGTAATAAAATACCGGTTATAAATGGTGCAGATGCCAAATAGGCAATGGCAGAGCTCGTATCCGATACTTCACCGACTCGACCCACCAAATAATCTTTACTACGAGCTTCGAAGAATTGCTCTACGTCCGCATCAGTGACTCCGATTGTATTAAAAATTGGCGTTCGAATTAGTCCGGCATTGACAGAATTCACTCGAATTCCTTTCGGACCCAGGGTAATGGCTGCACACTTTGTGAATTGGTCAAGACCCGCTTTCGATATGCAGTAAGACGTGTACATGCCTAATGCTTTGATTCCCGCCACACTCGATATGTTCACAATGTTCCCGTTCGTTTTCTCCAAATGTGGAACGGCCAAACTTGTTAGAATCATTGCACCGCGTAAATTTGTGTTCAGAATTCGGTCGAAATTAGCAACATCGAAACCGATCACCGAATCCGCAATAACTATTCCCGCATTATTCAAAAGAACATCAAGACGACCGAAATGGTTAACGGTCTCGTTGATGATACGTTCGGCATCTTGTGTAATATCGGCAACGATTTGCAATGGTTTCGGTGATCCGGCTTGAATAATTTGTTCAGCCACTGCATTCAAACGTTGTTCGTTTCGTCCAATAATTGCAACACTAGCTCCCAATTTGGCTAAATGGCGAGCCGCATCAGCACCGATACCGCTGCTTCCACCGGTTATTATTACCACTTTTCCAGTAAAATCCATTTTACATTGAAATTACACACAGCACAATAATGTCTATCGTTAGCGATACCTCTGTACTGTACGGTCATCGGCAAGACAACGTTCTATTTATTCCCGCTAAATATTATCAACTCTTATGATAGATTACTTGTCTGACTCGAACCAGATAACACGAATATGTGTGTAGGTTTCTGACGTAATTTGTTGAAATCTCTTCTCACATATTGTGCCTGGTCATGTAGTTTCTCAAGTTCCGAAAGTTGGTTGTTCTGTTAGAGACCGAATTCCCGCAGCTTTCCGTGTAGTGATGTAAAAAGTCAAGGCAGTGCAGAATCTTTCGAGGGTTCATGGGGTGGGCTTTTACTATCGGCTTACACTAGCACGTCATGCAATGTGTTCATCTACAAGATAATTGCGGATTCGTCGGTAGGTTTGTTCCATTTGTAGCATTAAATTTGCGCCTGCGACATTGTAAAAAATTGATTGCTCTGCAAGAGGCAGGCATTAAAAACAACGCACACGAGAAATAGTTATTTATACAACCGAGTGATAAATGCTTTTTTAGGCACTAGATGTGAAGATTGTCACTCGAGGCCGTAGGCTGAGTGTGACAATACCCATCGTTTGCCTAAAAAAAGCATTTATCATCGAGTTGTATACAACGTTTTTCGCAATAAAGGCAACGGAAAGTCCTACATACTACGTTTTTTTTCGGTTTTCGTCAGGGACTATTTTGAGGAAAATTTTCCCTATTTTTATATTTTTCCCAATTTTTCCTATTTTTCTTAATTTTCCTAATTTTTCCTATTTTCCTAATTTTTCCTATTTTCCTCAATTTTCCCTATTTTCCTTAATTTTTTTTCCAAATATTGCCTTCTCACCGAAAATAGAATAGTGTATCAAACAAGAATTTTTTAAATTCGGAACAGTGAATTTTACATAAAAAAAATATTTTGTGAGACATAGCTGTAGGGAATGCAATCCCGGACAAAGATTACTAGCAAATGTCATTAATTTTTTGTCGCTTCAAGAGTTTTGACTTATAATGATGGTAATGACATTGTCAAACGTTTTTATTCTTTTTGAAAAGGTATTATCACATTTTTGTTTCATGTAGGATCTGATATTTCTAAGCCCACAGATTGTGACGGCTGTTATATTGTATGCAATTTTTGAATTTATTCCTAGTTGAAATATTTGTCGCACACGCATAACGACCAGTTTACTGGGACAAAAACCATTCAATATAAAGACTGTCAAATTTGTGGATCTAGAATTTATGTAGAATCTGTTGAAAACGAAAATGTGATAACTTCTTAATTTTTTCAAGTGAAAGAACGCACATACGGTGCAGCGTTTCGTCGTTCAGTCTTAAACGAATTTTACTACGACAGTAGCCACAAGCTGAAAATGCCCGTTCTGACTCTATGCTAGTTGGCTTGACAAGTAGCAAACACTTATACACGTTCGATAAAAGCAGTCCACGATTCCCTCCATTTTCGAACGAAACTGATAGCTGAGTGGTCCATCAATTTTTATGCTTTTTCGAAAAGTAAAGGTTGAAGGAATTTTCCGTTTTAATGATTTTTGGTTGTCAAATTATTGTCAACAATTTGATTTGATGTGATGGAGTCATGGTCATGTTGCATTTTTTGTCAACTTAATTTTGATTTTCCTTACGAAAACTGTTAGGTTCTTCACTCCATCGAAAATCTTTTGTTTTGTTGTATTTTGGATATCGTAAAAACGACAAAGAAATACAGTGGTCGCTTTCAAAAATTGTGCAGTCTTAAACTACTGTATACTTTCATTGCAACTACTGGTGATGAGTTAAACGGTTTTCGTGATGAAAATCTATAGTCGAATTCAAATAAAAAAACAACAGAGAATGTGACCATGACAACACATTGAATAAAATCAACCTTACTTTTCGTTAAAATCATAAAAATTGATGGAACAATTAACCGGCATCGGGGAATCTTTTTTTTTACATAGAATTGTTTATTTGATACACTGTTCGAGTTAAGGTCAGAAACTAATTTGGAAAAAAAAGAATAAGGAAAATAGGAAAAATAAGGAAAACATGGAAAATTTTCCTCAATTTTTTCCCAATTTTCCCTATTTTTTCACTGTTTTCCTTAATTTTCCCGATTTTCCCTATTTTCTCTATTTTCTCTATTTTCCTTATTTTTCCAATAATTTTCCCCAAAATAGTCCCTGGTTTTCGTTAAATATCTCGATATTTTCGACTCGAATTTTTTTAAACCTCTTCCACACCACACATGCTACTCCTAGGATGCTATACATAACCCAAAGACTCAATTTGAGATTACCCAAAAGCATAGAGGTACCTTTTGGACGTTAACACCCGCACTATAGTGGGAGATGCTCGAAAACCGAAAACTTTTCTAACGGTGCTCTTTTTATATACATGAAATCTACGTAGCCGTGTGGGGTTGGAAGGGAATTGCGAGTAATTTCAGGACAGATAGGGTCTTATTGGATTCACCTACACTGAGATATAAGAAGTTGAAAATAGGGTAAAATATTGGGTATTCGGCGAAGTTGTAATGGTTACTCTGTAACCTAAAGGGAACAGAAACACCAAAAAACTGTGCTTTCCAAAGGCACCAAACATTCATATGGGTAGTGACGCAATGAATGAAGAATGAACCTCTGAAGTGTATAATTGAGAGAAGATTCCACTACTTGAAGATCTACGAGCACGGAAAAATTGACCGTTTTCGGTAGGTACGTTTTCAAAAGATTTCCTCTTTACGAATAGTAGCCAGCGTATCGCCATTTCCACTATAGACATAGACTGAGAACCCCGTACATAATATCATTCTTTTGTTCCAATCATTCCAGTTGGTCGGTAGTCATATGCAGATTAGGCCTGTTCATTTTAGAGAAATAGTCTCAAATTCATCTGGCATGGTGTCTATCTGGTCCGGAAGGCTAAAATATTGGACCAGTATTTTTTTTTTAATTTTAAAAAATAGTTTAGATCTGGGGAGCGAAGCATTTGTTCATATGTACGAATGCGTTGGTTAGAAGAGTAAAAAAGATATACACCATCATTCTCCTCTCTTCTAACCAACGCTTTCGTACATTTGAACAAATGCTTCGCTCCCCAGATCTAAACTATTTTTTAAAATTCTAAAAAAAATACTGGTCCAATATTTTAGCCTTCCGGACCAGATAGACACCATGCCAGATGAATTTGAGACTATTTCTCAAAAATGAATAGGCCTAATGCAGATTCATCTTTTTACGTACATTTTGTGCCTCTAGCTCGTTCAATTTTTTCGCCTATGCTTTACCCCCATTGGAAATCAAATGACTTGTAGGTTTCCTGTGCCTTTAGAAATTTGTCCTCTTAATATGATGAGAGACAAGTCTTTAAATTGAAGGTTTTTTTTGTTACTGCCGTATTTTTCAGGGAGGCAGAGGGCAAGTACATTTGTCATAAGTTTTTTTAAAACATCGCCAGCACCACGCAAGACAAACTAACATAACTGGTCTGGATTATTTTTCGTTCTCTCTCATCATAACAGTCTATACAGTGTTAAAAGAGCGTAAAAGAGAGAAAAATGTTGCTTTACTCGTTTAACTAGGAACAAACTTTACTGGTTTTAACTGAGCTCGATGGGCGAACATTCTTTTTGACATTCTCTTTTAATAGAGTGTTATGATGAAAGAGAAAGACATATTTTGACAAGTACCCCAAGGCAAGCTATAATAACTAGTCTTCGGTTTTCTCGCTCTGATCATAACAGTCTATACTCAATAAAACTGATGCGATTCGACCTTTAGGTGAATACCCCCATGTATTCGAGTGATAGATCGGACTCATCGGATTGTTTGAATCGAAATGATTTCAAATATCAATGCCAAATAACACAGCACTGATCCGAAGCAGTGCTATGCAAATAAAGATAAGATTGCATGTACCGCAAAGGGGAAGCATGTAGAGAAATGACAACGCAATTGCGTCATGTTAAAACTCCAGATCTGTAACAAACATTTCTATTGAATGTTACTAGCCTGGATCTATAGGTTCCTTTGCCTAATTATTAACCGCCATGTCGCTGTTGACAGAGCCAATGTTCAACAAAGATTCATCATAATCACGTACTACTTAGATACTAGCTCACTGTTCACTTTAAACAGATTTCTTCAACTTCCCATGATTGTCATCACCATTATATTTCGTTTTCTGACGATTCTTCGGATTCCATAGCAATTTAATTCAATAAATACATAGGCTGCGCAATCAAAATGTTAATTTCGTTAACACCTTATCATCTAAATACACGTTGAAGACCATCTAGCGGTCCATCTCCATCGACCCTTTCAATTAGCCATCGAACTTTTGTGGAAACAAATGCACAAATCAATGGGGTGTGAAGGAAAAGTTATGTGAAGAAGTTGAATGACTACCAGATCCCGTAGTGTTTCCCATCGGTCGAGATGATGCCTCCTGAAAAGGTTGAGGAATTGAGAGACATCAATTGTTGTCTTTCCGTTCATAACGGCGAGAATGTTCTCAATCAAAATTTGGTGAAACTACATCGAGACGCTCAACCTTTCAATTTGAATACGATCACGAGGCTTACCTTTTGTAATCGAGCAATAAAATCCAATGAATGCGGAAGCAACGGCCGTACGGAATGTATCTCAAATGTTGTTAAAAAGTCTAATTTTGCATAAGTTCCCTCTCCTTTGATGAAGTCATCCATCGAAGTGCGTAGCTTCGACGCCCGTATATCGTAGATGTCTTTGATGATGGTGCGTATTTCTTCGGATCGCGGTACGTCCTCGGGAGCTGTACCCAAAATGAGCTTTGCCTCGATCATATAATGTTCGCTCGGCATTTTCGTGAAAAATCTGATGCACAAAAACGGATCGACTGCAATTTGATTGTCTTTTTGTATGGCGTTGATGGCACTTACCTCGATCTCTTTTCATCCTCTTTGATGTCCTCTAACGTTTCAATGTCCATCCATTCAGGCGGCACTATGCGACATTTTTGCTGTTTCCGTAAATGTATCGCCAGCCACAGTGGAACGTGAACGGCTGTTCAAAATCGAGCAGAAATTTGTCACAAAATCTAAGCTTTCATGAAGAAAGGGTAACGAACCTAGGCCAGCACGGAATGGTCCTATTGTTCCGGAAATTAAATGAATTGGTTCGAAGGAAAAATTCGGTATTATGCCCACGGTTGTGTCTTCGCCAATAAATTCCACCTCAATTGGATCCATGATTGGTTTGTTTATGTTTACGATCGGTACATTGAAGGCACTACTTCCCGCCGAATTCACTGTCAATTTTTGCTCATTTTTTTCTCCTCAGACAAAAACTTAACGAAGTCAGCTGTTTGTTGTCAATGTCTCGCTGCTCGCTGTGTGTACTATCAACGTAAACAATATCCTCAAGACGTGACATCAATAATTGTACTCAACAGTTCACTAGAATCTCTGCAGCCATGTCTGAGATTCAGGAAATGCAAGATGACGAACGAGAAGCGCTCATATCGATTTATGAAGGTGACACGGCATTTAAGCAAATAAATCCGACGACATACAGTTATAAGGTAAACTCTCTACGCGCCCATAACCTCTTTCTTCCGGGATAGTTCTGTGATATTCGGAAGACCTTTCAGTAAATGCGAAAATTCCATTCGGAAAATCGATGTGAAGGGATCTGTAAGAACATCAGAAGTATTCTGAGTTGTGCTGGACTGTCCAAATCTTCGATTTCATTTCAAAATTTGTTGTAACGAAATGGACTCACTGCAATTTCCTTTGAATCTCTTTTAGTATGGCGAAGACGAGGACAGAAAATCATTATTGCTGGAACTCTGTTGGGGAGACCAATATCCAAACGAAATACCGACCATCAATCTCGATATGTTCTACAATCGAAATATGTGAGTACTTTCCACTGCCGCTTTCCCATCTCAGTCGACTAACACCGATTTTCATTTTAGCATTGCATCAGTGAAGGCAAAGATAATCGAAATACTCAACGAAGAAGCCGCACAATGGTTGGGATGTGGGTACGTTGTATATTTAATGTCACATCGATAGCACCTCAAATTTAACCACTGAATCCGTTCCAATTCCAGCATGACCTACACATTGTTCGAGTGCCTTAAAGAAAAATTTGTCGATCTGTTGGGTGAGCAGCCCGATGAGGTGCCATCCGATCCGACAATAGTAAGCGCTATAGAAACAATCAAATTAGGCGACGATACTCCCGCAGCGAATGTGAAGGTGAAAAAAGAACATTTGACAAAGTCACAAAAACGAAGGCAATGGGAACAAAGCGACCATAAGGGCGAGAGGCCAAGGGGATACAATTGGGTGGATATTGTAAAACATCTGTCGCAGACTGGCGGCAAGGAGGAAGGTGGTACATTGCCACAGAATTACGATGGCTGAAATGGAATGGTGGTAATGCTGCTGCTGTAGGTGTAGGTAGATAGATAGTTCCAATCTTTTGAAATTGTCACCGTTTGATGGTATTAAATTTGTATAAACATACAAGTTGATGACGGTCTATTATCTGTGTCAATTTATTTGGATCACGTCTCTTGTTTTAACTACTTCTTTTAGTTCTTTGATTGATTTCCTTAGATTCCGGTGTGACAAGGTGACAAGGATAAAAAAGATTTGGTTCTCCGATTTCCTTTCAAAGAGATGTATCGGATATGGCTTCGCATACGATAGCCACAGTGAATTGTAAACCATCGTACTAACAGAAATTTTGTGACACAAATGTACATTTTCGGTAGAAATTTATTTAACACCTCCCCCGTACGAAAGTTGACCAGTGCGAAAATGATCCCAGGCAAGCTATAGCTCGTTTGAATCGTCTTTCAATTCTAAGAAATAGGGATCTTTTAGTTTTTCTGTTAGTTTCCCATTTTCGGAGTGAACTCTTGAAAAGTCATAGCATGTCAAGGGGTGGTGAAAACAGTTTTTTTTGTGATAGCTCAAGATAGACATGTTTCTAAAAGTTGAAAATTTGTAGGAATATAGGCCTTTGGCAGACCTTCATAAAGAGTATAATCATCGGTATGGACCCGTTCTAGACTTATGACTCAAAATATGGTCAATGTTTGGTCAGTGCTACTGGCTTGCAACAGAATTTATCCGCGGAACTGACTATAGGGTGTTGTAGCTGGACTTACCCTCTTTTATTCCACGTATAAAAACCCCAGATAAATTCTGTTGCAAGCCATAAAGTTAGTTGAAGTAAAATGTCGCTCCAGGAGACCCATATTTTTCAGTGTTTTCAACTTGTTTTTGGTCTTCAAACAGGCTGGAGCGATGGGAATGAAATAAACTAAATCAAAATTACATGTTCAGCTCGAAATTGTCTTGAACCGAGCGATCATTGGTCTTGAAAATGTTGCTTTCCTCCTTCTTCGTAGAAGGTGGAAAACCTCATTTCTTTTACTTCACAAAATGAACAAAAACTCAATTGCTTGCTACGAATATAGGTTTATTGTAAAGCAGAGATGCGCAGCGTGGCCAAAAAATGTTTTTATACCTCTTGCGTTTGCATCAAAAAACAAATTTGGTTTTTAGTATTGAAATTTTTGAGTAGAGTGTATATGTACCACATTCATGCATCGAAAGCATACTTTTGTCAATTCAACCCATGCATGTTGGGTACCATTAGAAAGGTATGAGAGTGTAGATTATGGGCAACCATTATTTCTGCTCTTCAGTTTCTTTTGAAGAGCCCAAACACCCTTCAAAGTTCACTGATATTTGTCGAAAATCCAATTAGAATTTTTTTGTATATATGAGACCAAAAACGAATTTATTCCCTCTTTTCCCATTAATACATGACATAAGCTTTCCAACGATACCCCACTTGCCCATGGCGGCTTCTCCGTTTGGGCGCAATTTTTGTAAGAAAAGCACTATTTTACGAAATTGCTAGACCTCACATCAGCTTACAAAGTGTCATAAAAATATTCTGACACCGGATTTCATTTCAGGTGATCGAACTTTATCGAAACAGGTCAAAAAAGCTTTATAAAAAAATCGGCCCGATTTTTGGATTCTGTTTTTCAAAAGAATCCCTCCAGTTTTGAACTTCGCTGAAAACAACCGCCAAAACTAGAAGAGTCGTCAAAAAAAACACGCAAAAATGAGAAACGGCAGAAAGCATCCACACAATCTTTCTTTCAATTTTTTCTCATTTTGGCGATGTTCTTTGTCGCCTCTTGACTTTCCTCTAGTAGTTCATATTTCGGTGAATTTTCTCGACCTTTCTTCTAATTTTGACGATTTGGATTCGCCAAAATGAAAAGAATCGCCAAAATTTCTCAGACGATTTTTTTTGCGATTCACGCGTATGATGGAACGGAGCATTCGTACATTTGTATTTACATCTGAAAACACTCGAAACACTCCTTAACAACAGCTGCATTGTTCAGGTACTACGGTTTGAATTTTCCATAATTGTCCTGAAAATTCGACGATTTCTGAAGAAACTGCAACTTTCTGACGAGTTCAGGAACTCAGCGCTTCTTCCTGAAGTTGTCGTTTTTCCTCGCCGTTTCCTAATTTCGTGTAAAAGGAATAATCTTTTTACAGAATATTAAGGAACGACAACTTATACTGAAGAAGAGGTGAGCTCCCAAGCTTCGACTACTCACCTTTTCGTCAGGAACTAGCTCTTTCTTCAGAAAGTGGTCGATACTCAGGTCGTCGAATTTTCAGGACAATTTTTCCGTAGCACAATGATGCTTACCTTCGCCCAAATCGGTTGATCTCGGTTGACTTAGCCAACACAAAAAAAATCCGTTTCAATTGATTAGACTTTCAAATGTATTTCGTAAAATATTGCATTTTTGGACAGAAAAATAAATGATTTTTCCTTAAAGAGATTTAAAGCTTACAGACTAGAGTTTATTCAAAAATGCTAAAAATTCAAGCTAAAATTCTCCATTCGAATGACGGAGATGGTTTCTTTATTAATGTCTTTTCTACAAGTCGCAATGATAAATTTTGTCAAAATTTTCTTTCAATTTTTTTCATATTTGTTTATCTGTTTGGGTTAAAAACTTACAACTCTACAGATTAGTCTAATATCAACGCGAAAAATTGACTTTAATGAACGATAGTTTTTGGATTAGCTTTGATATTTCCATTAATTTTTCTTCCTTTGTATCTTTCTTCGTACCCTACTACCCCGCGCCGTTGTAGTAAAAGTACTAAGTTTAGTTAAACAGACGTTAAAAAAAATCACTTTCAATTATAGTGAGAATGACTAGAGAAACAACATCTTTGGTTGGACCGTTTGTTTTCCATGCTACTAATCGCGTAAACTCTTAGTTTGGAGGCTTTGACACAAGATGATGATTTTTCAGCCTTATTATTAAATGCGCTGCAATTTAAAGCTTAAATTTGTTTGGTGAAAGTTTCGTTTTTCTACATTTCTTTTTGGCTGATATGACCCACTAAATGACTGACGAAATTTTCTACGTTCAAAGTTATGCAAAATCTTAAACTAAATGAAAGGAAAATCGATTCAAAGTGTGTGGAATGTATCAATCAGTCGAAAATAACAAAAAATTGTTCAGTTCAAACCCATAAAAAAATGTTCTTTTGTGCCACAAACAAACTACTTAAATGCTTACCCAGCCATCGTCGACCTTTCTTTCCACCTTACATTCTCCAATCCAATCGATATTCATCGACAAACATTAAATGCGATGCCATCAGCCAGCCCTCCTTCTGGGCCATTCCCAGAAAATCATTCCATTTGCTGTGCACTTCCCAGTACCGATCGCGAAACTGATTCCGATCTTGCAGATAAGACACCGCATAAAAGTAGGCTTTCAACACATCGGCCGGCCGAGCTTCGAAGTGCAAATAAATGCCCAGGTGTCGTCGACTTTCGGCGAAAATGAATTTCTCATGCGGATCGAACGACGCCAGCACATTGTCGATGTCTTGTGACGTGCGAAAATGGTCGGTCAGGTCTTTGGCCGACAGGCCGATTTTCACTTTCAGCGACAGCGAAACGGTTTGACCGATTGTCACACGTTCGCGTTGATTGACAGCGACGACGGATGGCACACGACCGGTTTGGAAAAATTCTTCCATTGCGATCAGGAAACGAGACTCATTGAACGATCGAAGGCAGATGGTTCGAACTGCTTTCATATTGGCAAACAGGTGGATGCAAGTGACGATGAAGTATAACGTGTAGAGAACTCTGCGAATGGATAAGGTCATTTAGCCTCATCGTGTGCCCTCACCTGATCTATGTCGTTAGCTACTTACAATTGACCTTTGATTTGTGTTAATAGGAACAGTCCGACTAATGATGCAAGTAAATTGACACATGTTTCTTGAGCGCTGTCCTTGGACGCAACGTCTGCTAGATTTCCTCGGATTGCTACATGGTAAATCGATCAAATTAGTGGGGAATTCATTCGTTTGAATTCAGAAGAGGAACTAAATTTGAAAGTTTAATCGTAAACCTTACCGTGATGTTGCGTCAAAGCTGACCGTGTGGCTCCTAAACGAAAAAGAAACAAAAATTGAAATCGGGAAAGTGCATGCCTTTTCAGTGGATAATCTACCTCCAGTAACACCAACAATCGCTTTCATGGTAGTCGTGCCACATAGAATGTACGTTGCCATTTCAGGAAATCGGGGCAGCATAAATATATCAATTCCCATTGCCACGTCGTTCAAGAAATCCGCTCGCAGACGCCATTTCTTGGAGTCGATATCCAGTTCGGATCTGAAATTTTTCCCACAAAATTTTCGTTAATTCCTTACCATTCCGGCCAATCAATTTCTTACCCTTTCGCCCAAGCGAACAATATTTTCCCGAAATGACCGGCACCATCTTTCAACACCCATGTCACCGTAGCACTTAACGGGCTCACATAGTCATTACCAACTCCGACACCTTTCAATATAGCGTGTGTGGTCAATGTACCTGTTTTATTTCGGCGAAAAAGAAACGAAATGTAAGACGACGAAAATTTCATTACTTATTCAACGACATTAGTCGTAACTAGGTTACGTGACTCTACCCTCTACTTATTTATTGATAAAACCGAATCGAATGCCAATTAATGTAACGGTTGATGTTGTACCTGTAATTGTACTACAGAAGGCTTGAATTGTGTCCCAAATCTGATAGTGGATGTAGTCATGGCTAACGCTGTCCGGATATCCTTGTGGTAAGAATATCTGTTTGAAGATGCGGTACAGCGTAAAGTTTTCTTTGTAACTACTTTTGTCCGCTGATAGTGGTACTCTCACTATTGCTTCCTGATCTAATAATGGAAAAAAATAATCGAATTGCTCAAACTTTGATGCATACAGCAGTTTGTGTGACGGGATATACAAACTCACCAGCTGGAACTACGTATAGAATTTCGTCTCCGCGTGTACCATATTGTTCACGGAAATGCACTTTCATTCTTGAAAATTAAATTAAATTAAAGAAACGGAACGAAAAACAGTTTGTTTGGTGGTTGAGGAAATATACTTTTAAAAATCAATAGTAAAATGTCATGTTGACAAACAGCTGTTTGTGTTTACATTACCTACAGTGGAAATGTCGTTTTGTATGTGATGCAAGAGAGAAAGAGAGAGAGAGAGATGGCTGTAGTTGTTTTGTCGATATACGAAGTTGGTAATGCAGGTTTTCGTTAAGTTGCTTAAAAACTGCTAATTCTTTGGTGTTAACATAGATGGCTGCACTGCACTTTCACTGGCTCAATTAAAATTTTAAAACGAAGCAACCGGTGGTTGCAATAGTCAATGTTTCTCTTTGAACTTTTTGCTAGAAATTGGTAGATGTGTGATGGAGACTGGCATTTCTGATTTTAATTTAAAAACTGTGCTCCTCAAGAAGATTCGATTTGTGCAATTAGAATTTACCTCAAGATATTCGGTAAGTAGTTAAACGAGTCGAACACTTTTCAATCAACAAATTTGCAACATTATCAAGATTGTCCGATTCCTTTCTGAATTCCACCAATTCTCGAACATAATCTACTACTTTATCACTCTTCAACATTCTAATATTTGTAATATCGGTGAGTCAGAGTCAATGATGAACGAAGCATTCATCTGAATCAACAGTGGAAGTACTATATGAAGTCTGAAAATTACTTAAAATTGCTTCGTAGAGGCTGTTTTAGTGGAACAAACCTGTAAGCAAATTTTGTAATTTTTGTCTTCAATTAAATTAGTTCGTTCGTGTTTCCTCTTTCGTGAGGAGATTAGATTACATATGCACGGAAGGAATAATAAGATCCAACAATTTCAATCCAAATAATTCCATACGTTCCATCAGGAGTGTCATGTGTGAATTGAATTGAAATTGCCGGATCTTAACTCAACGATTGTAGCCACAGTAGAGTCGACTGTAATTTTAAACTTAAATCTACGTGTTCCGTTGATTTTGAACTACAAAAATACTGTGATAGGAGACGAAAAATGTCTTCACTGCTAAGGTGAACATTTAACAAGTCTGTCAGATTAGGGAAAAGCGCTAATGTGAACTATTGATGACTTAGTTTACTTGGACTATCAACGTGCATTAAGAAGCATTTCTTATGTTGAACTTGGGTGTTTGTTGACCTTTTGGGGTGTTCTCTTCGACTGAAGGCTCCACACAACGACAAACACTGATTTTGTACTTATCTGCTAGCAGATAGAGAGAGAGATAGAGAGAGAGGATAGAGAGAGAGAGAGGAGAGAGGGAGAGAAAGAGATAGATAGAAAGTGAAACGTTCAGGGACATTCAACTTTTTGGTCTCTATGCTTGTTTGACCTTTTGTATATTCATAATTGAAGCCTCCAGTTTTTTTACTTTACCTCTGACGAATCCAAGACTCCAACTGCCAATTTGATTTTATTTGCCTCAGAATGAGACCAAAGGATTGTGAATGGAAAACTCAGGCCCCTGATTTCACCCGTTTATTTACAACGAAAATTTAGTTCATTTAACAGACGAATCTACAGCTTTAGAATAACGAAAATACAAAATTGAACTTCTCAAAGTTCGACACTTTCCTTGTACGATTCCGGAGACGACCGAGACTCCTGCGATGTCTTATGTGACGATTTCTGTGACGACTTCTTCGTCGACTTCTGTGACGACATTTCCAACGACTTCTTGGACAATCTGAGTGGGCTGATTCTATGTTTCAGCACTTCGTGGATGAATGGCAGGACTCCACCTTCCGAGAATGTTACGTCCTTCAGCAGCTCGCTGAGCTCAGCATCGTTTTTCACGGCCAACGTTATATGGCGGGGATTGATGCGCTTGCGTTTATTGTCACTGGCCTCATTGCCAGCCATTTCCAATACCTCAGCAACGAGGTACTCTAGTACCGCGGCTGAGTATACCGCACTTCCTCTTCCGATTAATTTCGCATACTTTCCTTCTCGCAATTTCCGGTTTATTCTGCCAACCGGGAAAGTCAAGCCAGCCCGTTCGGTTTGTGTGACTGAAAAGTGGTGAAAATGCACAGATTTAGGATCTAAATGAATTGTTCAACCGAAATCATCGACATTCTAAGTTAATTCAACAAGAATAATCATTGGAAAAGGGACTCCATCCAGAAGCCCTTTTCTATTGTTTCTATAAGTGGATGTGTGAGTGATCGAGTTTATGAAGAGAAAAATTGATTCCTTATTCAGTAAAACAGCAAGGTTTAGGTCTAGCAACAAATTATAAACTAACTCCGGTAAGCGGTCACTGCACCAACATCAAAATATTTCGTTCTAAATGTTCAAAAATTTTGGTTTTTCGCTAAACAATGAAGTCCCGTTAGGACCGAAATAGCGCAATAATGAAATAATGCTAACCCCAAACTAGCCGGATTCCCACAACTTCACATTTTCAATTATAGTTACCTCGCTTGTCCTTCGGCTTGAATGCGATGACTTCAGGTTGAGTTGGTTCTGCCATTTTCAAAACACAAAACACAATTTCTTCCAACAAAAATGAATTAGAATTTAACAATTAATCGAAAACGAACTTGTTTCTGTGGCAACAGATAACAGAATGAAGATAAGAGCCGAGTCACCCCGATTCGTTTCCGAATAGTTCCATGTGTCGGGTTTCTACCGAATCGTCGAACAAAACTTCGTCGATATACGTTTGCGAAGTAAAAAAGACTGGTGGGAAAGTAAGTAAACACATGAACCAGTAGGTAAATTGTTCATGTCTTGGGTGATATCATCAAATAAGTTTTTTTCGAGTGGCAGATTTGTAAATTTCGTTGACAAAGAATTTTGAGAAGGACAATTCTATAAAGGCTTTCGAGGATTTGAAGGATTTTCCTATCGTTTTCCAAGTATTTTTAGAGGACTTTTATGCTGATTTTGGATGGATTTTCAAAGATTTTTTTTTTTCAATTTTCAAGGATTTTGTTCTTTTTATTGGAAAATTATCTTGAGCCGGTTAAGGGTTTTTTATGATTTTAGGGATTCTTTTGAGGATTTTCTATTAATTTAAGGATTTTCTTTCGTAAAATTTTGAACGATTATCTATGGTTTGACTAATGGATTTTCCATGAAATTTTGTCTCTCGGTTTTTTTCTTTCTTAAGGTGACCTGAGTTTCGTTGAGTAGGTTCTAAGTGTGACAACAGATAAAAGAAAATGGCTAAAATTACCACCGCTGCCAATAATAACTACGGAATCTTCATTCAACCACTGACTTCTTTTGCGTTTAACATTTAAATAATTGCCGATCTGTCGGTACTTTCTGAAGTGTATTAGATGTTCTCCTGTTCTCCACACCTAATAAACCCTTTCAACCAGGTTCAACTCTCACTTCTACCGCATATCTTAAGCAAGAATCTTCAGTCTGTTGGTTAAATTATAAATATTTTATGGGAATCGGACGTGAAACTCTTACAATTAATAGGTCGTAAAGCTGATCCGAGAAAAATCGTTTCAAAAATACATAAATTCTGACTGCTACTCAATAATAAAAAATATTTTTTACCCGCAATGATGCAGGGCAAAAATCTCAATCCTATTCTCCGTACCAAATTCTTATAATAATCTCCTTTCGAAGAAGAAAGAATTACAACAACAACGAAAGTGAACTGAACCAACGAATATAATTTAATTGAAAACAAAACTTCGACCATTATTCATTCATTCAAACTGTCCATCGTTAAAATAATTACC
Source organism: Bradysia coprophila (assembly GCF_014529535.1). NCBI lineage: Eukaryota > Metazoa > Arthropoda > Insecta > Diptera > Sciaridae > Bradysia > Bradysia coprophila. The sequence continues at coordinate 2,456,263 of NC_050738.1, forward strand.
CGTCCATCTAATCCACAAACACCATCTTTATACAATCAGATATCCATCCGTAAGACATTAGTGTTCAGCTATTATTTACAATTGCAATTGCGTACCCGTTGCGCAGTGTTTTAAAGAATTTATAATTTTCCACAACATCATCCTAGAGAGTATTACATCGAATAGAAGTATAACATCGGGAGTTCTTTTTCGTCTCTTTCATTTCGTTTTTTAGTTTTTTTTTTTGTTTTGATAAAAACCAAATGTACATCACCGTGAATATTGCGTGAACAGAATTCAATTGTTCTATCATTATTGTTGTATGATATGGACGCGGGTATTATTTGCTGAAGACGAACCGCTTATTCACGCTTGTGAGCAACAAATTATTATGTCTAAGGATCAACATACTTTCCGTGTTTGAATAGATTCATTTTCTTGTTTTATTGCCTTTATTGCTGAATCGATGGTGTACCTACGAAGGTTGTTTCATTGAAAGCTAATAACAAAATTGCTGAGATTGGCAAATATATATAAAATACTTCGATTATATGGAAGCGAAGGGATTTAGGTCATTTTGGCACAAGGAGATTGTAAATGAAGTACTTTGGACGAGCATTTTGAATCATTTTCTTTCGGTAGTGTGTGGATGTGGAATTTACTTAAAGAAACGAGGCTGGTTTGTGCCTAATATTCTCTTGAGCCAAAATCCGTTGGCAAGAGAAAATTTAGTCCAAAAATGGCTATTGTAAGAGAACAACTCTACAAGCAAATGTCTTGCGTGATAGACCGAGAGCACACAGGCATATGAACCATTCAAAAGGTCATACCTATGCCAAATTGTTACATTACCAAATACGAAAAATATCTGTTTTACGACCTTTATTTTCTAGCGCTAGAAGGGCTTTAGCTAGCTCCAAATTTCTTTCGTATTTGGTAATGCAGCAATTTGGCATAGGTTTCAAACCATCCATGTATTCTCATTGTTCGTTCTTTTTGATATCGTTCGTTCGGAATGTATGAAAATCGCACTAAACATTTGAAAAACCTACCGAACGTCGTCCAGCTTTTTCTAATCGGTGTGAAATCTAAACATCCATATAAAGACGAAAAAAACCTTCAGAAACGATCCCAACTCAGGCGTTTCTTAAGATTGAAGAAAAAAAACTGGAAAAGTTGATATAGATGTTTGTTCACCGATGTCAAAAGTTTTTTATTTTTGTTGACCGTTTCCAATTTCTAAAAAACGGAAAACACAAAAACCCGAAAAAATCCCTTTAAAATGCCCATTTCCTATTGATAATTACTTCTTCTTTTTTCTGGCTTGGTGAAACTGGTATGTCTCAAATCGTTTATTTTTTATTGAGCGTGTAAATAGAGGGCCAGGGCCTATTTTCTAGTAAAAGTTTCTAAAAAATTATACAAAATGGGCCCTGGCTCTAGCTATTGGAGTTGACATGTGTACACAGAGAAAAAAGTCAGATTAAATGTTTAATCTTTGGAAAGATTACGAACATTTTAAATTTTTCTAAAGATTTCATTTCAATCTTTTTTCAAAGATTACAAAAATTAAATCTTTCGATAGATTACGTTTCGGATTAAAATGGCTAAAATTGATAGTAGCAGTGAGAAGTGAAGTTAACTATAGACAATTTTGCCACGGATTTTTTTTTTCAAAGAACGTTGTTATGGTACCTAGAGTTTATGATTAGAATCTAGTAGGTGGTAGATGTGTAATTTTTTGTCATATGTTAGCGATTCAAAGTAAAACTAAAAACCACAGCACAGAAATGTTTGAGACCTTTTTTTGCTTTTCTTTAGGAATATTAATTTGAGTTGAAAATCGTTGCAAAATTAAATAAATTCTTCCATGCAAATTGGTCTCTTATACTTCTTAATCAATTGTACAATTAAATATGGGGCGCAAAATATCGTTTTATTATAATATTTTCCTACTTTTCAATACTTTTGTCAGGCTCAACTTCCTTATCGTTGCTTATCCAGATTTATGAAATATAATAATTAAAAAAATGAAGAAAAAAAATGTTGCCTTCGATTAGGATTTGAACTCGTTTACTATGATGGTTACCTCAGTCGGTACAAAGGTTTCGTTCAGAAGATTATTTTTTAATCTTTGAAAGATTAAAATCTCCGTAACAACGGTTCGAAATTAAATCTTGCTAAGATTAAGAACCCAATAGCTCAGTGGTAAAGTACAGGACTGGAGATACGGAGGTACCGAGGTGAAAGAGTCAAATCCTGATCAAAGTAAGTAAAAAAAAACATTTAATTTCAACTAAACAAATAAAATTCCCAATTTCAGAATAAATAAAACAAGTAAATCTGATTCGATATTCAAATATAAGTTGAAAAAAAAATTTTAATTTCAAAATAAAAAAAATTTGAATCTCTTGCAAGATTTCGATCTAATCCATCGAAAGATTATTTTCGAAAGATTAAATGCAAGTAATCTTTCGAAAAATTAGATTTCAATCCAAAAATAAATTTGGTCCTATATGTAATCCGAAAAAGATTTAAATCTAATCCAGGATTTCTCTCTGTGTAGGAAAAAGTATGTTAAAAGGAATGAAGTAAAAGATCTTCTAATTTCAAAAAAAAAATTAAACAAAGAAAATGAACAGATTCACGATTACTGTACCATGATGGTGATGCGCTTGCCATTTATTTGAATTATGCTGAATCGACTATAACATCAATTGATGCTAACAATAGGTAAAACTAAAGTAGAAAAATTACATCCTATATTCAATGTCAATAATATCGATTTGATTAATAGATTTCAGCACATATTTTTATCATACCGCCTTTATTATTCATAGTGTGACTCTGCCTATGAAAACAATCGTCACTTGCAATTCCATATACGCGCTTTTTTTCATCGATCACTAATCTGTCTAATACTTCCCATAGAACCTCTTAGACGTTTTTTTTTCTTTCATAAATAAATTGAAGGCCACACTCACAGAATCGATTACAAAAACCATTAGAACTTCAATGCGATGGGTGTACGTACTTAAACCATAGACTCTTTTTAATCCATAAAATAATTCGTATTCGCAAAATAATATAAAATTATTCGAAAAGTTTTTATTGATGATGTTTCGGATAATGGATGATGCCAATAAACGTTTAGCAAATAGATGCTAAGCGAATTTATCGTATGGATTGTATACACTTTTGCGCTATGGAGCTGTTTGTTTTTATGGAACCCCATTTGGAAAAAATGATTTATTATTGGAAATAATTTAAAAAAAAACCTTTGAACACAAATTTTAAAGACTTTGTCTTATATACGGATTGGCTGTGAAGTCGAGTGATGATAATTGACTTTGTCAATCAGATTGATGTTCACTGCTAATACCGAGTCTGAAAAATTTGTTTATTTATGAATCTGAAACGAGTATATCGTTACAGTATGATGGTTGTTAATGAATTGCGCGTAGATTTTGGGTGTTCTAGCATTACTCATACGAAAGAAATTTGTCGAGCAGAACTATAGTTATTATTTGTCTACTTTGTGGGAGAAAATAGGAAATTCCAACAAGAGTAAAGCTCGAATTGAAATAGCTATTTGTTCACTTCTGGAAGAAAATTCGAAATTCAAAAAAGAGCGAAGTTTTTTAGGCGGATTGGAGTGAGGGACGAGAGTCGCTCGAGTTGGAATTTCTTATTTTCTTGAAGAGGTGAACACAACGTTTTCATATGTCGGTTGTGATAACCGTTTTTCTTCACAAAACAAAAGCATCAATTGGACAGTTCGGTGGAGAAAATGCCTATTTTCTCGCCTGTCAACACAAGCACGGAAAAAAGACATTTTCTCCTCCGATCTGTCATCGAACAAAGCTTCAACAAAACGTCATTTTTTCATGGCCCTTTGAGTGGAGAAAATAAGGAGAATCATACCGTACTTAAAGGAAAAAAAAACCTTGCTTTCGCTAAGGGTAGGACTAGGTAGATAGTTAACACTTAATGTGATATCGTTAGAGGTTCAATTTAAAGTTAATTTTTAATCTAAATATAAACCGAAGGTGGACTTCAGGTTGAGGTTTTCATATCCATAAAACTCAGACCAAGGAACGAGCTTGTTCATCAATTTGAAAGAATTTTTCCAACTAGTTTGGCCATACTGGAATAGTCCAAGGCTTATCGTTTCAGAATGATTATCTCAAATTTAGAATGGAGTTTTCTGTTATGTAGGGGGCCGGATTTGATTGATTCTTCATTAACGTAATTTTAAGCGCGACGTTCCAATGAAATTGGAACAATCTTGCAGACGTACATTTTTAAATTCTTAGTACTGGAAACCATGATATTCCGAATAACATCGATTTTAACACATTGAAATTAATTGCGGCTTGTCAACTTTCGGCGCCCTGGACTTTACTTAAATAGTCGAGGAATGCCTCCAAATAAATTTATTTGGAGGCATTTCACGACTATTTGAGTAAAGTCCAGGGTGCCGAAAGTTGACAAGCCGCAATTATTTTGAATCAAACCTCTCCCTCTCGTTATCTTGCCCTTGGTCTAACGACGTTTCAAAATGTTTCAATGCGTTCGCCGCTGCGCTTTATTTCTTATTTGTAAATTTATCTACTGGTACATGTTCTAGGTCTACTGATACTAAACCGCGCAGTGTCGTGTGCTCGCATGAAATCCTAAATTGTGCAAAAAAAATCAACAAGCAAACAAGTAGCGTAAAAATATGAGCATCTCTGATATAGGAAATCACTGCAGCATTCTCGAGAATTCTTACCATTTGCCGACATACGTATATATGTTGAGCTGTTCGTATACCTAAAGCACACCAATAAAAGCAATTTTTCATCTGATTAGGCTGAATCGTTTATCTCCATTGTGCACTGTTATTGAATTAATAAAACAGTTTGTTCAATTCTTTGCACAATTCGTATCGTTGTCCATTTTACCTTTTTTTTCCTCTACATAGTTACGAAAGCGTTTGATGTACACTTAAAAATTGCAAATAGACAATAGCACCGAGATAAAACGCCCATGCAATTTAACAATTTTACTCCAGAGAGAAGACATCTATGAAACGCCAAGTATTTATTTCTTGTCGTTGGGTTCTTGTTGGAGTTTTTGTTTTTCGTTTGTTTGTTTCTTTCATATTCTTGCAAATTCAAGAACAATATTTCATACAAATGTATGCTTAAAAGATTAATGTAATTTATAGAATGTTATATGGTCCCAGCTGAAGATAATTCTTCTCGATCCAATATCATACAAATATAACACAAAAAAGCGGAGTTAAAGAATGGTGAGTCTTATACTTATCTATAAGCTAAATGCTATTCATTGGAAACATTTCATCTGATGCGACAAAAAACGAGAGACACAAAAACCAATTTCTGTTCGGCTAAATTATATGTTCTGTAAATGCAAGAAAAGACAAGAATTCGGTTGGATTTTTCGCCTGTTTGATTCGTGCTGTGCCGGTGATTTTGTACATACTTCACGGAGTGGGAGCACCACTCAGGGGGTCAAATGATTCAAAACATTGACCAAATACAAGGATTTAATAGTCATCACCAGCACTATTAATCTGCACGCCGACTCTATCCACCTCGTCACCCCTCTCAGTTCATTAGTTGAAAATTCATACTGCCATTCTAACAATACGACAGCATAATACCCATCGTAGGCAGAGTCATAAACAATTGCTTCCATGTAACTAACCGTCAATTTTAGCTAAGTACCTGCGTTTTTGTAATGTTAAAACAATAATAATTGCTGTATGGACTTGTGTCTCTTCTCACATATCACACTGGAAGAAAACGAAACTCATTTAATATTGCATACACATAGTCCACCGAGCAGTTAGTTAAATACTTATATAAATGGCAAGAACCTCTCTTAAACAGTTTTATAAAGTTATTGTTCACATAACAAGCAATGGTATGTGCTGTTGATATACTCTTGCGTACCACGCATAATTTTTTGACGCCTTCGCTTTCAAATGCTGTAAAAAAATCACAGTTCCGAAAGTGTTGTGGCAATGTATAATAGCAGTTACCGCCATCCTACATACTATTAATGAATTTCATCTGAATTTGCAATTGAATATTGGTACGGTGAATACATGGCAATAAAAAAATTGGCCATCATTACGATATGTACGTTTAGCGGTTGAGAATCCTATTTTAATGCCAATCAATTGCTACACAGTGTTTCCATTCCATGGGTTGGACTTTGCTTGAGTTTGTGTATTTTTCCTTTATTTTTTTTTCATTCTGTCGATTCTTTAAATTTTGGTTGATTTACTGGTTTATTTAAATTATCAAAGGCGTTTAAGAGCATGGCATTAAGCTTCTGAAATTTATATGGTGTGAAGTCACTAAATTTGAGAAAGAGGATTTACATAATTATTAATTGTTGTATAGTCTTGCAAACTATACAAACTGCAACCGTTCTTATTGTTATTTTAAATTTTACTTAATGCAATGCCAAGCATCTGATACAGAATCTTGTACTTCATTCGATTTAACATTTGTTTAAAACATAAGAGTCTTCGTTCATATCAGTAGCTCATAAGGCAATGGTTCGAAACCAGTACCAGAGAAGGGTAGTCCTAGTGTATATTTCAGTTCTATTACAGAGTAGAAATGGATGTCAAAATGAAGGTACAGATTTCAAGTCATGAAGAGGGATTCTTTTGAAAAACAGAATCTTGAAATCGGACGCATTTTCCATTGGACTTTGGTGGGTTTAAAATTCATCCAGACTGAGATATGTGCAGTTGACGTTTTCAACCGAAAAAAAACTGAAAAGTTACACTTTTCTTACAGATATTTCTCGAGTTACACGAAACGGTAATGGTCGTGTGGGGTGTCATATGAATAGTACATTACTATACCAGTGAAGTTATTTGATATCTCGTATCCCGAGGGCTTCAGCCCGAGGTACTTTTACTCATCGTGATACGAGATATCAAATTATTTCACGTGTAAAGTATGGCGTTTTACTTTACGAGCGAAGGAAAGACTCACTAGTGAGGGAAAAGCCACATTACCTCACTAGTAAAGTAAAGGTAATTACATGTACTTTCAGGAGAGATTTAGCTTACGGAAGTTTGGTAGCATCTACGATGAATGATGTGAAGTTGAAATGTTTAAGTGCTTATATTGCATCGAAGATGCTGCCAAACTTCCGTAAGCTCTACTTCTTCTGAAACACATGCAATTACCTTTCATATGACACCCCACACGACCACGTACGTTTCGTGTACCCCGAGAAATTTCTGTAAGAAAAGTGTAAGTTTTCAGTCTTTTTTCGGTTGAAAACTTTAACTGCACATATCTCAGTGTGGATGAATTTTAAACCCAAAAAGACCCTATTTGCCCCGAAAGACCATGCAATTACCTTTCTAACGACACCCCACACGACCCTGTGCGGCTCGCGTACCTGGAGAAATTTCTGTAAGAAAAGTCCATGTTTTCAGTTTTCGATCACCTCCTACCAGCCACACAAGCTTCGAGAAATTTTCTTGAAAGTGGTTTTAGGTTCTAGGGACCAGTACCAATTTAGGCACATATAAAAAAGTCCAATGGAAAATGCGTCCGATCTCAACATTCTGTTTTTCAAAAGAATTCCTCAAAGTAAGTTTAGAACCAAAACTTTCATTGGGATTGTCAACCTGATAGGTTGATATTTTGAATATTTGAATTGTCTGGCACTGTATACATTTCAATAAAAACATTTTATCTTCAATTGGATATTTCGTGTGACACCAATCGCCTCATTTCCACGTTTGACAAAGATCCTTTACCTTACACTCAATTAAGAAAAGTTGTAGAACAGATACAGTCAGAGACAGTGAAGTTTCAGCATGAATTTGCTTCAGCTGTTTTTCAGCTGATCCACACATATACAATTTATACTTGTTTATGCGGTTGAAGCTGTTACACGCGTGTGGCAGTGGTAAAACTGTATAAGGACGTATAAACAGTTTTGATTGTTTGTATGGATCAGCTGAATTAAATTCATGATGAAATGTCACTGCCTCTAACTGTAATGTTCTCGCGTAGTGTAATAATATATCATTGGTTTCAAGCCATAACCTTACGAGTAACTAAAATGTATTCAGGCCTGTTGGAACTAGTTCGAAGCTTATTATTGTCGTAGTTCTCAATAACATTTGTCATCTGTGTCGATGATTTGATTCTGTATATCTTAACAATTTGACAATTTTGATGGAAAACTGTTGATGAAAAAACATGAAGACCAGAAAACAACTTTTGATTAGGTGACACATATCTTTCAGTTGCCGGAACCCATCACAGTAATCAATTTTTAAAGTAAGCAGCACTTAGATGTACAGATAATTCATTCTGTTTATTATATGCACGACAGAGTTAATATTTAACTTCAACGAAATAATAAGCTCTGCAAAAAACAAAAATCTGAGGCCGTTCGTACTCCTACACTCTGCCGTGCTTTTTTATTGCTTCAAATAAAATTGTTCATTGACTCTCCAGTCTTAAACATTACGAAAAACAATTCCACCGTAGATTCAATTTCAATTAAGTTATTTTATGTTCATCGATCATGGGACTTAATGAATTTTAAGTCCGTATAAAATGCTTCGATGATTGATTAATGATGTGGCGTTATATTATTGTGCTTCAACCAATAAAGGAACATGAGAGGTCTACTCTTGATGTTGAGATCTTATTTATTTTCATAATATTATTATTTAAGTGGTTAAGGACAAGTGATTTCGGATTTAGGTGAGAGATTAAGATTCAGTTTTTTGTTTGCTAATTACGAGCCAGTTAATATGAAATTAAAGGCTGAGATTTGGCTTATTTAAAGTCATTCTATATTGCATGCTGTATGTTGAACCGAAATTGTTCTTCAGCCAAGGAAAACAACAAATTAATAGTATTTTGAGTGAGAGAAATCTACCAACACTAAAGCTTTTGTTACCGAAAGAAATATTATTTGTGCTCGGAACTCGTTATAAAATGTATTTTTCATCATCAGATGAATCAGTCAATATTTGTGGAAAATTTTGTCAATCTACTCTGAGAATACGCATTGTAGAGTGACTTTTTGTGAACCGGTAATCATCTGTTTTCGACAATCATAAGTGTTGTACTCCGGATAGTTATCCCTTATTCCAAATATGCCAAATGCCATTCATTAACAAACGAAGTAACAAACTTAAGAGGGATATCGCGAAATCTGCGAGCAATCGGCTAGCCATGCCATCCGGATTTTTGACGAGTATGGTACCCATCGAATCCTTGCTTCATTACGAGTTCAACGAGGTATATCTCGCTCTCTTGGAATTGTCGTTTTCGTGGTAGAGCTGTTTGAAAAATCGGTGGTTTTCAAGTGGAAATTTTTTCATCCTGATTATCTGTGGTAATAAAGGGTCGACTTCGTTCAAATTTTAGATGATTGTAGTGCTGGACTAGACTGATCACATAAGGTACCAAATACGTCGGGCTGTTGGCTGTACTGGCTTCAGTGACTGTATTAAGAAAAATTTTCTCTGACTACTAACGGGTGCGCGCGTCAGCAAACCTAACGGTTTTGGGTTCCATTAGAAGGCCTAGGCTCAGTACTTCCTAAAAATATAAAAATTTATGCTGGAGGGACTATTGGCATTAAGAGATAGGGCAATTTCTAAAATGTCACCTATTACCAAAGAAATTTCTACCGGTTTGTCGATCTTTTTCATTTTTTTCACCTTTTAAATGTAATTTACACAGTTCCTTGGTACCTCAGCTTTCCAATGATAATTTTCCAGACTTTACTTCTTACATAAAATGCGAAATTTGTTGACTTTTATGAAGCAGCCAAGTTTGTGGTTGGTTGGATACGTGTGATAAATGCTCCTAGGACCCTGGGCTACATTATGGAACAGTTTGCTGTACCAAGAAAACTAAATTCACATGAGAGCGAGTCACGGAAGTACCCGATGGTCACATTTTACCAAAAATTCTCGTTTTCTTTTTCTTTAAATGTAATAATCTGTGTGAAAAAATTTCCACTTGAAAACCACCGATTTTTCAAACAGCTCTACCACGAAAACGACAATTCCGAGAGAGGCGAGATATACCTCGTTGAACTCGTAATGAAGCAAGGATTCGATGGGTACCATACTCGACAAAAATCCAGATACGTTGAATTTGTCCTCCATACAAATTGTTCGAAGATTTCGCGATATCAATCTTAATGATTACATCGTCGTATAACCGCTGTTCCTATAGGGAAAATGGTGGAAAAGCTAGTCTCGTACACTATCTAGTATGGCGTGTGTGGTATCATTTGAAAGCCCTTTCTATACACTCGACAAAAGACTCGATTAAGACCAATTCCACACAAAACGTAGAGTCACGGCTAAGTCAAATTTCTCGAATATGGGTACGAAACTAAAACTCCAATTTTTTCTTACAAATTTTTATCTGCCTAACTTGTAGTTCATGGCAACTATCTATTATTTTCCATAATAATTTTTCGGTCCATGAAATAGTCTTGACTTTTGGGTTTCGTAGCCAGAGTGGTTCTTATCGACAAGATTACATGGTACGTATTCCATTCGTTAAATTATTGTACATCGTCTGACACCCTTTACAAATGTAACAAAAACAACTAAGCTCGATTTTCCATAGGCCTGCATTTCAGGTCTTTTTCGTTCTCTGATTTTGCGCTTGCTCAACAAGCCGATTTCTTATTCCGATTTACGTTTCTCGCCAAGACCTTTCATAATTGCTAAGAGGTGTGTTCCTGGCCACATTAAAAGGATTTTGAACCACCTTATCCAAGAATTATCACTCGAATGTGAAATTTGGGGTCTATTCTACGAATGCATTCAAAATCGAATGTGTTTTTAGCTCTAACAAAGAAAACGTACATCCTGTCTGTACGAAAGAAATGCAGAATCTACTATCTTCTATGTTAGTACCTGGAAGCTAGAGTGCTGTGAACAAGCGCATTTGTTTGTGTTTTCATTCCTGTTGAACGTCGTTGTAACACTAAGGTAACACAAGGACTTGGTTGGCAACAGGACAATCCATTATTTCGTCACGATCAAACTAATTTGTGAGTATTTTACGACTGGAATATTTAAAAGGGACGAGTAGACAGTCGATGAAGAGCTATTGACACTTTCAATTAGCTTAAAGTTTTTTGACTCTACGGTATGCCCTGGTCTTGTAAACAACAGCAAAAATCAATGGTTTAATGAGACCACACAGAGCATGTCATTGTTGTCACCATTTCTAAAACCATCGCAAACTTTTATTTTAGAGAAAGTAATTATTCAAAGTCAATATTAGCCATCGAAAAATCAACACTTTCAATGTGACAAAAAGAAATATTTTTTTAACTCTAAGCCAAGAAACGAAAAAAATTTGGTTTCAATTTAATTCACTTTAAATACTTACCTGAAAAACAATGTCTTCTAGGTGGGTGTATGATCATCATCACGTTTTATTAATTTTCACTCCATCTTCATTCACCAAACGACCAAACGACCTTAAAACTTTTATATTTTAAATGCTAAAAGTACCATGAATCAGTTGAGGTTGAGGGCGTAAAATATCACTTCATGAACGGCGCAGCGGTTTTTCCAATAGTTACTTTTAATAAGCAATAATTTTTTGCATTTATTATGATTATTACTAGAGCTTAGATTCTCGAATAAGAGACCATTGGAACGAGTAAATCAAAATCCATTTTGTTGCATAGAGATGTATTGTATATTGTGTTGGGGTCTGTGTATTACCATAAATAATGTACTTTGCTTTAATGTTTTATTGCGAGAAAATTATCCTTAAATCCCATAAATTCTGATGTGATTTCAAATCATTTAAATAACAGCTCACATGGTTGTTTATTGATAGTTTTTTTTTCTATTCGTTGAATGTTGATTCAAAACAGTTAGAGATCGGACTGAGATAAATCATTTAAAAAGTGTACTGAACTCTCCGGCAAATGCTTTGTGAGATGCTTCAAGCGAATAAATATACGACGTGCGATCAGTACATCAGATTATTATCTTCAAATATCTTATGACATTTCAATCTTCTAGGAACTTAGAAGCACAAAACTAATTTTTTTTTTCTCTGCTAGGTAGGTGGCAGGTTCGGTTATATACACACACTGTCTGTGTGCCAAAGAAATAATCACAAAATCATGAAGAACCAGCGAAATTCTCTTCACCAAAACAGAAATAATTTTTTACGAGAATTTTAAAGTTCATTTACATTTCAACTTTCGGTTCAGACTATCGGTATTTGGCAACATTAAATAATCGGACAATATTTACCTTTCCATATCGCTGTGCAAGTGACAAATTTTATTTACTTGCTAAAAAAAACAAATCGAACAAAATTAGCAGAAAAAGAAAACATTTTTATTTCGATACATTCGTCTTGTGGTTAATTTAAAGAAAAAAGTCTTGCAATAGGCTAGTTACGACAATCTCGTATAGATCGATAGACGGATAGGTGAAGTCAAATTATTAAACATGCAAATAATATTCTGTCACCAATCCGATTAAGGTAAATTCCACTTCACCTACGCAGACGTTGGTCGCAATATTTTATTTGCAAATTATGACTTTACACAACCATTTTTTTCATCTTACTAATTCTTCGCTGGTGACTGGCTCTCTAGTATTGATGTTTTTCACGATGTTTTGTGTGGTAAATTAATTTTCTCTGGAAGATGGTCATATTTCACTTTCATTGAAGCAATGTTTACACAATTCACGTTATTGTGAAATATGTTGTAGATTGAAACGTAGATACGTGTTTATTCTAGGAGCTCTACAGCTGCAGTCCTAATCTATTTACAGCATGTGAATCTTTAACAGTTTACAATTACAATTACAATGAGGATACCTAGAATACATATGACAGGGTAACAGGACAGATTTCTGGTGATAGGGCGTGTTTATTAAGAAAAATCGAAAAAGTTATTCAAAGAAGTGCCTACGAATATGAAGAAAATATTTGATTTGATTTGTTTAGAGACCTCACTTACGGCCAATAACGAGTCTGGACAGGCCTAAAGTGACTTCAGAACCGCGCCTCGAAGTATGCAAATAATATATGAGGAAATTTAGGTGTGATAATCATTATCTCGCCTAAATGTAGGCTAGACTAATGAACACAAATTCAACGTATTTTGGTTACGTTGTACGAATCATTCAGTATGTACACTACAATCAACTAAATTATTAATCTTGAGTGAATTGTAGGACGTTAGAAATGCGATGTAATTACTAGAAAATTTTAATGTGGAATTGTCTGACACGGGAATCGACCCCGGATCATTTTGGTGGAATCCTAGTGGTTTGCTCTTAGTATCAGCACAAAATCTGCCCGAATTTCACTTTTAACCTTTAACAAACGGCAATGATAACAACAGTTTGATTATCGAATCTATTACTTCAGTTCATCCATGTATTTTCTGAGCGATTAATTTCAAATCTTTTACTTCATTTCGTTGAACATGTTTTTGCTACATAAGGCCACATTGTCAGAGTTTATCACTTATTCCTGAAGTCGTTTTAGATAACAGATGATAACGTCCGTAACCGGTAAACCGGCTGATAACGGCTGATATTTTTCACACCAAAACATCTCTTACGCTGTCTACCGTTCGTAGTAAGAAAACGGCTCTCCGCACTCAGTGCAAATAGCCGAAGTATTATGAAGAGACTATTTGCACAGAGTGTCCACACCGCAATAGATTATTGTTGTATTGAATCATATTTTAAATTCATTCCGCATTACAACTATTAACGTGCTAAGTCTGGTTTCTAAGCAAAGACTTGACGCGCTTAAGAAAAAGTAATCCTAATCTCACGGATATCAAGCACGTATCTCAGATCTTTTACTTCGTTGATTTAAGCATATTCAAGAGACTTACGCATGTTCTTTTACTTCAATTGTTGTAACACACATTGAAGCCACAACTTAGCCAGATCTATTTTTTGCTCCCGTCGCTGCGGTTGTGAATAACAGATGATATTGCCTATGAGTTAAAATAGTTCGTTAAGCTCTTCATTTCTAAAAGGCGCTCAAATTAACGTTAACAATAGCCATTAACATTACAATTACTTTTTCGTTTGAATAATTGGCTTGTAAGCTTTTACACGCTCAAATGATGGAATAATAATGGTGAATGATAATTGGAAAAAAATTTCAAACAAACAAACAAAAAATGTAAACCGAACTCCGATGCCACCATCACAACAGATTTGTTTGTTAAAATCTGTTGTGCATTTTAACGCGAATATCCGAATAAATGGTTACATCAATAAAGTAATTGTGTGCTGGTCATGACCAAGACAATATATCTTTGAAACATATTTCAAGGATTTTTAGCATAAACTGACAGAATATCAAAAATATTCGAATCGAAAACTTTTCTCAATTTATTGGCGAAAAAACGCAATCATATTTGTACGCACATTTTTTTGCAGATTGTTTTTTGCCTCTACATTTTTTAGTGACCTCCCCGAAACAATAACCTCTAATTATATGTGTACTTCATCTATCGAATTCGTATAAAAAGTATGAAGCTCCTACTCATTCCTTACATAATTATGATTATTTGACAAAAATGGTACTGTGCCATTACTTACAATATAATAATAAAAAAAAAACATTTCGTATTGTTCCTTTGTCTCTTTTCCATTTGATTCGACCATCTAATCATCGAAACATAAGTTCTGTGCGATGTGATTTGTTAAAATGTCTTCAAAGTCCGATTTGCATATTATTACACGAGTCATATTGATCATTTGGTGGCATCTCATCTTATTAATAGTTTCAATTTTGATTTCTATTACGTAGGATCGTCCGCGCAGAATGATTTCAACAATAGAGTTTGAAATACACCTACGACCACACGATGATCGTGGCATGAAATGCAGAATACGAAAAAAACAATCACCAACAAAATGCTGAAATTCTATTCGGAAAAGTGGCAGAAGATTTTATGTTTGCGGTTCCATTGAATTTGTAAGTGTAATATGGTTTACAAGTTTCGCTAATTTCAATCTGATTATGAGATCATTTACCTGTTTCGTTTAAATAAATTTAATATTTTATATCTAGATGGAATGATGATGATGGTATGATGGTAACATGATATATTAGTCATTGTTCGATTGTCTTCTTTTAACTCGTGAAATTGCCGAAATTCTAAGCGAGAATTTTCGATTCGTGTGTCAAAATATTATTTCATCTATTGTCTCTAAATAAGAAGTTCTGCTGGACGTTCTTATTAAAGACGTGGGTCCTTTTGTAATCTTTTATTTAGATTTTAATTAAAGCCAATGTTCTAAAGAATAAGTTTCGCAGATTTTTTTTATTACGTCCGTCGTTTCCTTTCCATTCGTAATTTAACAATTAGTAAAATTCTGACGCACGTCAAATCAGTCGTTCTTTGGCTTATAGAACAATTGTGCAAGAATTCACAAATTAGAATAATGTTTCCCAAAATTCTGTAACCAGTAATAGGCTCCAGATAGAATGAGAAGTCGTCAAAAGAGAAGTGGTACTATCTTCAGTGAAGATTTTTGTCTTTTGTCGGACAGCGTGAATAAATAGTAAACGATGTTAAAAACTACTAACGATTAGGGAATGTTTGCAGTTCTCCCATCAGTTTAAATTCTAACTGTCTATACGCTGACTCTAATTTTTTCTCCCTCATAAAGTTTGTATCTCCAAAAAAGTGCTCCCGTGGTATATGTATTCATTCCATTTAAGTTTTACACCACTCCCAGTCGGTGACTAACTGAAATCAGTTCTCCTGTCACTTCTAAAACAACGGTGACTCAAAAGGCAATATTCAGCAATGTTTTCAGCCAACAACAGTTTATCTAAGAAAAACAATCTTCTCATTAATTGCCATTTAACAATCTGGAAAAGTAGCATAACATAACCAATAAATCTATAACCTATGTTGCTTAAACTCTTTTAACGAAGAATCTAGTACTTCATTGGTTTGTACACACGCTTTGCTACGTAAGCGATTACTAACTAGTGAATCATTCGTCTACATTTATCGTTGCTGTCGATAACATATGACTACCCTCGTTACAAACGATTTTATTTACAGTGTAGTAAACCTTCGTTTAATACAATTTTAGGACCGACTAACATAAAACAAAAAGTTCTTTTGATTTTTTATACCCATCCACTCAAATGCTTACATTATACGGACACTTTCCAACTACTAGAACCAGGACATTATTTCCAGATTAATCATTTAATACGCCAGGTAAAAGAGTTGAAGATGTAAGATGACAACATAATCAAGTCCAAACCAATCAATGAGTATTTTCACTGATATCGAGTGCGAGGTAAAAATATGTTCATAAAAAACACGAAACAAGAAGATCAAGTTCAAATCAAAAATTGTTTTTCTTTCCTTCATATATACCATCGATATCAATGTATATATACACACAGAGTCTCTATGCACACCGAACGTGTAATAGTTAATCATTAATTTTTGCATTGAACATTTTTCATTCGATACGTCCTCACCTATGAATAGAGACGATAAAATAGAAAAGTCATAAACTGCACAACACAACAACATTGGTGTAGTATGCATGCCAAGCAGCAGTACTGATTAGATTAATTTTTTTCTTCTTCTATACCAGCAACATCAACAACAGAAACAAAATTGTTGTTGTGTGTTGTGTTATTCTAATCGCATACATAGAAAATGCCGGTATGTTATGTACCGCGAAAACGGTTTGAAACCTCTGATCGGCTCAATATTATCATGGTGTTGGTGTTACAGTCTCATTATATACCTTTCATTGCACGGTGTTTATAAGACATCTTCGCGTCACCGCTATAAAATTTACCTTTTCATACATTGTACTTCGTATATATACGTATGATCTAAGCAGTTGCGAGAGGAGAGGATCTTTTGAGCAGAAAATTTCTTCGGATCGGAACGAAAATATTATTCAGTCTGTGCTGAGCTGAGTTAGTTAAATTCAGTCTTACGGTAGACTTCGAGTGAAACACAAGTGCTTAGTTTGTAGTGTGTAAAAGTGGCCAATTTTAAATTAATATTTAACGCTGTGGCACAGCCATGGTGAACGGTGAGTTCATCATCCATAATGGATTTTTCTTATTAGATTTTTTTTAGTGGAAATTGGCACTTTTTCTCAATTTTCTTATTTTTTCGGTGATTTGTGGAGGAGAAAGAAAATAATTTTTCCTACTAAAATTTGTGCTCGATGTGGATATAGAAATGTGAACATACGGACTTGTATTTGCGAAAAGAAAAATGTTAAAGTGTCTCGATCGTCGGAACGATTTCTATTTCGGATAAAATAAAGATGAAAATTTTTACTTCAAAGTTCTCAACTTTTTCGTGGATAATCCTTTGATTTATCCGATTAAATGCACAAACCGTTGAGAATTTCAAATGTTTTTCGTTTGAAATTTGTTTTAACTGGAAGTATTTCGAGCATATGTTTGCTTATTACGACTACATCCGGATCGACAATTTATTGCGTAAACTTTTTTTTTAAAGTTTGCGATCACTTAAGTCGTTTTGCACAATATTTTGTGTTCGTGTTGTTGAAAAGTTTTCTCAATTTTATAAATTCACATCATCTTTATGGATTCCGATGACAATAATTTTTTCTTCTTCGGTTTGTCCATTTTGGATCCTTTTCTTTCGATTAAATTCGCTTGGTTTTTGTCGCAATACATACTCGTCCGTACTAATGATTTATTTTTATATCCAATTAGAGTAATCTTCGTCAATTAACGAAACTTGTTTAATAGAGTTGAAGCAACGTACGTTTTTTTCCACCTTTTTTTGAATTATTTTATTCGCATAATGCATTTTACAAACGTAACATTCAAAACGTAGAGCAAAAAAGCTACAAAATATTTATATAAAACTCGTCTTAAAAATATATTTAAAAAAAAGTTTAATAAAAGTGAACGGAATACAGCTAAAATAGAAGATGAAAAGAAACAAAAAAAAATTGTTGTGAATATAAACTAAAAAATATCAAGAGAAAAAGAGTTATGAATATAAAAGAATGCCAAAGAACATGTGTGCATAAAGCAGCAAACAACATTTTATGGATTATAATCGCAAATTCGCAAATATTGGATAATCGACGAAGTTTTTTTTAAAATATTATTTTGGATTATTAGATTGGTGATTCGGTAAAAAAAAGTAATGAAAAAGTGAATACCAAAGTGTTCAGAGAGACTTTTTTCACATGTCCATATAACAAACCAAAGGATTACGAAAAATATGGAGAAAAAAGCTTTGAAGTGTTGTGAATAAGACAAAAAACTGACTGAAAATTTAAGCTTTAAATTAAAAATTTAAAAAAAAATCTTCGATTTATATAAATATTGAAATGTTACACAGCTCGTTGTTTCAACTCTATTCGTAACGTATTTTAGTCTACTAATCATACTAATTTACTTGGAACAATTTTTTTCCTTCTTTTTATTTTTCCATAAATAAGTTTTGAAATCGGTGATTTTCACGAATGGTAAAGATCATCACATAAATCACTCTATTTCCAATATATTACACTCGATTTTCAAGTACTTGAAAATATTCCTTTTTGTATTAACTAACTATTATGAGAATGTATCTCTCTCGTCTGAAATGAAATAACTGGCAAAAATAGGTGAGGTTTTAATAGATTTGTTCACGTTGTATTTACAATGGTATTTTGAGCGGTAATAAGATGTTTGCGATAGATAGATAGACTAGACTACACACAGAGAATTGTTGTAAAATGTAACGTTATGTTTATTTCCTCTTCTCAACATCCGAGGATAGTTGTATCGTGGAACCCTACAGATTTTGTTGTTCTTTTTATCTCTCACTGTAATAGCGTTAAACTTTTAAAAATTTTTGTTTACCAAAATAACCTTCAGTCAATGACTGGAAATGGTTTATTGTTCAAATCGATTTTTCATGGTATGAATTTTTCAAATTCGAAAGAACTTGAAACTTGTGCAATTTTTTTCGTATTATTTACCTTAACCAAATATTTGATGGAATTTATTGTTATTCGACTGTGTAGCCAATTTATGCCTCTCTAAAACGAGAGTCTCATTCCACCGAAAATAAATTAAAATTGCGTTTGAGCTTACTTGTCTCTGTATTTGTTGTTTTAAGACAGACATTAAATTACACTAAGTCAATGAGATTGGTTTTGTGTGGTTTTGAAATATTTTTGAATCGTTCAGAGACGGCAAACATATCTTCATTGTATTTATCGAATCTGTTACTTCATTCGATCGATCGAGAAATGTTCAACCGATTCATAATAAATCTTTTCCATCATCTGTTTCAACATACATTTCGACTATAATAAGATCGAATACGCCAGATTTCATCGATTATTTTTGTCGTCGCTGTCGATATCAGATGCTAACTGACATGAATTATTCCCGTCTCTGTTCTCACACAATTTTATTGCTGATTGTACCAATCAGAAATTGTCAAGTTCATTTTCCTCATTATTTCATAAAATTCTAATTTTTCTGAATTTTATTCAATATTAAAGGAGAAATAACAAGATCTGACATCATCGTTTATAATCGGTGACCATCTCATCGTATTGAATACAATTTTAATGCTAATGACGATGCATCACTGATCATGATCATGATGTACAAGAATATTTTCTCTTGGTGTTGTTGTTGTTGTCGTCTTTTTTTCGTTGTTTGCTAAAAACAAAATACTTGTTTATCATTACAAACCATAAAAAAGTGTCATGGATGCTGTATGTGCGGCGATTTAAATAGCGAAAATAGTCAATGCAACTCGAAACGACCTTGGGTAATATTATCTTCTTGTCATTTTGCTATTTGTTCAATTAATTCGAAAAACAAATAGTAATTTGAAGAGTACGAAGAAGAAAAAACGATTTTTTTTCGATAGAAAAATGTAATTTATGGAAAATTATTCCTTGATGCGAAAAAACAAAACTTTTTATCCACATTCATCGAATTGTGAAATTCTCATTCAACACGTCATTTTCATGATTTACTAGCTACCTCGTATGGAAATCCAAAGAATGTTTAAATAATTAAAAATGTCAAATTAATTAGCTACTGATGTTACCTCCTGTCCTGCTGTTTTCAATTAAAAATTACAATTGATTTTACATCTTTTGTGACTTCGTTTAGCTTTTAAAGCCTTTTATTAGTTATTACGGACTCCACCACCATCCGACCTTTTCAAACGGTAAGCATATCACGAATATGATTATCGAATCTATTACTTCATTTGAGCTAAGTATTTTCAAACGACTTGGGTAAAATCTTCTACTTCACTACGTTGAACATTCATTTAGCTATATATAAGACAGCATCAGATTTCATCGCTTGTTTCAGTGGTATCGTTAACAGATGGAATAGCCACTACATTGGTTTTATTTGCTGCATTCCTTTGTAGGCGTTTACAAGAAACTGTTGACTGTAAAATCAATATCCTCACACCTCAGGGTCGCTAACAAAATGTAGAGGTGAAATCGAGGGTAAATGATGTAAAGAAAGCGCAATGAAGTCATCGTCTAGAAAGTTGAAGCATTCGTTCTA
This sequence comes from Bradysia coprophila, assembly GCF_014529535.1. NCBI lineage: Eukaryota > Metazoa > Arthropoda > Insecta > Diptera > Sciaridae > Bradysia > Bradysia coprophila. Next base: position 2,476,860 of record NC_050738.1, read on the forward strand.
CGATGACTTTATTACGCTGAAAGCTGAACGTTATGGCATTATTACAATTAAGACAAAAAAAAACGAAGAGCATAACACCTCCAACACACACCAAATTACCATGTTTTGATCATCTTCATCATCAAAAAAATCTTCACTGCTCTCATCATTTCAAATTTAATATTTTTTTAACTCACTTTACGTTAGGCCGATCCGTTTCGTAATTATATAGAAGAGTGGTGTACGTTTTGGGTAATTAACGCGAAAAAATGTCTGAAAACCTTTTATACGGTTTTGTTCGTCTGGGTAGAAGTTTATTACCGGGATTCTTATGAATTATTCATTATTTTTTTTCTTGTTCATATGATGCACCGGTTATGCAATGCCTTTGCGCTCACTTCGTGTAATGATCGAAAAAGAAATTTTTTAATTGAGTTATTAAAGTGGATCAGGGTGATGTTAATCACTATTTATGGGATGTTTTGATTGATTAAGTATGATTTCGGTTATCTGTCTTCCAGGGGAATTCATTTATTTTTCGCTGCTTGTTAATTGCTGGAAATTTGAATTTTTAATCCAATTAAATTACTTCCTTGAGTAACGCCTTAGCTGTTAAATTGGATTTTTTTTGCTTCACTTTTCAACAATATTTCAACGCCAGATTTAAAGTTTGAATCACATTGCTCATGGCTGCGTTTTAACCGAAATACGAATTTGGAATTTGTTCAAGGAAAATCCGCCTACAGTTTTGGTATTTAAAATAATAATTTTTCCAATATTTCGAATGGTATGCGGTATTTTATGGAGAGAAGTTGCACAAAATTTTTGTTAATTTATTATGCAAATTCTAAATTTTGACTTGGAATGATCGGCCATTAGAATGAATCATTAATGGTGTAAAACATTTAACCAGCAAAATTAATAAATTCATTTTTAAAGTGATGTCAAACAACGATTTCATAACTTTTTCTCATTAAAATGTTTTTTTTTCTTATCCAAACAAAATGTGACCTACTACCAACTCATGCATCATCCGTATTCCTAATTAGACAAATACGATCGTTTTTTTTTGTTATATACTGTGAAAAAACGTCGATGTTTTCGTGTTTGTATCTTTGTATCATGTGTCACACAGAAATGTAAAACAATTTTCTTCTAACAATTTTTCCAAAGGTAAAACTGGAGTGGAGCCACACATTGTTGTATAATGTCTCTTATTCACAGAGAGAAAATATGTCAATCGAACTAAATTCGTTTTATATACATAAGACGTATTTGATCAGGTGATCAACAGAATAAAGTCGGAATAAAATTATTGAACTGGAAGGAATCTAGTACAATTTTGCGGGAAATTGAACGAAAAAATGTCACTTCGATTATAAAGCGATTTTCAGTTGATGCTATAAATAAACACCAAGAAGAAGGAAATGCCAATAGATAGATGTGAAACCATCTGTGTGGAATTCACACTTGTGCAGCTTGTGTTTTCGGTATTTAATTCAGTTTTCATTTAGAAACGAAAAAAATATTGAACGATAATATCGATCGATTAATTAGCGACATATTCTAAGAACAGAGCAGACTTCTGGAATTCAAATAGAAAAATATTTTCCACTTCGTTTGTGTAGGTATAGGTATATACTCAGTCGATAGATTCATTTTTTTTATTAAACTGTAAGTAAGTGACTCACTTCAATTAAATATTGATCATGAGGTCATTTAACTCGACAGAAAAAAATTTGAAGAAAAATTATTTAATAGAAAAATGCAAAATTAGTTTTTTGTTGTTGTGTGGCTTTGCACAACAAGAATTAGCAATGAATTGTTTGGTACATATGAGCTGTGCCCCCAAAAATCCGGCAAATACACGAAACATTCTAAAACTTTCGATGTTCATATGTGGTGGCTCTTTCATACATCGACTTATTGTGTCTTTTAAAATTTTTACCTTGAAACATTTTTCTTGTGGGAGATGAATTGGTTATTCGAATGACTCTACATTCAGTGTTATTATTAGCGTCTGAATAATAATAAATTTCTGACATAAAAAGTTTACGTAACAAACTATCGACGTTACATTTATCGAACGTTCGAAAAAATATTTTAATTTAGAAAATTAAATCGGAATTTTTTTTCTCCATCTCTTATTTGATGAACGATCTGTGCAAATATACTCGGTACCACAATCCGTTCCATAGCTCTCTATCATTTGTCTCAAAGCTTTTTATGTAATTAATTTTAATGATTTTTAATTTTTCTTTCATAATGCAAATCATACAGTCAATTGAATTGTGCTGAGCTCGAACAACACAAATTGTGTGTGTGTGTTTTATTAACGAGTTAAGCATAGATCGTTAAGCGTTTCGACATCTATTTGCCGATGATATTAACATGAGAATCCATTCCAAAATTAAAGAGAAAAAAATGTTTTGATTCAACCGAGAATTTGATTCAATTTTTATTTGTTTTTTGATGAATCAAATCAATATTTTCGTTCCGACTTTCAACTAGAATATTCTATCCATTCCAGCCAAACATGACACGGACCTCTAACAAATGGTTATTCTTCTTCCTTTTGTCTGACCTGATCCACTACACAATGTGGGCGACCGTTCATCCTTTCCACTCCGAACACTACATTGTCATTTAAAAAGTTGATGTTTCGATTGCAGCTTGCCGATATTTTGTCTCTGCTGTTCTCTTGATTCCATTTGACCATTTGCTCTGGTGGTCGGTTCATAGGTCATGTCGTGGTATCCAAACTCATGACGACTTGGATCCCTCTCTCAATTCTACTTTAGAAATGCGCTTCGTTCCATGATATCAACGACTTTGATTGACTGTCGAATCCATTTTTCATTTTGTCTCTGAACGCAATTGTAATCATATTCCGTTCAATTGCTCTTTGTGCATCAATTAATCTTTTGAATGTGTTACCTCGAAACGTGTCAAGGAGCGAGCACAGATTTTTGTATCATCTGTTATCGAGACCGACGACAAAAAAAAAACGATGAGCTCTGTCTATTAAGGTTTTATATAGCAAAACATGTGTTAAAACAATGAAGTAAAAGATTTTGTATCAATCTGTCTCAAAAAATTTCAAATAGAAGTAAAAAAAATCGATAATAATGTTGATGTGCTTGTCGTCTCTGTGAGAGGTCAATGTAATTAGTAAACCAACAGTGAATCTGCATTCATCGAATCTTAACTTTCAACGTGTAAACAGACGCGAATATTCAATAACGGCGACCTTCTACAAATATTTTTTGTTTGTTCATTCGACACTTTACAAGAAAAGTGTGGTCCATGTCTCATTTGGGTGTTGCACTTATAAGATCTCTCTCTTATTCAATTAAACATCACCAACAATTATTTATCTAAAATTAATTAGTTTCAAGACCGACAATTTGTATAAATTACGTAATTATCGGTTGATTTGAATATTATTTTGACAATATTAAAGCCCATGGCATCATTTAACATCAATCATGCATCAATGCATTTTTTTGATCGTTCGTCAAATAAAATAATTTATCGAGAAAACATTTTGTCGAATTAATTCAATGAAGAGATTTTTGTTGAATGTTTAATTGATTGTTTGTTTGGGGCGTTTTTTTCGGCTTTAACCTATGGCTTCATTAAACTCTGATGTCTGTCGTTTAACTCTTATGTTAAGATTTTTTGTAATTGAAAAAAAAAAGCGGAGATTCAATTTTTTGCTGACAGAAAAATTTGATTCTCATGCGAACAAATTTATTTCTAGTACTTCTTTTGATCGAACTAGGGCTTCCAGCAATGAACTAGAGAGAATTCATTTTCGGATGAATTTTTGTATGACCAGCAGAAAATGTACTAGATTTCTGACAGTTCATTGCTATTTTCTACAGATCCAAACAAAATCTTGGACTTCATTTGTTTGAATACTCAATTTGCTATATATCAAACCCCTTACCTATAGGAAACCGACTACTCTTGTCGTCGCTGTAGTTAACAGATGACTTGATTGAAATCTCAATTCTAAACGGAATGAACTTCGTTTGTTCAATAACTTCATCCATGATCTGCACAAACAACAAAATATTCAAATCATAAGCATTAATCATTGTTATATCCCACACGTAACTGGTTATGTCGACCGAGATTCGCGAACATTATGTTAAAATGCATATGGTCGCTTGTCCGGCTCTATCTACAGCATAATGCATAAATTTTTGACCTTTGTCGAGTACAATGCGTTTACAAAAACGCAATTGCTCCGATGACTCAAATTTTGAAGGCTTTAATCGGTCAAGAACTTGAAAATTTGATCTCCATTTACATTCGGTTGTCTGATTGTTTTCCAGAACTTATGTTGCTTTGAAACAGCAAAAATTACAAGAAATTAAGAACTTTTAATTAAATAAAAACGGAACATCGCCTTGAAATTGTGGAAACATGAAAAAATAAAAAATAAAACCAGTAACATTTGAAGGAGGCGTTTCTATGCATAGCATACATTATATGCATCGTATGTATACGATTTGCATAATTTAACATGACGTCATGTTCGAACAACAAGAGCACCGAGGTGTTATTACATAAAAATATGCAATTTTGCGGTAACATTTCTCAATTCAACCATTCAAAGTCGATGACATATTCAATGAATTTTTGTATTTATATCTGAATGAATGGACTGGTAAATTAATTGATTTATTCATTTATTGAAATTTTTTGTGAATTTTTTTGAATGAAAACATCGACGTATTGCCTATGTTTGGTCGTGCAATTTGTTTTCATTTCTCGGTCGGTTTTTCCTTCTTCCAATAATTTAGAATTTGAATACAATGAATTTGGATTTATAGAAAAAAGAATTCTCGTAGCTGTAGCAATGCCAGATCGATTAAAATAATTACGTTGGAATTAATCTTGACTAGACGTAGAACCTTAGGATGGATTTGAACAAATTGCAAGAGGAAGCTGATGCGCATAATAATTTATATGTCAAGGTCTCAACAAAATAGAAAACTGAAATCTTAAAATATACGAAAAAAAAAATCCGTAAATAGAATGGACAAACAAAAGAGTTAGATGACGAACCTCTTCGGTTCACACATCCATATAAACCTCAAACGCATTTATTGAACATTTTTTAATTTTAATGTGGACAAAAAAAAACCTCTTGAACTTAATAATCAAATTCGTTTATGGTATCTGCCCACATCCCACATAATATAAGCATTAAACGATCATGCATGTTATTTGCGCATATAAGATACGTCACCCAGCAAAACTATGTCAAGTATAATTATTTCAAAATACATACATTTTACGATCCAATTGAAACAGAATCGAACCGAAAGCGAAACTTTTTCAGAAATGAAAAAAAAAAAATCTCAAGAAGAGAAAAAAAAACCAGATGCTGTGACTTGTGACTTTAACATCAAGTTTTATAAGTTAAGTTGTACGCCACAAGAGGAACTTCTCTCTTTATACATGAGGATCTTAACTCTTTTAATAAAATAATTTTCCATACGCTGTGTACAATGTCTATATTGTTTGTAGTTGGTTTTGTATTATATTATGAAGATAAATGATCGTGCGTTGTAATGTTGTACAATATACCACTTTATTATGGCACACACACACGTTTCGGTTAGTCCAGGTATGTTTGGATTGAGAAATTGTTGAATTTATGTCCCTCTAGTCTGTTGAATGTGTTTCGTTTTCTCGCAGGGGCTATTTTTGGGGAAATTTTTCCCATTTGTTCACAATTTTCATTTCATTTTTCCTTATTTTCGCGTAAATATGTTTTTGGGAAAATTAGGGATTCTTAGGGAAGAAATTGGGAAAAAGTTTTCACAGAAATAGTCCCTGGTTTTCTATCTCTAAAATATGGTTTCCCATGAAAAAACTTAGGACAATGTACGAATAGGGCTTCCACTAAAATTACTTGTAAGACAATGAACACTTCGCACGTTTTATCACTGATTTGAAGAACATAACTCTACCCTTTATTTGTGAAAACTGATCAGGACTAGCTGACTCTTATAATATCACCTTTAACTTCTATGACCACATACAGCGTGACCTAAATAAATTTCCACAAAATGTGGATGCTATAACATTGTCAAATCACAATGTGCAAAGAAATAATTTGTGCAGACCAGAAGGAAAGGTGCGTGAGCATGTTAAATCTTATGTTACTGTTTGTGAACAGTCTTTTTAATTAGAATTTCATGAAAGAGTAGTCCAAGGGCTTTAACTTATGGAACATTAATAAGTAAAAACCCTTGGGCTACTCTTTCATGAATTGCATAGTGAAATCATTAACTCTTCAAATCTAGCACATCCAAAATAAGTCTTAGCAACTCATGGTTGTATCACTAATTATCTGCCACAGCTGGTCTGTTACTTCTTTTGATCAAAAGTTTGATAACAAATCTACTACTTCATTTGTTGTAACACGCCGTTCTCAATATAAGTTAATAATATCTGTTGGAAGTCTCAGATCTTGGATCAAAAGATATCCCACAGTGAAAGACGAATTGTTAAGAAAGAATAATTTTGATGTTTATTTAATGACTGCAACAGAACGAATGATTAGGTAACACGATTATAATTTACATTTAAGTTTCCTTAGGATCACTAGATGAATATATAAATTGCATATTCCAACACTCCTCCTCAATTTATATATTACTCCTTCTCAAATATGTAACTCTTCCAACCGTTAATAAGCGTAATCCACATAACCGGCCAATTCATCTCCATCCTTTTCTCAAATGGATTTGGTTGTTTCAACTGAATTCCTGTTATCGATTTTGCTTCTTGATGTGTCATCCACACTGGAATCTTTACTGCCATCTTTGCTGGCGTATACCTTTAACTTTCTTATCCTCCTTATTATTTTAGATTAGATCGTTTAGATCTTTTACTGTCACCAATTTATTTAATGTCCGTGTGAACGCTCCTTGAAACGCCTCACACTATCCTTTAATTGATGTTGATGTCATAACGACTGCCCATACATTTCTTTGCAAGAAAATTTATTTTGTTTCACCGTTCGTCGTTGGAAACTTTGTTGATTCGTTGCTGCTGCCTTGACGACTGCCCATAAATTTTTTCGATAGAAAATTTATTTTGTGTCTCCGTTTGTCGTCGAAAAAACTTTAATTTAGTCGTGAATTTTACTTTCACAAGTTATTCTTTCAATCTCTGGGCCCATAACCTGTTGGAAGTTGTAGTTCTGGCTTCAGGATATTACGAGTAGAACTTATACCCGGACCTCTGATAAAACACGACTTTGCTTTTCGGCTGTTGATTGGGAAGGAGTAATATATAAATTGAGGAGGAGTGTTGGAATATGCAATTTATATATTCATCTAGTGATCCTAAGGAAACTTAAATGTAAATTATAATCGTGTATAATCGTTCTGTTGCAGTCATTAAATAAATATCAAAATTATTCTTTCTTAACAATTCGCCTTTCACTGTGGGATATCTTTTGATCTGAGACTTCCAACAGAGCCCATCGCTTATTTTTCTCGTTACTGTCGATAACATATGACATAGTCCTTTCGAAAAATAGTGAACTGAATCTTGAACTGAAGTATGATATAAGAAATCATCTTTTTATGACGCATGTTTCTTCGTACTTTTTTCCTGGCCTATTTACTATCGCATATAGGTAGTTACGCTATTAAAAATTCATGACTTTTTCAAACGAAATAGAGGAAAAAAAGAGTCTTTGAAATTATAATGAATAAATTACACATAATTAAATATTCTTAATTTAAAAAGCGAAATAAATGGAAGAAGATTAACAAAAATTGTTGCCATTGTTGCGTCCAAGACTCATCAACACCTACACCAAACCGTTTAGAAAGTTTCGTCGACGGTGATGTTACATTAATGTTGGGTTATTTCTTTTTCTGTAATGGTGTGCATTATACACACCGATGGCTTGCGCCAGTCTCTTTCAATGCCTCAAATGCCGTATATGTGAACTATATGGGCTTGATTTCGCCTTTTTTTTATTTAATTTACATTTTGTTTTTATTTCAAATTTTTTTTTTATTTCTTTCTTAACACACAAGAGCAGAATAAACATGAACTAAAAGCGCACAACTTATTTGTGAAATTACGCCCATGCTTTTTGCGCTGCTTTATAGCATGTTTTGTTCACCTAGTAAAAATCCTTACGAAATATTTCCATTTCATATGCGAAATGCTGCAAGACAAAACATTGCGCCGTGTATTTCTATATGAAACTGTGATGGTATTACGGTTTATTGCATAATTCAGTTTCATTTTCATCTTGCTGTAATGTGGTTGATTTAGCTGAAGGGTTGCAGTGTTTAGCACCGAATTTAAATGTTACATTAACCTCATTAACATTGGATTTGTTCACACCTTTCTCGTTGTTCTTGGTGTTGTTGTTGGCCGCTGAAATCACGATCGACGATGACACACCCTCTCTGAAAATTAAAATGAAATAATTGCGACACGAGTCGGTTGTTTATAACACTTTTCAACCGCTAATTCAACATTACAAATTTGATCTGTAGAATGTTATATGTCACTGGTAATGTGTCTAGGAAGCATTCAGAATCCGTAACATAAAATCATGGTCATTTCAATTCTCAAATGTCTCTAGACAATTTTAATGGCACCCGCGTGAGAGTTGGCATTGTATGCAGATTCGAAAAATTGCTCACCAAACAGCGAAACCATTAAATTTTTTCATTTGAATATAAATTTCTAGACTTAAGTCATGCGGGGTTTGTCACTTTTAGTGCTATTGTTGTTTCGCCGTTTGGTTATTATTATTTTTTTGGGAAGATTAAAAAACCAGCTAAAAATAACTGCTGATGAATTGAATTTTCAGTTTGAAGGTCTTTCACGTGTTGTGCTTTCGTCATCTAGGTATATACATACATATGCGTTATTCGCGGTCTTTGTCTTAGCAGAATTTTATTGCAAACTATTAATCATTGCACGGTGTTCCAGTATATACACACATGGATTCATATGTCTAGATTAGACCATCTTTTACAAAAGATAAAATCCATCCATATATATGATGCGGTTAGCCACTAAAACCCATTTACCTAATATAATATTAACACGACTGATTATACAATATTTGCATGAACAATTTACCAACATTACTGTAACATTATTACCTTTCCACGAATGGCTGCGCACACTCTTTGAATACGAAAAAAAAATTGTCTTGAACAAGTTTTTAACAGTTTCGTTTCGTTTTTTTTTGTATTTCATTTATTTGTTTATTATTTTTGCCTATAAACTCATACAACACGGTTCAACACAATCGGTTCGATGTAGATACATGAAAGAAGTTGCGACTAATCGGCGACTTTCCATCGTATGGAGGTGAAGTCATAAGAATAAATAAAATGCAACTCTATGACTCGGTGTATATGTAGCTGAAATTTTTGCATTGCAGAGCTTTATGTTATGTTGCGCGTGTGTTATATGGTCTTCGTATATGTGTGTAATGGAGTATTGTTATTGGAAAATTAGGTTTTGTTTTATGCAAAGTCGCTTTCGACTGATTTATTAACTTGCAATGCATTTTGTCTATTCATTAATTCATTTGAAGATGGATTAGATAACGTTTTTTGCGATGTAAATGCTCTATACGACCTTATAGAAACGGCTAGTCACATGTTAGCGATATCATGTACAACTAAAGAATTGAGCACTGTCTAGTGTCTAGTGTTGTCTTATGTTGACAGCCGTGTATAATGTTGAAACTGATGAACTATTAGATCAAAACTCTGAGTATAAACAACTGAAGTAGCAGATTTAACGTCTGTTTCGTTACAGTCACTAAATTTTGTATAGAATCGAAAATGCAACAGAACCTTATTTACAAATTCCAGATGTTGAGGAAACCTCACCAAGGAAACCGCGAATCATCTGCCATTTGTGACGCATTTTTTTGTAGTAAAATTTTCTTTGTTAAAATACGTTGCTCGTATCTGAGTATACGAGATGTTTTGTAAGGAACTGAATTCTAGATTTTTAGAAATTTATTTGGAGGTATTCCACGACTATTTAAGTAAAGTCCAGGGTGCCGAAAGTTGACAAGCCGCAATTATTTTGAATGTGTTAACCCTTGAAATATTTTCTTGACTGATCGAATTTTACGTCAAATTTAAATATTTTTTTTGGGCCACAAGTCTGGTAATGTCTTAGCACTAAATATTCTCCATCAATCTCAGCTGATATTCAGATGATGGACTTACCCCGTTTCATATTACCTAAGGTCATAATCAACTAATAGTTTGCGCATTCCTTTAATTGATTAATTAGTTGCATTGAAACATTCTTCTTAAACGAAACGAAAAACCTTTAGTTCAGTGCACTAAAAACATCAAACCCACAACGTCGTTTAAGTTCTATCATCTCCGTTCTAACTTAAGAAACGATTTATATTTACGTCCGTTACATTTATCAAAGTGATATATAAAAGCGTGTGTTGTATGTATTTAACACACACGGCGAGGATGCATGTTTGTTGCCGTTGTACAGATCCACTCGTAAAATGCAAAATTCAATGCAACATCTCCGGCTAGAAAAGTGCATTTATTTAAAAACAAATCAACATCACCGAACGAAAGCTGGTTGACAATGCATTTGTGCTAAGGTCGAAGCCAATGGTATAACGAAAGGTCAACGGTTACAACATCCACGGTGCATAGATGTATGTAATAGAATTCTGCAATGCAGAACAATTTTTTTGTTTTGTTTTGTTTCTGTGTAAACAAAACATTTTGCATCGGTTGAATTCAAGATCCGTGCAACCGCGTGCAGCTTTATAATGCAGTGCGCATTTTTTTTTTATTTCTTTCGCTCGTTTTTTTTTAATGGAACGAATCCGACAAACCCCTCTAAAGAGGATGTTTGACGCAAGTCCCATAACCTACATTTTCAAAACAACTGATATTACACAAAATTCGTAGTTCATCGCTCTCAGTCTTTTACGAGCATGACTATTTCATTTTAGTGTTTAGATGTCAGTTGTTCTGGAAGTGTAAGATAAGGAAGTTGCGTCACACTTCCCTTTTAAGGGGTGTTTGAGGCATGATATCATTTTGATGACTAGAAATCAAATCCAATTAAAAATCAATTTTCTACGACTTTATTTACTCCAAATAATGGCAACCGATGCCAAACTGACATATAAAATTAACACCAATTCGTTACTTAATTTATGACCCGAGCTATCACCAGTTGAACAAAAAATTTCCTCGCAGTCACCGTTCGTAAAAAAACTATATTGTTCTAATACATCTGATAAATTACATAAGCCATTATCGCACCAGTCGAAATTTAGTGTTTTTTGGTTCACAAAGAACTTAACTTTTACCTTTTCTCCAACATCGTTTGGACAATTATATTTGACAGTAGCAATGTTTGATGCAACCGGATTAATTTCACTGTTTCTCCATTTTCGGTTTGCCATTGCATCGAAATTATCACTACGCAATGCGATGGTATCCTTGAAAGCACCCAACGCAGTCAAATACAAATGGTATCCAAATGTATGTCCGAAATATGCAATGACTTTTTGTGGGCCATTCGTTGCTATGTGACTTAACATTTCATCCATTCCAAAGCAAAACAGTTTTGAATTGATCGCTGAACCGTAGCTTCTTTTCATATAATAATTCAGGTCGTCAAGGTATTCAAGAATTTCGAATTGAGACGGTGTTAGTACCTAATTCGGATCAATTATTTTCAAAAAATGAGTCAAAATTGGAAATGCGATGCAAAATAAATAAATATTTGACTCACCGAACACCAAGGACTCGATTTTTCTACATTCCATGATTTCTCGAAGCGGCACATATCGTAGATGTTGACAATAATTTGATCAGAAAGCGGTTCATGGTATCCGAGTTTCATCGATACGTCATTGCGAAGCTTGAGAAAAATTTCAGAATTTCGAAATTTTGAAGTTTCCGAATTACGACCATTTTGATCGTTCACATTTTCGTCGTATGCTGGGCAAAATGACATCGGCTAAATTTGTTTAAATAATTTAGTTGGTGGCCTATTTATGTAAATTTGGTATTGCATGCGACATACATTCTGTATTTTGTTAGGTTGCGGAAATCGATCTAGTATGATATCATTATAAGACCCGTCTCCAAATAATCCTTCAACGAAGGCTTTATAAGTAGCTTCGGTACGATTAGCGTTATTATTCGTATGATCGAACCGTAACCTCTCTGATGAGTAGGCATTTCCAAATAGATCAGGAAATATGTTTCTATAATCTTTACCAAGGTCTTTCAATTCATTCCATCCCTTGAAATATTTGTTTCATACTATTTACGTACAGATGGTCATACGGATACACTTACCGAAACTGTGAGAGTTCCATCATATTGGGCTGTAAGATTCGTATCCCATTTCCAATTTTTTATCAAATTAAAGTCAGCCTCACACAGTCTGCCTTTCTCAGGTAAAGTTAAATTGTTTCCGTATAGAAAAATAATTTCGTCTCTTAACTGAAAATATTTTCATTTATTTATTTATTGGCTTTCTTCATCGACATAAGCATAGTGGAAAAGTGCAACATATGTAAAAAACAGACAAGGTCAAGTAAAAATTGCATTGAAATTTTGTTTCTTACGTTTTCCAAATCAATGACAGATACACCATCCCCAGGTTCCAATAATCTCGATCCATGTCTTACTAGCATCCAGATTTTGTCAGCGCTACATCCTAATTTTAATTTTGAAATTCATAACTTTGTGTCATTCATTCGCCTAGCCCAACACTCGCCTGGAATGTTGTAGATTTCAGTGTCGCTTCCTTTAGCAAAAGCATAAGGGGTATAAACGCCCAGTCTTTTATACTGTGGCCGAGATGTATCTTCTTCATAGCAGTATTCTGTAGTTTGTTTCGGTGTTATTGACGAACCGGATGTACATATGAAAATAAATGTTATCGCGCAAAGCTGTTTTGTGAGTAACATGTTGTCAAGCAAAGAATTTTTAAATCGACAAAGTTCACTTTTCGTATTTTAAATGACCGTTTTCCCAGATACTTCAGTTACACTCTTTAACTTTTGTTAAAATCGCAGCGCATTTATGCATTTATCAATTATATTAATATTCAATTCTACGTGCGATATTTTTTAATTTCTGTACAGTGTCCAATCAATCAAATAACACTGGTTACACCAAGGTGTAACGTTATTTAAATATAAAGTACGGACTAGTTAACTCAAACTGATACTGTTTTAACTGATTAGGAGCAATAAAGCAATAAAGATAACCGAGACAAAAATGTTTTGGATCCAGTGCCGGCAGTCATATAGATTATACCACTCCCCTTCAGTGGAGTATTCTTTCTTTTTATCAATGTGTCTTTCAAACCAAGGTATGGTTTTGATTCTCCCAAAAATCGTCGATTTTACTTTCTCGTTATCTCATCAAAAATACAGCACTTAAAAATGTTCTTCACTGTAATCATAGTCTTCTCCCTGTCTGAATTCAATTTCTATAATTTGGAGATAAAAATGTAATTTCAACGACTCACAGACAGAGTTGATTGATTATTCGCATTTTTTTTGTTTGTTTTTTAGATAAATATTAGATTTACTGATTAGATGAAAGGTGAAATTACAAAGTACATTGATCTGAATTTTAAGTGTACCTAACCGTCTTTGTTCCGGTTCATTCAAAATATAGCAAAGAGGCTTCTTGAAAGATTTATTACCTGATCAAATCTCAACCTACATTAACGTGTGAACTCGTACGGACGCCCAGATTTTTTTACATGTTAATTAGTCATATAGAATTGAATTGGCGAACTTTAATATTTGCTGTATCCGCAGTCTACAAATTTTTTTTTTGTAATAGGACTTGCGTCACGGGCGCTATGCCAACGCGCACCCATGATTACGCATTTACAGCACTCATGAACTTCCTCGGTATACAAAACAAACATGGCTTGGAAGAAGAATAAAATGGTTAAAAATTTTCACAAGATTGTTTCTGTACGAAGAACTTTCTTGTTCTTTTCAGAGAGACCAATGTTGGTTTTGTATGGTATATACTTTGTGTAAGAGACAAGATGTATTAAAACAAAGTGACAGACAAAAAATTATTACTATTTTTCTGTAAAGGAGATACAAAAAAAAAACTATCGTTCTCATTGGATTACAAAAATGCGGTCGAAATGCACTTCCAGTCAAGTTCAAAGCAATTCGCTAATTAATTGTGTGTGCACAGCATACAAGAAGTAAAGACAGAAAAAAAACCGAACAGAAATCTTTGTACTTCTTTTTCCAAGTTAAGGTTATATGGCGATTGTGTTTTATGCAGACTTGTGTACACATCAGAGAAATAATATTCTCATATTTAATCTACGATACATAACTTTACCTAGTTAAAATGCCATTCGGCATAAAGCGTATAGGTAGATATCTCTCTCGACGTAATTAATTATGGGATTATTATATTTCACAAATAAAAATGGTTGAGACGAAACTATCATAATGAACTTCACATTTTGTTGTGTTGTTTGAGTAAAGTGAAAAAAATTATTTAAAAAAAGCAAAATCGAGAAGCGCAACGGCTGATTAATATTAATGTTATGGATATGGATGGATATTATGTAAAATAGACGTTGAATTATTGACTCAAATATTAAAATGCTCATTTGGTTAGGGAGTGTGTGAAAGGTCATCAATAAAATTAATTTCAATTTGTTCGCAGATCGAAACAATTTATGTTGATTCAATTAGCTTATGATCCTTTCCTCTTGATTCGATTTTGCTTCTTAAAATTAATTTAAATTTCGAATTGATTTTCATTTCTATGCACAAAATTAAATGCTGCACATTCAAGTGATATGTACACCTGTATAGATAATACGTCTAGATATATATACACCAGACAATACCGACTGAGGTATCGGCACATTTTTCTTCATTTAATTTTATTTCCCATTTAAAGACCTACCAGGGTAGGTCTATAATTATAACATAAACACACCAAACATTCATTACGAAATTCAACGAGCAAAATTGTATTTATAAATTCAAGTCACTGCTTCAACAACAATGTTCCATCCATACAATTTTTTTTTCTATATTCGAAGAATATAATTCGAAAAACCGACACTTGATTTCCATTGTCTTAAGCATCCTTATAATATAATGCAGGCAACATGTCACCGGTGTTAAATGATTCGAAAATGCAATTTTATGCATTGAAAACATGTGCGACTGTGCGCATAAGAATTGTTATTATGCTTCAAAGTTAAAATTAAATAAAAAAAAAAATGAAAAAAAAGAGAAAAGAACAAACAATGAAATAGACAATTTTTACTGTCATGCCATCCATCGTCTATGTATATAACCATCCAGCAACACAATAATGATGGGAGGATGATTCATAATATAAAGTGGAATTATAAAAATTGCCTTTTAAATGGTAATATTCGGTTCCATGGAATCGCTTTATAAATGGGTTTTGTGCAACGAATGTTATTTTAATGAAATGAAAAGGATGGTTGTCGTCATTTGAAGTTTATATTTATAACAGTTGATAGTACATATAATATAAACAGCAATTGAAAGCCAGAAGAGAAGAAAAGACGATTTCGCAGCGCAGACGTTGATTAAGTTATTTATTTCAATTTATTCTGCGATTGATTTATCTGTGTTAAATTTGGAATCGGATGATTGTAATTTCATTGTTCGTTTATTGTTCAGATTTCTAGATTAAAATGCTCGTTTACACTCACGGAGTTCTGTCGGTCATGCTGTCATTTTCTTAGTTCGATTAAATCAGTGACCCACCTGCCTTGTTTCGAAGACAAACTTTTTACTGCTCTGAGTGGATACAACCTCATAAAATGTATCCTCAAGGATTTACAAACGGCAAACGTATCACCATGTATGCATTCAATCTGCTGTCGACCATGGTTTTATGAATAATCTTGTACTTCGTTGGTTCATTGATCTTGTACTTCTTTGGCTTAAGCTGATTTTTTACATAGATATTGGAAACGACAGACAAATGAATGATAGGTAGTCTTTTGCGTTGGCATCGATAGGAATACTCTAATTTCCTGAAGAAAGACTAATTGGAGAAACACCCTTCATTTTCTTAAATATCTCCCGTAAAAGTCGCTATCTATGAGCAATCCTGCAACCTTCTGCTGTTTATCAGTCACATGTCAATCAAAAAGTAGTAACACGAATCCGTCAAATCAACAATAGTATAGCATTAACAAATGGCTAATAACCATCATTACTGTTAACATTTAACCTAACACTTTTACTAGAAATTAACATTTCTCATCATTGATTTCGTTAACAACCAAAAAGAAAAAAAGTTTTTTTGGTTGTAAATTCTACCAAGCAAACATTCAATTAAAATCCGTTACGATTCTTTCAAAGCGAACCATCATCATCATGACCATATAATAACATCATTAAATTCAATCGCGAAATCAATAACTTCTAGATTCTAATCAACACTCTTGCATATCATCAATACAAAACGTAAATCAAAATAACTTTTTTTTTGAAGCGAATCACGTAAACATTGAATTTACTTCTGTTTCGATATCGAACCGATCTAGGTTGTGTGTATACTACACATGGATTGTAGAGGATTGAAATGAACAAGAAGAAAAAAATAACAAAACTAAAACCACAATTCATTCCCCGATATATCGAGCAATACAGAAAACATTACCAGCAAACCACTCTATTCATTGACCTCTTCTCAGTCAGCATCCATCGATCGGATACCACAACAACACTTAAATAATAACAGGAAAGAATTATATGAACGAAAAAAAAACACCTCCAAAACCACAAAAGAAAATGGTTTATCATCGTTTCCATTTGTGTAAATTAATTAAAGTAATACAATTTGTTAAGCCACCATCCTTGGTACACGTCTAATAGCTATATATTGATAATCGATGCGCGGGGCCCCCCTACTTGAAGATCATAAAATGCCGCGGCAAAAGGGTTAAAAATTGTCGGTAATTTGTTTCGATTTGTTCTCAAGACACTTTAAGTAATGTCCAGTCGAGCAATTTCAATTTGTTAAAGGTATATACCGTATACTGTACATACGACTCTGGAATGAGTTAATTTGGGGACTTCTTCATTTTACCAATTCTTCTTTCGATGGTGTTTCTTTTCCACTTAAATTGAATTTTTTATGGTGATGGTGACGAGTGATGGGAAAATTAAGTCTGGAATTACAAAAAAGAAAAGATTTTTTTTTGGACATAGATTCGGTGATGAGGACAAGTTGAAGCAAACTAGGAGATATTTAAGCAATTTCACATGTTGGGGTGATGGCGTTCAATATTCAAATTTAATCTTAACAGATGATAGTTCAAGTACGATCAAATTCACAAACATTCCAGAGATCCATTGTTTAATCGGTAGGGTATAACAAACGAACAAAAAAACGTCTGATTGCCCTCCTGAATACGAACTAAGCGTTAAGAAAATATCAATGGAACACAAATCCCAATAGATTACCATCTAATGGGTCTCATAAGGTTTAGCGTTTTATCATAATTTTAATCTTAACATGATCCGAAATTATTGAAACACAAATCACAGTTGCTTGAGGGTGCTGAACGAATTGACTTTTTCGTTTACATTATTTTGTGAACACTTTTCAGAGATACACTTCTAAATTACGACATCATTGTACGTTTTGAGTGTATGGTCATGGTACATTTTTTTCCCTTCATTTCTCTATCCTGCCATTCAAAATATACATAAGATTTGATGTAGTTTATAGATTAAAAGACATAATGTGGTATCCTATAGGAAAGAGTTTTTTTTTCGTAATCGTTTTAATTTGAAATCTTACATCTTTTTCATAGCTAATTTATTCTCACCTTTGAGACATTATATAATGTGCTGGATTTAGAAGAATCGGGGACAGGGAAAAATATTTCAATTTAGGTTTTTATCTTAGAAAAAAGTAATAATTTTTAAGTAAATGCAGGTAGACAGACTTCTGTTAACCATTCGCATACTGTATGCATATTGTTGACATTTAATCTGTTACTTCTTTTGATTTAATTTTATCGTCAAGAGGAATCTTTTACTTCATTAGTTGTGACATAATTTTTGCTAAAAAAAATTGTCTGAGCCACGCATTTTTCTATTATTTTTATCGTCGCTGCCGGCAACAGATGTTTATAAAAAAAAGTTGAGTACCTGTCGTCGGATGGAGCTGCTCCAAAGTCATGAAACTCAAAAGTTAATTTGCATAATTAGAATTCTCCTAATGACTCACAATGACATTTTATTCGAAGTATCTCTCAGAAGTGACTGATTATATTTGCGGTACTTTTCATTTCTGTGCGGCTTCACCAGAAAAGATAACCTACGTCTTGCTTGGCCATTGTTATTTTGACTTTTCAGAGCAAACTTGTCAAAAGAATAAAGTCCAAACAAGTATACAATCTACTGCTTCCAAACAAACACGTGTTCTGACGCGGCATTTAAACTACAAGCTAGTTTATTGTTCTGTCTACGATTGAGTAGGCACTCCAATGTTGCTAACCCAGACTCAGTCCCATAATAATATTGTCTAATTCACAGCCATAAGTTAAACATATTTGGAGGTATGTCCCGAGTGGTACTCCTTATGTTAATAACTTTATTCACGTCGGCTGTATGTGATGATACTATAGACGACAATTTATCGATGAATAATTTATCGAAAGAACGATTTTGATTTCAAAAGAATTTTTTTTTTGGTTGAACATAAATATTGGGACGTGGGTGTTAAAAGAGTGGTTGATATGGTTATTTGCAAAAACTGATAAACAATTTAAAAAATGAAATGTGTAATAAGTTTTGTGAATGTGTCATAGCAGAGGATGGTTGGAATTTTTTTTTTTATATTCAACAACCATCATAATCCACTCACAACACTTCTTGTCCATTAGTATTCATTAGAGACCGTTTCCTTGGTTAACAGTCAGATTTATTTTACATTTGAATAGCGGCAGGTGATCGGTTTTTTTTTGTTGGATTAACCTTTTTAAAAACTGCGTGCGTCATATCACGACAAAGTAAATGCATGGGTCGTGATCATACGCATCGATTACAACGATAAAATCTACTATTTCATTTGTTTGAAGTGTCGGCGAATTTTCGATACAAAATCTTTTACTTCATTCGTTTTAACATACACATTATATAAGACCGCAGTTATAAGAGCTTATTGCTTGTTTTTGTCGAAGCTGTCAATAGCAGATGACCTAACTTTTTGTACATGATTGATTATTGGGAGTCGTTTACCCCTCTGGCTCACCTTTTTTTTCCTGAAGTTACTTTAAACTTTCAAACAATCAAATTCTCGATTCCATTTTACTCAGCCGATTCATTCTAATCCCAACGGAAAGCTTAATAAATAAAAAATAAGAATTCAAATAAACCATTGGTGTTATGGTAGCGTTTCATTGAACACGCAATGTCAATCGCTTTTGGAATAAAATGTTTTTTGTTTTGATTATCATCGAAATAGCTGGATCCGTTACATTTTTTTTCTAACTTTATTTTCTAAACAGTGACACTGTGCGAAAGAATTTTAGTTTTTTTTTCTTATTATCTTTTCTAGAAAGAACATGACGCGAATAACTTCTTATACAATACACGAGCTTTTCATAATAACAAGAGATGATGCCATCGTTTTCACTGTATGTTTTAATATTTGATAGGAATTTTATGTATGGTAACTTCTTGTACACACACGTAAAAATCTACTGCAAACACGCAAAGTCTGACAAAAGTTTATTGTACTCTGTGGCAGTCAACGGATGATGGGTGATGGGATAGAATGAATGTTTGTACTGGATCTTATGATACTTTGATTTGGTGTTCGCATAACGAAAAAATTCTTTTACATTTTATGTCACGTTGCATTTGATGGGAATTACATTATAAATGATTTACATAGACCATTTTGTACACATGAACTGATCTGAAGAATAGGCTGAAGGTAAATCTGTTAGTATGAGACGCTTTTAATGACGAGGTGGTTTCTATTTTGAATTAAAACGAACAATTTGCGAGTGTGTTTAATGTTTCCAGTCAATTAGATAGATGTTTTCAATTAGATGTTTTTTGTTGTTGCTTAAATACCTTCATAAATATCAAGGAGATGTCTAACTCAATCTTTTGGCTGAATCTCTGTACGTAATTTGATATAAATCTTAGAACAATTTATCTGTCATCTGGAAAAATGTATAACAAGAGAATTAAAAGAATTCGTTTTTTTTAAATATTTATTACTAGCTGTAACTTCTGTAAGTGGGCGGAATTTAAAAGCTTTTTTTCTCGCGTCGCAAGAAAAGTCAATCGAATTGACATTTTGCGTATACAAAATTTAATGTAAATCTAAAGGTAAACCACAATGTGAAACCAGTTTTGCGTCGATGATAATCAAATAAAAATATATTTTTTAATAAACAACAGACAGTCAAATGCGAAAATGTAAGCAAGCAAAAAAAACGAAGTCATTTTCGCTACAATGGGTCTACGTACCAACTATATTCGTACCAAGAATATTCAGCCGACAATTTAAATTCAGTGTGGAAAAATGAACAAGGGACAAGGATATCGCCTGTATAAATTAGCGAATCTGTTACTTCTTTTGGTCCAAATTCTTTCAAGAGATTGATGCAAAATCTTTTACTTCACATTAATTTTGCTATATAAGTTCACGTTAACCAGAGCTCATCGCTTATTTCTCTCGTCGCTGTCAATAACAGATGACATAGCCAGTGTAAAAAGAAAGTTTGAATCCCGTTGCTCATTTAACTCAAATCAACTCACTTGCATTTCAATTCAATCACTGAAATACCTTCCCGTTCCACCGTCTCTCTCTCTCTCTCTCTCTCTTCAAACAAATGCAGAGTCAAAGCAAAATCATTCTCCGATTCATTACAGTTTTTCGCGGGTACTAGACAAAAAATCCGAAAAGAGAAACAGTTAAGTGGGATTGACAAAAAAAAAGATCTGTACAATTATTTGTCGTCGAGATTTGTAATTTGTGTGTTTCCTATTCACGTTATTCGATACATAACCAAAATTTAATGTAAAGGCTACGCATACACGACTGGAATCGACATGCTTAAGATATTTATTGACGTATACATCATACTATAATCTTTCGAAATGTTAATCAAGAGCGACCGTAAAAAAAATCAAAAGTTTTTTTTCCAACTATTTCCTAGAGTTTTACAACTTACAGCGCATTGTATGTAGACGACGAACCTCCGAAATCAAAACAAAATCAAAAGTTCCAGGGCAGTGACATCTTTTATGTTAATATGCGTAACGCGTATATTTAACATATACGATGTGCCATCGTAGCGGACAACTTTTTTCACTTTGAGTTATTCAACTTGTACAAAGAAGTTAACTCGAAGAATCAACAAGACGAGAATTTTTACATTTTTTCGGGTTTTACTGATGCTGTGGTTTATGTCTGTCGTAATTTTTCATGTTTTTTTTCTCTTTCAATATTTATAGAGAAGTAGATGAATGATGATGAATATTAGTTGTTAGCTACAGAAGTGACGTAATTATGATACATCAGTACACATGGCTCTCGGTGTGTTTGGCTGTTTTTTTTTTATTTTCGCCTGACTGACTAATGAAGCAATTATTCGAATCGATTCTTGTTTATCATTCTATCACTCATGCGATCTGGCAATTTTTGTTTTTTCGTTTGCGCAAACTTCGTGAACCGTTTTTTATGATAGGAACATTTTGCTCTTCACTTATGGCTATGCCTATCTATCTACCTAGGGTTAAACTGTTTTTTTTTTCTCTTTCGTTCAATTACATTTTCGCCTAATGATTATTCTAAGCCATTAAACAATCATTAAATCATTAGTTTTCTAAATTATTGTTCATTAATCATTTTTTATCAACTGTGAATGTTTGCACAAATAAATTCCATCGACGACGTGTTGCGAAGTTAGGTCATAATTAGATGTTTGTAGATGCTTCGCTGATACAAATCTAGTCTGCCTAAATTCGTCATAAAGGTGACCAAAATAAGCAATGACCTCTGGTTAGTCATTTTATCCGCAAAACGCTTGTTGAAACTGATGCATTCAAAGATTCGCCATAAGGCGATACTTTAAACAGAAGAAGTAGTAGATTCACTGATTACATCGCTATACATTTGCAGTAGTTTTCAAAAGGTCAAACTGTGGCCTGTGCCTATAATCAACGAATATAAATCATTCGGTAGTTGAATGATTCCCATTACAACTCTTGCGTTCTGAGTCAATCAGCCCTTAACCTCAATACAACATACGTGCACTTAGCCGTGGAGGCAACATTTCACAACTATTTTTTTACGAAGCTTTGTGCGTAGAAAGCAATTTTTATTTCACATTTTACATTCCAATCCAATCAGAATCGTATAACCACAAATCTCAAATTACAATTTAATTTCGAAAAAGTGATCATCAATTTTAATATTCAATTCTTTCGTTTAATTTCATTTTTTTTATGTTGCTTTTTGAAATATTCGAACGATTGTGAAACCCACAATAAGATCTTTTTTTTTTTCGTCTTCTTCTTGTGTTATTATGATGTCGACCATAATTCCCAAACAAACTCAATTGTTTGTCATGGAAAAAATTTCTAAGAAGACCTTGGATGGTAGATGATGATGATGATGGTGAGATTATTTCATTGTACTTGGAGCGCAATCCGTTTTTATATTTTCGGTACCGTGTAAGTGTGGTACACACGACTTTAAATTGTATTATACAAAACGATATCTGTGCTGATCGTTGTATATAAATAATAAAAACTGAGAGTAAAAAAAAATTTTTGTTCGTTTTGGCTTACTTCACCAATGTGAAACCACAGAAACGAAACAGAGAATGTGTATGCGGCTGAATAACAAGAAAATGTAAAAAACGAAAGTAAAATGAACTTTAAACCGAACACGAAAATTATGTATATGTATGAAGTGGAGAATTATGTTTTATGCTGCAGGTTTCATGTTCTGAGAGAAGTAACTTTTTGTAAACATTAGCTCATATATATATACAGGTTGGGTCAATAAAATCATATTTCTTTCGAATTTTTCAAGTCAGTTTTTTAATGTTATTAATGCTACTCGTGTGCTTTGTGTTTGTGACCAATGTTTCTCGGAAAACATTTTACTCTCTCATAACAACCATATAACACTTAGCATTCGTTATACAACACTCTTCCTTCTAAGTGTACATCTGTTTAAATGGACACTATAACCATTTTCAGAATCTATACCTGTATGGCAATGTTATATCATGAATTAAAGACGAAAAAAAATGTTTCTTATCAACTTATGAAAACCTATGTCATACGTTTTGCAATAAACGTATCAATTTCCTCGAAGGAAAAATCCACTTTTCGTCTAATTGTCCATATACGGGGTAAAGTATTCGCTGTTATATATACCCAGAGAGCGATATGAAATTTCTATAAGCGAGAGTTTTGAACGAAACAACAACTTACATCAACAACAAGATTCGATTGTGCACTTTATTGATACATGAGATGCGACCCAGTTAAATTTTTTTTTCACTTTTCCCACATAATGCATTTTTTAAATAAACTTTTTTTTATGTTCAGCGTCATAAAACAAGAATCACTTTTTCGTTGACTTGTTTTTCTGCCAAGAGAAAGTAGTTCATTTGATTGTTTGTGTGTATTGAATTAAAATGGCTAGAGGCCACTGAAATTTATTGAATATCTCCGGTGTATGTTGCTGGATTTTGATATGGCGTGTCTGTGTGAATTATTCATTTTTATGAATATTTTTCTTCTTCTTCTTTCTGCTTAATTCACACTGAATTTATTATGTATTTACCATTGAACGATGCAGACAGAACGTCATCATCAATCGTCGCTATTTCAATTCAAATGACTAATTGGCCTTTGTTTGTTTTTCTCTTTACATACGGTGCTATATGGGTATTCATTCTAAGAGACACACAAAACGCACATTCATGTTAACTTCACGTAGCATAAATCAAAATTCATAATTGAATAATGAAGCATACACACACGTCAGAGCTTAACGATATTTCGATTAAATAAAATGCCATTAATTAGTGTTACAGTGTCGGAGAGAGAAATCTTGATGCTCATTGTTGCTAACAATGTCATACCTAGGTAATAGGTACGGTACCATATGGATTTACAATCAGTTGAACACAATTAATTGAATGAAAACGAACGCATTTTACGGACACATGTCTAACACATTTATGTACTTTACGACTTTTATGGATGTTTTAACATAGATTCACTGTAACGCATCGGATTTTTATGTTTACATTAAAAAGACATAATAATCATTTTGTGTGAAGTCTAAACGAGATGTTCACGGTCGCAATAATTGACAAATTGCTGCATTTAATTTCGTCAAACGACTTAATTGAGAGCAGTCCGTTCGATCGATTAGGTGGCTTTATTAGAAATCCCATGAAATGGTGAACGACGGACGTCTTATTCAGCTATTTAACTCATTAAATTTCGTTTTATCTACACGCTGTGCCACTGACAGAGATGAAGTGTATAATTATGCAATTAAGTTTGTCGCTAAGGATAACGTTTTTTTGCTTTTGCTTTATTATGATAACTACTTAGCGATGAGAAAATTTATTTCGTGATCTAACGATAATGTATTCAGTTAGTTTCGTTCGGAGTTAATAGCGTTTAATTGTTACATCAACTTTTATTACAAAGTCTATCTACGGTCCCATATCTCGTTGTTCAAGCCATATATAAATAACGAAGCAAAAAACAGATTCTCATAAAATGCAAATTGTTGGTACAGGCCAGAACCGAACACGGCTCTGCAACAATGTAAATTTTAGAAGATCTGATATAAGATGTCTCGTGATATATTTTTGTAGATTTTCCGATTGACTTTGGTCTTTGATTGTGAAATCTCTACTGACATCGTTGGTGACGACGTCATCCATATAGAAACGGCTAGTCATCTGTTATCGACAACCACGATAAAAATAAGGAATTAACTCTAGTTGTGTTAACCTATATAACCGAATCTTCATTCAAACAAGTGAAATAAAAGATTTAACATCAGGACCTGAGCAGAAAAGTACATTTAACAAAAGATGTAACAGATTTAATGATTATATTGCCGTACGACTGCAGTTTCCATCAGGTAACCTATCAGGTTTACTTAAACATACAGTAAATGTAATTTTGTATTACGACAGGTCAGACCTGAACGAAAAATAATATTTCGTTTTTTGGTCATTTGCAGAGACTAGCCTGAAACGACCCGATGCCCCTTGTTTACATTGATCCGTATTTTTGAGATTGTTGTGACAAATTCGTGAGATTTTACTTTTTCGTCTTCTTCACTTCTTAGAGCAAAAAATTCTAACCTAGAAAGGTACTCAAGCATCGTGTTGAATTCAATTGATTTCTCACCTCAAATTCTAAGACTGTTTGTATTAAGAACCGGTCAGGTAGTCCTGACTGTGAGAATTAATCACGTTCTGATCAAATCTGTTACTCGTTTTGTTGAAATTTTTGTTTTGTTCGAAACAAAATCTTCTACTTCATTTGTTTGAACATTCATTTCTCTATGTAACTATACCATATACCACCAGGTTATTGTGCTTTAATACGAACATAAACTTATTGTTTCATACTTTGAATATTAATTGCAATTTAAGATCGTAAAACAATTAGTTTATCTCTATTTTCCCAGCGTGAAAGTGACACATAAATAAAAATGAATTAACAACAGTGGCACATTTATTATAACTGTGTAGATCGTTGTGCCACTCCATTCGGATTTTCACAAAAAAAAAACAATTTCTCTTCCAAGTTAGATGTTTCTATTATCAAATTAAAGAAAAAATTGTTAATTGGAATATCACGCAAGTGATACATCTCATATGAACAATTCTTTTATTTTTCTCTGCAAAAAAACGTAACAACAAAACATTTATCAGAAAACATACGAAGAGAAACAAAAACTCAATTGCCAAGTACTCTCATTACATATCATGTTTAAATTTGGTAAAGACATTCAATTCAAATAAAACTCCGTACCGAATAGTTTTATGGTAAAAATCTCGAAATTAAATCGTATTTTATGTGGTAGAAACGTGGGATCTAGCACAGAAATTCAAGGTGATTTAATTTGATATTTTCGTGTTGATTTTTATGACGCTTTTTTATAATAATGATTGTTGTCTGAGCTTGCGTTTATGTTCGGTATGAATATAAGATTTTTGTAAACAATAACAACACTCGGTACATGTTCAATTTCTTGAAATCAACACGATATGTGTGTGTGGTACTTTTTTTCAAGGTACTCCACATCAATGGATGATTATCACAAACAATTTATGCTAACGACAATTTATTACTGTCCCATATTTTTGCTCTCAACATACAAACACACATTGAATGTCTTAGGACCGGTTCCAGTTTTCAATAAGCTTCTAATTTTTTGGAAAAGTTATAGTGACTTGAGGTGAAACATTATGTCAACCTGGTTGTCTCTTGACCGTAGAAATTAGGGCATCAGTATGAACTTAAAGAATTATAGATTTCGCTCAGTTGAAACAATATTGGAGGAATTTAATCCAGTCTCACTACGTGTTGTTTCCTCAACAAACACTTAGAACATCTGTGAAAATTCCTATGATATATGTCGGCCAGATCAAAATGACTAGGTGCATATAATATGCCGCGTAGTGTTATCTAATAGATCTGACATCCTAGCAGTACACTTGGGTTCCTCAATTGAACTCCTAGATTATGGATTGTGAGCATATTGGACAAGGTGCCCGATCCACTCTCACTGACTGACAAAGTCAAACAGAGCTTTTTTAATCAATGAAATAAAAATTAGAAAACTTGCATTGGCATTTGGTCACGTAAAATCAAGAAATATATTTTTTTTATTAACTGAGTCATTCGCTAGTCAACGAATTGTAAGTAACGAAATTAAGCAATTGTTACATTAGCTGACATTTTCGTGAGTTATAGCCACTGGAAAAAAATGTGTTCAACCGAATTATCAAGATCGAAACATACACACACGGATCTTAATATGGCATTTTGAAATGAAAAATATTTTTTTACATCTCTTATTGAGCAACTGAAAAAAAGAATAATATTTCCAACAAATTGCGCTGTTTGATCCAATTTGTTGTTATAAAGAGTATAAAATATGGCAAAACTTCTTCAAATACGCTGCGACGAAGAATGATGTCCATCTCCATTTTGAAGTGTAGATAAACGACAATATTGTCGTTAGCACGAAAAAAATATTTAAAAAAAAAATAAACAGACGAACGACCCTGAATCAGAATGTAAAAATTTAAATTTCTCGAAACATATTTGTTTTTCATTTGCAACCTGGTATATGGTGCCATTTCAAATAAATGTCATACATTTATGGCCATTCGCATGTTATGCACACAGCACAGTTTCTCGATTATCATAAATACTAAAATTGGATGCACATAATAACCGTTTTGTGTAATATTTGTTGTTCGGGACAACATGGTTATGGCAATCGTTTTAAATGGTCTTTTTTTGCTGTCTCTCGAATATTTTTTTCTTCTTCTTGTGCTTGAAATTAGACAAACCATTAAATCACAAAACCAAATTGGTAGTTTCCGATGATGAGCTTTGTGTATTAATTTGAATATATTTCTCGTTGAGAAGAGGAAAACTCGCAATTTATTTGCATAAATTTTTTGTATCTGAAAAACTTCCGCTTTTATGTTGTATTAATGATGGGACTTGGTAAGCTATATAAGTGCGCGCTTCTCTATCAATGAAAATCCAAATATTTACAGAACGTGATATCATAGTTAAGATAAGGTCACCAGCAAAAATTTTGGTTTTTTCGTTGTTGTTTGTTTGACTTTTGACTTCGAATCGACAGAATGATTATTTTGTTCAAGAGTTGTAGGCAGACCTGTTCTCTAATTAAATTGACTGCCTTTTTGATGTCGCTTAAATATATTAACGACAAACCGATCAAAATAATTTCAATTTCTCAAAACAAACATTCAAAACTTCCAGTGTACCTATTGTACCTATTGTTGTAAATCTGTACGAAAAACACCTCGCTTATCTCATTTTTCAAAATATTATTATTTGTTGTCAAGGCTATGCTTACCAAACCATAGCTTCCTAAATGTACCCTTGAAAAACGTATTAAGTTTGTCTTTTCAATTAATAGTTCTCAACATATTCTTGAATTGAATGCATTACACATATCAACTGGTTGTTGTGTTGTGAATTGGTTTTTTATTCGTTCATCCGTTCCTTTACTTATATATTATATGAAACACACTCCGACCGAGAGAGGTGTTAGCGAAATTTTATCTGACAAATTTATACGTTGATCACAGCGCGCGTAGGCTTGATTGGGCTTAAACTGTGTTCGAGCAATTAATGTCTGTGACCTACGGTGGATTATCGCATCTTAATTAATGTACCCAAGATTGGTTTCAGATGATTTTTTTTTAAAACAACTTACCGAATGAATTCGCAATAAATATCAGAGGATTATAAGACGACAAGACATCGATAACTTATCTGTCACATCGTTTACAAGCATAATATATTATTAGAGCCGAACAAGCCCTGTATATGAACGAAACTTACACACATAATTCGTATGCTTAGCCGTGCTTAGTTTAATATAAAAATAAAAAAAATCCGTCAGAACATTGACGGTATATGCATGTAAATTGTACGGTTGGGAGTCATAGTACCTACCTATATCATTAACATTACATAAACGTCATTGAAAATAATAAAAATAAAAAAATTAAATTGCGTGGACACACACATCTGCGTATAACATTTTCCGCCCCACATACATTACACACATCGTTATATACTTAAACAGTCACTGATCTGTGGCATTGTCGAACGATTAAACCCAAAAAAACCCATTTCCATCTCAATTCTAAAATTATAGTCTCAATGACCATCGGTGATCGTCATTTGTAACGTTAGAAAAAGACGTTTCTCTGACACAAAGCATGACTTTTCGATTGAACTTTTATTTAATTCGAATGGAATTATACACATTTGAATGACTCGGTTCCAATCTCTTCGTTTCGTTTTTGTCAAATTGTATAGTTAACATTTTCGCAAGAAGCGACGATACAATGGACCGGGAAGGAACGCAAAATTTCAACAAAAAAAATCCAATTTGATTGAATAGAAGTTAGTGGTACCAGTTTGTCCTCTCTGTTCATTGTTATTTTCATCCTTGTCTCGTTCGCGTTAAACGACTGTATCTGTGCAAAAATAGGTACCGCTTATACCATAATCATACAGACACATTTTATATAAAATTTTATAAGAAATTCTTAGCAACAACAAAATTATAAAAAACTACAAAGTTGAATCAATGTACATAAGAGAAGGTCGTTTGTTGAGCTAGGTTGACTATATAAATATTGAACAGAAAAAAAAATTGTTTCATTTTTTACCTATAATGTGTAGGTAATAGTAACAGCGCACACGTCATTCTGCGAACTGAAAAATAATATTTTCTGCATAAATATAAAATGTTCCAACGCTACACCACACACAAATAAAACAAACGTTAAGATATCTACATAATATGCAAAGACTACGAAATGAGAATTCAGTAATTGTATATAATTTGAGTGAAAAAACCATTTTTTATTCGGAATAAATATCGAGAATCGAATTGAGATTCAACAAAAATGGTTAATTTGTGTATTTAAGCTACACCATATGGAACCGATGCTCAGGTTTACGGTGTAATTGCTTCTTTATTTTTGGGTGTCTGAGGTACGAGATTTAATTTTACATAATTTATAGCGTAGAGGTTCGTCGCGTCTGACGATATCTTTCGTATCAAAATTTACGACTTTTTGAATTTTGCTGCAAGCAATTTGTACATTTTCCTGCAAATTCTTGATATATGTAAATACACGAGTCATGTATGCCTGAGTATGTTCCGCTCTTTGCTTAGGCTTTTTTTTCGTTTTCGAAAAATTCTGTTCATGTTCTTGCTCAAGAAAAATCGATAACTAGTGTGATCATAGTCGAAGCGTAGCTTGTACCTAAAGTTATTTATTCATCAGTTCGTCAACCATTGCACCGAGAAACGTGTTAGGCCAATAAACATGTAGAAAAAGAGTTGAGTATTTTTAGACGAACATCGATCATGTTATTAGATAATGCAAATTATGCAGAGTAAGGACGTTTAAAATGACATTGACCGTACACCAACCGGTGGGCACTCGCAAACTTGTTATTTCACTTAAAATTATTTTTGTTCTTTGATGTAAAAGATTGTGTAGCTCAAATGAACTTCAATAATAAATCGAATTCACAGTAAATCGTTCAATACTTTCAGTTTCTCGTTAAACCAATTTGAATGCGGTTCGGGTGATAAATCAAGGAAACTATAAATGTTTCAGTCATAAAACTGTTTTGCGCTGCAGGCTGAATGTTGTCATTTTTAACAATATCCTCTACTTATCGATAAGCTCCGTTCATTTATTGTAGCTCTTAACAATATGACAACCCATTAAAACGATTCGTAATTTCTTCATTGACTTGTTAGATAATGAATTTAAATGAATTTAAATTACCTGCCATCAATCGTTGATTACATCCGCTTGGTGTACTCCCGCCAGAGTCGCTGTGGTAGATTAAAAACTTCAAACACACTCTCTCGATATTACGTTTTGCAGACAAGGCTGTTAACAATGAAGTGTATTAAATAGGCATAATGTTTAAGGTTGCACTAGCATTGCAGATGTCATCTTTTCATAACGTTACGATGTTGATGGTGAATTGAAAGCACTTTTGCTGCTTTCATAGTCTTGCCTTTAAAGAGCAAAACACTTCATCATAATTTTATGATTATTTTGCAGAAAATTAATTTAATTAAAAGAGCTTTTCGCGGCGTCGTTTATTTTTAAATACGTTCGCATTAATGTCACATTCACTTCAAGCTGAACAACTGAACAACTGAACCGTTCTCTGTTCCGCATAGACTTGAGTATATAAGAATATATTTTGTGGAAGCAGAGAGTTAGTGAAGGCAGTTCCCAATGTTTCGCAAAATTGTGAGCCTCATCTTCTCGTTCCGTAGCCTTTGCAACTGCGAGATATAGAACTCTCAGAGAATCGTAAGTACTCTCGGTCTATAACCTTTCGATCTCGTTGAAACATTTTAGTTTCATTGATCGTGATGATGTCTTTGTTATCATGAGAGTTTGAGCTCCGTGTGTCAGGAGTGGTATGGTAACCCTTCGTGGTTTGTCAAGGCAGATTTTTGTATCAGAACTGGAATCCACTGTCTCGCCTCGTTCATACAAAATTCTGGAGCATATCCGGAAACACTTGATGCGTGCAAACCGATATTCTGAACGATGAACTCTTCCTTACCTATCAATTCGATAAAAATGTTTTTTATTCCGATTCGATTCATTGGTTTTCTCACAGTGAAAAGTCTCTATGTATTCGATCTGATCAGCACCTCCATTATTATGTTGCACATTGATCATATATTTTCGTTTCTTCAGCACAAGAATTACAGATGTACAAACGTATAATTGAAAAAAAAAACTTTGTTGTTTATCAGCTTTTTCATTTTTCAATATTTTTTTTTACCTCTCCTGTAAATCGTATTACTACTGCTGTGCTGTGTGTTAACCACTCATTTACCAATTCAGTAAGTTCAAAGCAGCCAACATTTCTATGGTAAAAAAAAACGAGGTAATTCCTATCGGAAAGGGTTTTATGTTCTCTTTCGTGTTCTCTTGCGTTTTATTTCATTAATTACGAGTAACAATTCCAAGCTAATATGCTTCAGTCGATAGTACACCAGATAGTGTTAGCGATCATATTACACGCACGAGTATGTCGGACAACCCTACTTTAATAAAAAAAAAGGAAAAATAACAAAAAATAGAAAAAGATGCACCGCGGTGGAAAAAAAAATGCCATTATGAAAGAAACAAATCTAAAACGACTGACGCAACGCGCTCACAACTGAGTACACAACACTGTGTGGTTGGAGGTTCACGTTGGCAGGTATTTCAGATTATAAAACTATTGAAAATCAAATGAAGCATAAACGATCGTGAAGGTATCCAATTGTGAGTAGCTGGAAACCGATATACTGAGGCGTTGAAGAAGGAAAAGAAAAAAATTCGTACAGATCTCTGTGTCGGAAGCATCATCCAGCAGTTTAACGACTTTTTATTATTTTAAATATGTTTCGGTTGATGGTTGAGATATTTAATTTCTATGCAAAGCACGCTTGAAATATGGCAGATTCGATTTATGTAAATGAGACCTTCGATTGTACGTATACAATTCAAAAATGATGACCATTTATACCCGGGAGAGGGTGTATTATTGGCACGCAGTTTTCTTTTTCATTTCTTTTTTGCATAGACTATGAAACGTGTGAAAAATTGATATCACTCTGTTTCTGGCTGGCAGCATGTTTAACATTAAATTAATAGTTGTAAATACCCCGAGAGACATGTACTTAACATAACAGTTAACGGTGCATTGGTATCTATCGTATAATTGATTGTCATTGTCGCACCCGTTACATTGAGAGAAAAATTACTTTCCTTGAAGAGTTGGAATAAATTTATTTTTATAATTTCGCATTTGTACAACTGTTAAATACATTATCATGTCCATACATCATAAAAAGAGTGTGTGTGTACTGTAATTGATGTGTAAAGTACATTATAATACTAAAACAAATAGTGTCCAATATACCTGTGGCAATATTAATTATAGAGCAATTTCCATACGCCGTTATAAACTTTTAAAAAGTTTTGCTTTCCATGATTCCTATATTTTTGTTGTTATGAATTTTATAAAATGTATACCACCGCAACATGTTGTTAACTAACATTTACAGAATGTTGTAGGAAACGAAAGAATATCTATAATTAAATCAGCTAAGTCTCTCATCCAAGAACATTATATTGTGCAAAATATATTCTGCACACTATATGTATATACTGCCAACGTTTATACACACATTATGATCGTTTAATGCGAACCTTTTTTTTTCTCGCGTTGTTTTCATTTTATTATCAGTTTTTTTTTTCTCCAACGATTTCTTTCTATAAAAACGATAAATTTGAAGATAGATGAACGAAACAGCTCCTCCAAACGACCTGAAGACGAAAAACACGATATGTAGTCTACCGTTTTTCGTTTCGCACAGTGAAAGAGATTTTCAACCTGTAAATATCTCTATAGCCAACCAAACAAGTATTCAAAATCAATTTTTTAACGTCAATTTATGTATGCATTTTCAATAGGTTATTGGTGAATTAAAATCGGTTGTTCATATAATGAAAAAAAAACCTGTGCCATGTCTATGCATAAAACATAAATTGTGCGAAATGGCTTCACAAGATAAATGAAGTTTTGACACATTATGATCGGAAACCGTTAAAATTGCTATTCCGCTTGTGTACGGATGGGTTATAATATGGTGATCAAGAATTTTGCAGTTATTTGTGCTTGTTGAGTAAACTTTTTCAATGTGCATGATCATCATAAGCAAGACGTTTTTGCGATGGAATTTCCAACGTGTGGGAGTTTTTCAAAACCTCAAATTTGATCCAAAATCTATGTAACGTCATCCAGATCCAATCGGCTAAACCAATCGAGAAAAAAACATAATCAGTCATCTGTTATCGACATAGACGATAAAAATAAGCGATGAGATCAGTTAAGCTTTCTCTTATATAGAAAAACGAATGTTTTTTTACTAATCAAGTAGTAGATTTTGCATCAGACTATATAAAACGACTTTAACAACATAAGTAATAGATTTGATGATTATTCACTGGCATGCTTTACATCTATCGAAAAATGTATAGATGGACAGTCACAATTAGGTTCCAAACAATTTTTTTTATTTTTCTTCGATGCAGAACATTATTATAAGATACTTTGCTTCGTATTATATGCCAAAAAAATGTTTACTTTTTTTTATAAAGCATTTTGAAAACCCAAAAAATAACGAAAAAAAACGAATTGACGAAACGAAATACACTCTGGAGTGTATTCCGATTCGAATTTTCATGATTTTTTGCGTGTTCAAAGTGTTCTATAAAAAAAATTAAACATTTTTTTGGCATATAATACGAAGCAAAGTATCTTATAATAATGCTTTGCACCGAAGAAAAAAAAAAAAAAAAAATTGTTTGGAACCTAATTGCCGTATTTGCATTATTTGCATCGTACAAAAATATATGATTGATGTAATAGGTAGTACAGATGACAACACAGAGATGCCTTAAGTTACTCACTGTGAACGATTTTTTTTTTTAAATTCGTTATAAATTACGTGAAAGGAGGAAAGTCCATGACAAAAAATTTTCTTTTTCGATTGACATGAAATCCAACTTCTAATGAATAATTCATGAAAAGGAAGCCGATGTTGGCTGGTCATCTGTGGTCATAATGTTGTCTTTTACAACTAAAATTCATATTAAAGCTTGTTGAAGTAAAAGATTGTTCATCCAACACTAGACAACACTTTTGACAAATGAAGTAACAGATTCGGCAACTAATAATATATGTTTGTTGTCTGTATACGGTGAAAGAATCAAATGCTCATAGACTGAGAACCTACTTTCATATGAGGGAATCCATGGACTATAAACTGTACCTGATACGAAAGATCTTTATTTTAATATCTTAGCTGTCTAAGGTGTGATTTGAAACCGTGACCTTTTGAGGGATGGACGTGAGTCATACTGCTCATTTTTTTGTGCCAATAAACACCAATCACACGCCTAATTGGCGTTAATAAATTCCCAAACGTTATGTCGTTGTGAATAAAATGAGAACCAGTTTTTCATTTTGCAAATAATTTAATTCATTTAACTGTTAATTAAGTTTTTTTTTTCTTCAATGAAAATTCTTCTGAACACAATCTCTCTCGTAGCTCGTAGGACAGCACACGTATATAATGAGTACGAGTGTACGAGTGCAAATAAAATGATGAATAATTTAAATGAAACCACTTTAGACTTTATTATAAAATGTAAAATAAAATAAAGAAACAAGAACGAACGAACGAACGAAAAAAAAAATTGTGGCTTGAATCTTGAATATAAAATTGTTTTTAGAGAATATGGGTGAAGGAAGCGCAGATAAAGCGATGTGAATTTTTATTGTAAATTTAGATGATGACTTCATTCCAGAAAAGTTTACACGTTTTAACACAGCCGATGATGATCATTTCCTTTTAACAACACTGAAACAACACAAAAATGTGCATCGCATGTAACTGTTAACCTTTTCAAAAAATTTCGTTGTTTGAATTCTGAATGCTTCATTTAAATACGGTTTTGGCATAATCATAACATTTTATTGTTATACAACGGAATGTTTTGCTGAAATTAATATGCCAAATGTTACCTGTGTATTTTGAGTTGGCTGGTACAACCGATTTAAATTGATATCGTTACGCTTTAATGCGATATTCGTTATGCTTTTGCATATAACTATTGAAAATACATCGTCGGTGCCAAAATCAAGTTCAATGCTAATTTTTTTTTGATGTCGTATAACGATGCAGAGATGCAATCGAACAAGATATTTGGTCATCAAAAAAAAACCCAATCCCCCGAACCAAGCAAAAAAATATTCTCAAAAAAGTTTGTGATCTTTTCTACAACGAATTCCGTTGACGCCAACCGAATCGGTTTTCTGAATAAATTTGATTGCAAGTTTTCAACTAAAAATGCCACATCAAGTTCAACCGCTTTTTGCATAAGTTGGTGAAGAATGTGCTTTGATTCCGATTCCAATTGTATCAAAATGTGGCTATGTGGGCGGAGTGATTTAATTATTTTATTTCGAATTAATTACTGCAATTAAGTCTCTAGATAATGGGAGAATAAAAATTTGTAATTTACGAACTTAACGAAAAAAAAAATTGTTCTTGCGGTTCAATAAGGCATTGGAAGGAATACGTAGACATTCTTTCAACTATTTTTTATGTCTTTGACTTCCGTCTTGAATCAATAAACGAATTAAAAAAAGTTTGTTTTTCTTTCGATTTGCGTTCTGTTAATTAAACATTAAAACAAGAATCATTATCAAAACCTACGTCTACACACAACCTGTTCTCCTAAAAGGAGTCTTGTTGGCTATTTAAACGATTGTCTAGCATTTCGATTCCAATTATCCAACAAATACGAAGTTACTTTTCTCTTAAAGAATTAAATGGACTGACACTTAACTCGAACATAATTTGAAACAATTATCGCCGAAAGCCTTTTTTCTCTCAAACACATCCATATAGGCATAGCCATATTAAGTGCTAAGAGCATAATCCGAGTTTTTGTTGGTGTTGACATGTCTACAATATTGTAAACAAATAAGGAAAGTACCTTGCTCTTTACAATCATTTGCTGGTTCTGAAAGCACTAAGAACATCACGATTCTCAGCGAGTTTATTTATTATAATTTTACGGCTCCACAATGTATAACATTCATCCGCACTCGAGTTTATTATCGCTAAAAACGGGTACGAGCTCTAAATTAATTATATCATTGAATTGAGCCATAAAATCAATCATCAACGAAAACATGAGAAAACATCTCACCTTCCATCACCTGAGAGCTGCAAGATCAGTTGATTAATGCAACACGTAATTTTAGACTATCAAAACCATCTAAAAACAAACTGAAATTCCAAAACAATAAAAAAAAGGTCTTCATGTAGTGAAGAAGAACAACGAACGTACGTACCAGAAGGAAAAAAAAACAACCAACAGAACTCATCTCATTCGAGACAGAAGTCAAAGTCATCGTGTAATATTTTTCTTTTTTGTAATTCGTTTCCATTTCCAACGAGAGAGGTGTCATAAGTTTTTCACACAGCATAATCTGTTCGGATATGTCGATGTTATATGTTTCGTATACATGTGTGATGGGTTGTTTGACTTTTTTCCATCCAAACGTTGAATGTAATATACAACGTGTGTGTATACTTATGGCCGTTTTTCCCATTCGAAAACAATTTTCTTATCTTATTGGAGGATCTGTTGAACAGCATTTCGAGAATTAACTAACAAATTATGCAGTCAATTTCTGGTGAGCATCACATCAATTTAATCTGTGAAGTGAAGTGTAATCACTTCTGATGGCAGCAGGAAATTTTTTTTTTTCTTTTTCTTAAAATCGATTTTATTAAAACTGAAACTGGTTGCCATTTATTTTTCTAAAATTCTATCACACTGGCAGTGTGAGGCGAATTAAATTCAATTAAACGAAACATACATTTTCCATCATTTATTCACTCTCGAACTCGAAATTGTCACAGTGAGTTTTTCGATCGCAAAATGTTTGCTTGATCGGCACAACAATTTGCGCACACCGGAAGACCGAGCTTAGATTTATTTATGACATAAATCGCACTCATGCCATTTGAGGTATTATCTGCATATGTAGGTAATACAAAACATTGATGCATTTTATTTCAATCGCTTAGATTTTAATGAAGTAAATATGGCAAAAGTAAAGAGAACCCAACACTGGCCGACTTGTGTAATGAATTTTCAAAGAGTGGTGCGAATAGGGAGCGATGACCTAAACAACATTATTAGCTATCTATGATCATTACAATGTTTCATTTTACAACTGTTTTTGTATGCAACACAATTTTTATTCTTCTGTTCTGTTCATCTGCACCATACATGCTGCTATTTTTATGCACACTGCTGCTAATAAATTATATTCTTATTCTTCAAAGTATAATATATGGAGAATGAGTGCAATTTGCAATTTAGCATTTGAAAAAGTTAATAAATCTACTGTCTTGGTTTCCCACTTCCAATATAATGATATTTGCAAAATGTAAAAGAAAAATGAAATTGAATGTCAAAATGTGTTGGTCTGAATGTCTTTAACCTTATACGGCGCGGTATGGTTTTGTTGAGATTCAATATAAATTTATTGTAACCTCGAAAGACAACCGTTTCCGGACCTGAAAATCTTTTACTTTTTTTTTGCAAGAGTGATATATTGTTCAAAATCAAAACCGTTCGTTGGATTTTAATTTAAATAATCCACTTTTATGAGTCACCCTGTCCGGGTAAACTTAAGGACACATTTATTACGAGCTGGCGTTGTCGGCATACATTACCGATGTAATTTGTTGTAACACTTGAAGATTGATTATGATTGCTAATAATTTCGTTCAATCACGTTGATAGTGATGAATATTCATGTAGACGAATGATGAGCTTGGAACAAAAGTAAAACTGAAACACTTTGGTTTTGTGAAAGTGTTTTTCTTGTTTTACTTTTGAATAAGTTGAAAATAAGGTGCAAGTGGCGCAAAGTCTACGATAAAGAGATTCTTGTGAAGAACTTTTTCTTCTCTTTCGACCATTTGAGTTTGAGTCAACAAACGCATCCCTTTTTGTGTTTATTTGATTAAACAAAAAAACAAAAATCTCCGACAAAGGTGGAATGAAGACCCTTACATCGTTTCGATATATAAATCTTAACTTCTTCGGTCTACAGCGTATCTCGAAAGATTGATCTCTAGTGTTTGAATATTCTCCGTTAACAAATAGCAAACGTTTTTGCCGAGTTTGTTTTTCGGTAAATTTGTTGTGGATTCTCAAGAAGTGTTTTTTTTTGGTAAAAGAAAGAATTTGATGTGGAGAAATACCAGTCATCGTTTGTGAATATTTCAAAGTTCGTTCCCTTAATTTCTTATTTTTCTACAACTTCATCCACAGTTACCCCAGTAACAGATCCATTATCAACAAAAATCTTTTTTTTTTCTATTTAAATAAACAAACAAACCAAATAACATTCCAAATGCCTTTGAATACAACTCCTCTAAGTCTCTCAAAGTTTGTTTTTGTTGTTGCTTCTCTTTTTTTTTCGTATTTACTTTATTATGATTACTTTTGAATATCTTATGACTTCAAAGACAATACGGATGATAGCGTTATACATATATATAGGATCACAGCATAAGACGCACCTGTGCCGAAACCAACCGCATGAAAAACAGTTCTTTCATTCATGTCTCAATACAAAATTCGTATAATACGTTTTGGTCAATGAAGAAAAGAGTGTATTCCAATGAAGATGAAAACAAAAACTTTTTTTTCTACTTCTTCTTCGTGTTATTGTTGTTGTTGTTCCTTTTTTTACGATTTTGTCTTTTGTTGTGTTGCCTTCATTTAAACAATGCTATGTCGGTAATGCACTCAGATGTCAAGAAGTCGTTACTCAAGTGTTTCTCTTCTTCATACTTTTTTTTTGTGTGTAAAACATTTTGATGACATTCAATCACACAGTTTTATGACGACGGCGTACGAGACATAAAAAAAATATTTTTATAATTTTATGATTTTCATTGAATAGCAGAGAATTTTCGTTGTACAAATGGGTGCTCGGCATAAAAGCTGATTTGTCTTCATTAAATGTTTCAGATTCCATATTCGACTCCCTACATTTCCGACGTAATCTTTAATCGTTATGATGATTTTATTATTATGAAAAATAAAAATCAGAATTTTATTACCCACACAATCGCCGGTGTGTGTGCATTATCTACAGTTACTGTAAGAATATTCTTGTATATATATCGAAGAACCTACTTAACAACCAATTTATAGCGGTGTTGTCTAACATATCCCCATAATATTATTTACACAACAACAACAACAAAACATTCATGATTCTAAACAACACAATTTATAATAAAATTCTCTTCGTGTAACTCTCTGAAATGGCTAGAGTGTTCTTGGACTCTTGGTCTTATAATATTCCAGTTGCAATTACAAGGGAAATTTATGTTTCAAATCGAAAAGATTAAATGTTTTAAATTTGAAATAATAATAATAAAAAAAACGAAGGAAAATACAGTCGGTATGCAACTATGGTATACAGGTTATATTGGGTCGCATTATTTATTTGATGCAATGGCTTTTTTGTTATTAATTGCTTAAGATAGTGTCCAGTTAATATGATGAATGGGACGTTTTCTGTTTAGCCATCTCTTTGCCATTATTAACTGAAAAATAACGAGTTTATGCAGCCAGCCAGCTTAATATTTATAGAGACGTTAGAAATGAGAATATTACAGGAAATTCTTGAGAATTACAAGACCAAAGGTTCTGTGTGTAACAAGAGCTTAGCAATGGCACGAGTGTTTTTATTGACCTTCTAACGATTTAATTTTTTTTTTAAATTATATCAAAACCGAAACAATGTTTTTTCGTCTGAAATATGGAAAGATCATTGAAAAGATCATTCAGACATAAAGAGAGTTATCATTAGACTTTTTACAGATTTTTTTTTGGTACAAAGGAATGAATAACTTCAAAAATATTCTTGAACCAGTTGGTCATGTTTATCAGAAATAAACAACTTTTTTGTTCGCAAGGTCATTCGATTTTGCCATAAAAAAGATACACAAAGCGGTAATTGGAGATCTCAATTTTTTCCTTATGCCAAAATTGAGACTCAAGTGAACATCCCATAAAAAAATTATCGAAGCCGAAGACAAAGAGAATTCATCATTTTTTACCCGATTAGCACCTGATTAGTTCACCTCTATCTTCTAATCGACTAATTTAGATCTGAGAATATTTTCCTATGAATTGCCTTTTTTGTGAAAAATTCGTGTAAATATTAGACGAAGAAAAAAAACGATTGTATGTAAGGTCATCCCGACATTGTATTTTACGTAATGTATGCAAACATCGCATTAAACAACCGTATATACAGTTTAATTATGTAATTATTGTCTATCTCAATATAAGATTGTGTGTATACACGAGGAAGATCGGCGACGTGTTAAAGACGTTTGAGTTGTTCTTTTAAATCGGTTTTTTCATCCATCGTCGTCGGATGGACTTTATAATTTACTTGTTCGATACAATGTCAGTTCACAATCAATCGAATAAGTTAATTGTTTACCGACCGTGTTTTTCTAACACTTTTTTTTCTCTTCGATAAAAATAATTTTTGCGTTATGGTTAATGGAATTTTGAAGAACTGCTTGGTGCTTGGTTATTTTTAGGTGGTTTTAATTACACGTTTTTTTGTTGTTTTGTTTTACGCTTAACTACTTTTTTTCTTCTGTTCGTTTCATTATTTTTTATTTAATTAATTAATTTTTATTGTTTTTTTTTACAGCAAAAATGAAAATCATTTTGCCACTAGTCGTGTGGATTGTGCTGTTCTCGAACTCGGTAAGTTTCATTTGTTTCTTTTTCATAAATTACATATGCAATGTGTTTTGTTCCCGATAGAAATAATTTTTTTTTATTATAAAATATGTTTCGTATTTACCGACGATTTTTATTAAAACAAAAAAATAAATAGAAAAAAATTTAAATATTGGAACATGGAACATACACAGAGCATTTTTTTCGCTTGACTCTTATAAGCAAACATTTTTAAGTTTAGCTCGAAAATGGTTTTCTTGTCTATTTAAAAATGAAACGATAAAATTACATAATTTGTTTCACATTTTTTAAGTGATGCAAATATGTCATTTAGAGTCAATATAAGATGTCGGCTTTTCAATTTACATATTATGAGACTTTCGATACAGTCTATGTACACAAATGAAAAGTTTAGTTTATTCGGAAAGAAATTGCGTTTACAATTTACATTGCTAACAGTTGTATTAAGAAAGTTAGAGAGCAGGTAGACGTAATTGTTAACAGATGGAAATCATATTGGTGGGAGTTTTCGAATCTATTACTTGATTTGATCTAAGTATTTTCGACAGATTGAAATTAAAATCTTTCGCTTCGTTTGCTTCAACATAGGTTTGTCTATATAAGTTGACTTTAGTTAGATCGCTTTATTAATTCTTGTCGTCGTTGATGATAACAGATATGAGATATGAGCCGTCCGTAGTAATTTAAAGGCTGTTCTTCACTTATCTCAGCTGCTAATACATTGGAGTAAATTTGCTTTCATGAGTTTTTCTTTTGGCCTCACATTGTAGCAATACAAGTAAACCGTTTCTATACTAGTACTGATTACACACAACAAATTCGATTACTTTTCGTTTAGAATCGATGGAAACAACAGTTAGAACTAGATTTTAAGAATATTCATTGATCCAAGGGCATCACAAGAACCATTGAAAGGTGAGAAGTACGTTTTTCGACATTGCAGCATTTAATAGTTATTTACTGCCTGCCCCATTCGAAAGTTGAACATTACGTAGCAATTTTCCCCCTGCGAAAATGATCGATTACATGTTGATTACTTTTAGTAAATTTTTGGGGAAATTCAATTTTCGTAGGCAGTAAAATAGAATTCATTGGATACTGCTATAATACGTAATTCATTACATCGGAGACAACTTTGTGGTACTCGCAAACTCACTCTTGTTTTTTTGAGCGACTTGCTTCGGTAACTGTCTTTTCGACAAGTGAAGTTGTATACTTCGCCTTCGGCTCGGATAAACAAACTCCACACTCGCCGAAAAGACATGTACTGAAGTTTCTGAGCAACAAGAAACACTTGAGAGTTTGCATTTATCACAAAATTGTTACGTCATGTAACGAATTACTTTCGCAGCATCCAATGTAACCTTCTATAACATTCTAAACATTCGGAATTCGTACTTTTCACAATTCATGAAGTTCTGTCTACTTTCTAACTTTTTGTCCCTTGTTAGGGATCGTTTGTAAAGTATGTACGAAAGAGAAAATGTGACAGAAAGAGCTACAAATAGTCGTGATATTCTGATAAAATTGTGCCTTCTGTTACTGTACATGTTAAGGGTGTCGAAAGTAGTGCTTGAAACATGAAAAATACGGTTTCCGATGCATGTATCTATTGCCTGGAGAGAGATTACGGCGTCACTTCTCTTTTCTATATTCAATCAAAACTCTACCGATAGTAAACGATTCACTATCTCATTGAAAGATGTCGATGATGTAACAAAACCAATGTCATCAGAAAAATAATTAATTTTTCGCTCGACGGATTTTAGTCAAATAAAATTCCATCGTGTATCACATGATCTCAGGACTCCGGAACAGTAATCAGTTTTTCAATCGGCCCTATATCGGCTTGGGGATAAAGGTTTAAAAAACGTTTGCTGCAGTTTCATCACATCCTTTTTTAAGGCTCTTATCGCCAAGCCGATATAGGACCGATTTAAAAAATAATAGCTGTTTTAAAGTCCTGAGATAATGTGCTATACGATGGCATTTTACTTGACTCCGT
Source organism: Bradysia coprophila (assembly GCF_014529535.1). NCBI lineage: Eukaryota > Metazoa > Arthropoda > Insecta > Diptera > Sciaridae > Bradysia > Bradysia coprophila. The sequence continues at coordinate 2,520,166 of NC_050738.1, forward strand.
CGAGTAAAAAATAATTACTTTTCTGATAACATTGGTTTTGTTGCAGCGACATCTTTCAATGAGATAGTGAATCGGTCTCTATCGGTAGAGTTTTGATTGAATATAGAAAAGAGAAGTGACGCCGTAACCCCTCTCCTGATAAAAGTTGAATTTCTAAATTTCTTGTGAATCGCTAAACAATATCGCAAACCTCCAAGTTCACAGTTCATCATCTGGTTAAACAACTGGTTAAAAATCCTATCATGACTTTAGAAATTAGAAGCTGTGATTGCTATTGAAATTAGTGTCCCAACGAACAAGTTTCATTGTGGCTGCTCATTTCTCGCGGAAATTGTTTATAAGTTTGGAGTTTCTGCTAACTCACAAATCGTGTCCATTTTTTCGCATTTTTTTCTATTCAATTATACAACGTCCATCATATTCAATGCTGACTTAACGCTATTGTCGCAAATGTCATTGTTTTCTACACTCTAATTTTCCTTACATTCATGATTAATCGGATGCGAAAAAAAACAAATGTTTTTTTCACGGAGCATTCATCATAATGAATGTAAATTATCATAATACGATGGACTTCAGACAATAGGACAGTTTTTGAAGTGTAGTCAATTCTGGGCATTTGTAAACCGCAAGTGATTGTTTGGTGAACAGTGAACTTAAACATGATTATTAGGAAATCCAAAAGCCACAATAACAAAAAATTGTCCGTTCGACTTTCTGTTAATTACCGTTCATTAATAATTCCGACATATAGAGAGAGGAAAAAAAAAGATTATTCTTTCAGAGCGGCGACACAAATGCGAGAGGGGACAACGATTGCGTAATATCTCCAAAAATTAATTATTTATACAAAGCACATTCAAAAATGATCAAAGACTTTCATTCAATACTTTTTTCCCGCTTGTGTATTTGTGGCATTTGTGAGGCTCTAAAAACATAAACCAAAATACATTGTGAAGACATATGACACCTAAGCAAATACATTCATCGCTCCGCATTGTTCCAATAGCAGCAATAGCAAACATTCTATAAAACGTAAACTCAATAATAAAATAACATTTTCGTTAAAAAAAAAAAACCAGCAGAACAATGTGAGGTGAAAGACACTTTTTTTTCTTAAATGACTAAAAATTGGGTCAAACCGAACTAATATTCAAATATTAAATTTGTTTCAATAGACATAACGATCGACTGTGTGCAGCAGCACATTGTATATTATAATGCCAAAAAAATAAAAATAACTTTCATTTTAGCAAATATGTATCTGTTTAATAGTGTAGTGTGCTTTTTCGCGTTGTCGCTGAAACCATACCAGAAATTCAAACACAAGTCGAACCAATACAACTGCAACAATTTACACTCTTTGATCGAACGTATTAAATCGTATACCGATTTCTTGAGACTGGATCAAAATAAATAATTCGAAAAAAAAAACAGATTTTAGATTGTTCAGAGCTTAGTGTAAATGTGAATGGAACCATGAGACTGAAGTTCATGGCAGCGCGGACATTTAGATGGAATAATTTTTTGAAATGAAAATATCGTAACGAAAACGAAAGCGATGCATTCACTTTTAGTTTAAGTATAGCGACGGGTTCAGCGTGTTTAAAGCTCACACAAGACGCTTCTTCAGTTTATCAGCTTACTATGAGTTAATATGTTCGCGTTACGTCTTTAAAAGCGTATCGCGACAAATTCTGCTACTTCTGTTGTTTAATGTTTCATACCTAATCTTTTACTTCATTTGTTTAAACATACGTTTTGCTATAAAAGACCATTTTCATCAAGATCTTTCGCTTATTGCTATCCTTGCTGTTGATAACAAATGAATAACTAGTTATTTCTGGAAGATCTCCATCGGTTGTGGATACAGTGCTCGTTGTATTAATTCTTGCTATTCGTGTGACAATGACAACTGGAACTGATATACAATTTTACGGAAGCAACATCCAAAGAAAATATTCTTTCGGATTAATTCCAATTGTCGAATCAGTTAACATTGATATTGTTGTTGGTCTGATTCATAACCGTTCGATGTTAAACCATTTAACTAAGTCAACATTTTGAGGCAACAAAAAAATCGGTTTTATTTCATGAACACACGATTATGAATGCCAGTTTCACATTTATTACCACTGCAACCATATCTCATATGAACTATCGTCATAATTAATTTCTTATGGCTCTTAACCGCCCCTTAACGGGGTTGGACAACGGCAGTCACAGAGAACGGACGTGTTTATGCGTTGCTCTCTAAAAGTGTTTCTTTTGTGTGGCTGTGTGTGAATTCATTTTCGATTTTGTCTAATTTCTGTGCCAACTTTTACGGCTTTGGTGTTTTTATTTTGCTGTAATGTTTAAATGGTGAAATTATTTTAAAGGTTTTATTAACGAAGTCAAAGTGTTGTTCTCGTAGGTCATTTTCTCTTTGATCAATAAAGTCGTTCTCGCCTCATTGTGCGATATCAACAATTGTGTTATTTCCTTTGTTATTTAACATGTGCTTCGTGGCGTCGGTTTACGGATTAACAATCGACTCTACCAGAAGCTAATGCTAAATTACGTGCTCGATTAATGTACGAAAATGACACATTGCCGTATGGCATCTGGCAGTCAATTTTAGTGCAGGTAAGGTACAAACGCTTCGGGTTCTCATTTGACACCCCAAAACCACATAGCAAATTTTTACAAATTTGCTGTGGTACAATCCCAAGATACAGAAACTATCTTGTACTCCAAAATGACCGCGAGGTTTAACAGATCTATTGATTGATACGTTGTATGGATGTCAAGGGATATGACGAAATACGAATCATTCAGACGCTACAACCTGCAACGCCAGAACGAGTTCAGTCACATGGTGGCATGGCGATTTATACGAAGAGGCAACTCATGGCCTATGGTGATTAGACACTTGCTATTACCTAAAACTAATAGCCGTAACCGTAACAAAGTCGGAAATATCAAAAAACCCAACATTCGCTTTCTCCATAAAAGAAACCATATCGACATAATGTCAATAGTAGAAAGAGCTACAACATGACAATGTTGATAGCGCCATCTTTGGGAAAATGTACAGGTCAATTAGTGATGGTTGTGGTATTCGCATACCACCCACGGCTTGGAGAATTCACAACGTATGGGACGTTAACACACGGTCGATTTGTGAACAATCTAAGTCGGGAGAGATATGATGTAAAATCACAGTCCATATGATCAAGAGACTTGTACAATAGCACAACAGGCCCATCTGAGGCTTAGGTGCTGGGCTTACACCCTCCCATCTAATCTAATCTAATCTAACCGTTACATACATCTCTCTCACTAAGCCTCTTCAATCAAAATAATATTAAATTTTATTGATCCGTCAGAATCTGGTCCGGAGGACGGACGGTGTAATTATATTTATGTTTAACAACATTTTATAGAGGTAAATTTTATCTATTAGCTACTAATAAACGCAGTTGTTTGCATAATCTTTTCAGTTTTTTTTTTAAATGTTCAATTCTTGTCCGCACACTCATTACAAGCCACACAGACGAGCTACACAAACTTATAATGTAGCGAAGAGTGATTAAAAACATAAGAACATCATTGATTCTTAAAGTACCGCTGAGACTTGCGCTGAGACCAGAATGAATACGAAAAAAATTTCGAGTTTTTTTCGCTAGTTTTTTTTCTTCTATATTTTAACTTCAATGTCCGATAACTTTAAAATGATGATTGGCAAGTTTTGATCAGTTTCTAATGGTTCTTTTCATGTCTTATTCAATCATTTTTACGGATGAATGATGCGAAAATAAAATGTTATTTCGACTCTCAACAGTGTACACGACTGAAAGGGAGTTATATTGATGTATCGATCGAATCGATACTTGATGTTATATTGAATCGGTAATGATTATGATTTGTAAATTTGAAGAATTCGTTGTAAATGCTATGCTAATATAATGAGTAATGAGATGTTGAAATTAATGTTTGTTTGCTGATCATATAAATTGTGAACACACAACAGATTCGGAGAGCTTCAAACATTTTCGAAACTAAGCATCGATTACTCGACTGGATAAATGTTTGTTTAAAAGCAAACAATGGCCATAGTCAAGCTCATCGAATTCATAGTTAAGGTTTGACTTCTTGCGCTAATTCCCACATATTTTACCATATTTGTAGATAAATGAAAACTTATGATGTTTCGTTAGAGAATATTCAATTTATGGTGGAACTATACCTTACCATTTACCACAATCTCGCTGTTTACTTGTTTCATTGATGTTTCAATGAGCTTATAGAACAATGCAGGGAACACAATCGAAGCAAAATCTTCTTTACGAAAATATTTACATTTTAGAGATTATGAAAGTCGGGGTCAGATTTGTTTTCACTGTAATTTTTAGCGTTGTACGCTCAGTTACTGGACAGGACATATTTTTGGGAAATCGATGTGAATTTACCGAAACCTAAGTACAAATCATACGGAAGTCGATTTCCTATAAATACGTCAAATGAACAACGGGTCATGGATACTATTGAAAGAAAGGAACGGACTTTCCTTAGGAAACATATTCGCTAATATTTCTTGTATAATAATGAGAAGTAGTGTAGTTAATAAGGACCAAAAAATTTACAGATCGGGTAGAGACAAACCAGTGATTGGATATTGTTTGGGATGTAAAAAAATGAGGTTTTGGAAGGGTAGCCCAAAAATCCCCTCCATACTTCCCCCCCCCCTTTCAGCCCTTCAAACTTCAAATGCAGAGGCTTCTTGTATGAATTATTGTGAAGCGACAAATGAGCGTACAACATTGAGTGGGTACTCAAATGAAAGCTAAAAGATCAAAGTTTTTTTTTCTACAAAAAAATTTACAGAATTTTCCGATTTCCTTGCACTTTTTCCAACTTTTCTTAAAAACGAAGTTTTAAATATGAGGTTAAAGTTAAATATTTTTTTAATTTGTTCGCAACAATATTTTTCTCTTCGCTATTATCGTTTAGCATCCCATTACCAAACGTTTTACAAACAAAAAGTATTTTGATGTTCCGCAATTGAAGCACTTATCGTAAATTTTCATCAAAAATTGGTACCCTTTTTGTATGGCAATTTTTTTCGTCACCTTTAATTTTTTTTTTATTTAGGTGTGACAGCTTTTGGGTTGGCTCAGAGTGCCTCAAAAACGAAAGAAAATAAGTTTTTAGATTTTCAAAAATGATTCCGATCTCGAATTAGGCTAAAATATTTAAATTTTCCACCCTCGGCGAACTTTGTCGAACACTATAACCAGCAAAATCGACTCAGACTCCGTAGGATTACCCCTATCACAATGCTACGACTCTCAGCTTTTAACCGATACCAAACACTCCATATTCAATTTAAAAAAATTATGACTTAGCATGTGAAATATGTGGTGGGACCCCATTTCTCGCAAATTTTGAAATAGAGCTGACTAAAAAATGCAAAATAAACTTACCTAAAAGGGGGTGAATGGACAATTTCGATTGAAGGTCTTTCACAATATGCATATATGTCACTAAAGAAGTTGTAATCTGGTTTATTTTGAAAATCTAAAAACTTATTTTCTTTCGTTTTTGAGGCACTCTGAGCCAACCCAAAAGCTGTCACACCTAAAAAAAAAAAATTAAAGGTGACGAAAAAAATTGCCATACAAAAAGGGTACCAATTTTTGATGAAAATTTACGATAAGTGCTTCAATTGCGGAACATCAAAATACTTTTTGTTTGTAAAACGTTTGGTAATGGGATGCTAAACGATAATAGCAAAGAAAAAAATATTGTTGCGAACAAATTAAAAAAATATTTAACTTTAACCTCAAATTTAAAACTTCGTTTTTAAGAAAAGTTGGAAAAACTGCGAGGAAATCGGAAAATTCTGTAAATTTTTTTGTAGAAAAAAAAACTTTGATCTTTTAGCTTTCATTTGAGTACCCACTCAATGTTGTACGCTCATTCGTCGCTTCACAATAATTCATACAAGAAGCCTCTGCATTTGAAGTTTGAAGGGCTGAAAGGGGGGGGGGGAAGTATGGAGGGGATTTTTGGGCTACCCTTCCAAAACCTCATTTTTAACATCCCAAATAATATCCAATCACTGGTTTGTCTCTACCCGATCTGTAAATGTTCGGCCTTTTTTTGGTCCTTATTAACTACACTAAAGGTTTCAAAGCCAATAAGGTGTGCAAATTAGAAGTTTTAGCTTAGTTTAGTTTAAAAAACAAATCATTCTTTTACTGGTTACTGCTTTGCACTCGTAAAATCTCCCACTTCCGTATCTACGCTGTTTTTCTTGGTTTCTTGGAATTTTCTCCCATTTAGTATGCCATTTCAAATGGTAAATGAGAGAAAAACCGAATAGATCAGCTTAGATATGAAAGTGGGATTTTTTACATGTGCAAAACAGTAACAATAGGATTCAATGAAATGTATATAAACTGTCAAGAGGTTAGACAAAATGAAGTACTAACCATAAAGTCAAATTACACAGTTTTCTAAAACCACAAGCTTTGCATTCAAATTCAAACTTCATTATTATCAATAATAGTAAGAAGCAGCATAACCTCCATTTTATTGAGCATTGTATAGCCATATTAAATCAGCACACTCGAACTATTCCCAGTTCGATAAAATGCCAGTATATTACACTTTATGTATCTCATGTGCACTTTATAGTACGGTGGACTTACATTCATAAATATTCCCCGCAATAAGCATAATATTTTATTATCCAACTCGCATGGTTTGGTTCATATTGTTTGTCAGTTTAGGCATTCTACATGCAACTTGGGTGTATGTTATTAGTTAATGATTAATGTTGAGATCGAGGTCATGGCGGGTATTGTCTTAAGACAGTGTATTACTTAGGCTCATTTTTCCAGACGCATTAAATGTGGATGGATAAATGCAATGTTAAACGGACAAGAAGCAAATAAAAGAGGTTAAAAAATTGGTTGTTATTCGGTTTCATAAATTGAACAAAATTGATGGTCTTGCGTATATATATCAGAAAAGGTAAAATGAAAAGGATTTCTTTGATCAATGATTGTTGGATTGAAAAGGGATGTGCACACGCTGGTATAGTCCTGAAATACATTTGTTTTCGATGATATCGACACGATAATTAATCAATAAAACCAATCGTTGAAAAGATTAAATTTTTTATTTCGTTCAATTTTCGTTGGGATCATTGAACCATATAGCTCAACCGAACGCATAAATTATGTTTTTGGTATGGAAATCAGTTAGTTTGACGAAATATCAATTTATTCAAATAAAAAAGAATTCAATTTAAAAAGTCCGAAACCAATTTTTTCATCTTCGTCATAGTTAAATGTGTTTTTCAATAAGAAAAACGTTTTTTTTGACATCTTCAAACAGCATGAATTTTTGTATAGATTCTCGAGTGTAATTCTCATGTCTAACCTCATCATTCATTTTCAATTACTAAGACTTGTCATTCCAGCACGCTTAAAGTCATCATTAACGGATAACGATACAGGGAACAGAGTATAGAGAAATAAAAAAAAAACTGAGATGAAGACGAAGCTCATATATACGAAATTACAGTCCAACGAACCGAGATTATACTGTTGGATATTATGTTACCGACAATAATCATATGGTACAGTGATCATACCGTGAAATACTGAAGATAAATAGATAGGACAACCAACAAAAATGACTAAATAATTGCTCGACGCGTATGAACACTTAACAAATTTTTCGTTTTATCTCATCTTCTTCTTCACCTTGTTCGAATTAATATCGTCGACAATTAGTGGCACTTTAAATGAATAAATAAACGTCGCCACAAAGATTATATTGCAAAAATATTGGAAAAATCAAATGAAGAACAGTTAGATTCCATGTCCATAAAATGCGATTATATTCCACAAAAAAAACGAGAAAAAAAAACGATCAAACAACTATATCAACTGGCATCATGTAAATATATATATTCAATATCATCGTCATCATGATCATCGAAACGTCAGGTTAATTTGCATAAGCATAACTATACAATTTGGTTTAGAAAACAAAAATCATAAAGAAAAGATTATTTAACATTACATAACATTGCATGAGCTTGCAAGTATTAGATGCGATAGTTATATGTATACCAACCATCCACCCAGAGAAATTGTCTTCTCACGAGTACTTAAATGAACAGTTATAATGTGTTTTATATTGAACGCCACAAGGAACGTGCATATAATACACTAAATTGAACCTTAGAAAACCAATTTTTTTTTAAACACCGAGAGAGAGACAACAGAGAAAAAGAATCCGTCCGTATTCTAAGTGGAAAAAGTTTTCAATGTTATCCGAGCTCTGAATTTACTATTAGAAAACAATTTAGTGAATATGTCGTGACTTGTCTTGTAGCTATTAAAAATATATATACGAAAAATAAAAGAGGTGCATTAGAGGTGCTTTATCCACAACCATAATAATATATAGAACATGCAAACAAAGAGAGTTATTTTACGTTTCATAGGGTCTCGTTAAAAACTGTGATACGTTTTTTCGTTTCGTTGTTTTATTCGGTTTTTGTTTCTGTTGTTGGGTTTGTTATTCGTCTATTTTGTTTTTAAATGGTTTGTTTGTAAACAAAACGAACAATTTTTACAACATCTTTCAGCACAGTATGAGTTCATTTAAATGAAATCAATTTAATTGCTGACCATGTGGTGTGTGTGGTATGCCAGGCATGATCACGAAAGTTAGGTAACATTAACATGACACATTAATGATTTCAATGTGAATTTAAATGGTTTTATTACCACGTGAACGTTTCTTTTTCTTTCTTAAGGTGAAAGAGAAATAGTGGTGGAAATTTGTAGAATAATTTGCCTGTTCTTTGGGAGTTAAGACTGTCGTACAATGCCCTGACACACAGCCGAACCTTGAGTATTTTATTACAAAATCTACGGATTGAATTGGTTAATAACTCACTACAGTTATTAAATTACTAACTTAACGTTTCAAAGACATTCTGTGCGTGTTTAATGTGGCATTTTAAGAATTATGCGTTCGTTAATTCTCTGTTTTTTATAATATCATCAAAGCCAATTAGATGTCGTTTCAATTTATCTATAATATTCCGCACGCTTAACAGTAAACTTACAGACGAACGTGTTAAAATATAATGAAAATATAAATTTCATTAATGAGACGTACACCATATAACCAGCAACATTGTGCTAAAACGTTTTTTTCTATAAATATATTGACCAATCGGTGTAATACCATCAGCTCTATTGATTTTATACCGAAGTGAAAAATAATCATTTTCTTTTCATCAATTCCGATAAAATTATAGAGAAAATTCCTTTATCAATCATTACATATCGGGTCCTATGCAACACTACTTTTATAGGCTGTTTCAAATTGAAAATTACTAGTTTTATAGCCATATCCACCACAGTCGTACACATTTTTACAAATTTCTTTTTGAATGAATAAAACACAAAAAAAAGAACTGGAATATGAATTCCATATAATTGACTGGTATATAAATGCACTATATACAAACTGGAAATGATTGGTGTGCTGGTGGTGATGATTACCTTTATTAAAAATCGAAACGTGATCAATTGAATCTGTTTCATGGAGGTACTGAACTCTCTGAGTTATATAACATTGTGTACACCAAATGTATAGCCGAACCGTAAATTGATTTATTTTTCTTTATCGGACAAAATGTTTCAATTCGATCCGCGAGTTCTGTGTTTTATTTTTTTAGAGTCATGTCTTGAAACGATCTGTTGACTCTAGATCCAGAATTGAAGATAATGCAACGGTACGGTAATTTTATGACTTTATTACATCGACCTCCAGTTGTCCCTTGTATACAGATTGTAAAATGTTATCTAAAATAAACTTTAGATGCTTGAAAACAGGCTCAATTAATGGCGAAAAGTTCATGACTATTCTTCACTCATTTCATCCGATGCATAGAATAAACACGTTTGGTAACCGAGCCAATTCAGCCAATTTTAGCCGTGGAATTGTTCTTCGCCTAAATTAAACCATTTAACAAATTGAGATCATTATTCAACACTGTACGACCATATCACAACAACAGAATGTTCATCGCCATTTATGGGATGCTTAGCCCATAAAATAACTAGATCAATAAATTATAAACTGTGTGTGTGTGTAGTACCTTGCATGAAAATGCCTGATCGCTTGCAAGCATTTTATAACATAAAATAAAATCGATGGAATATCGATTGTGTCGCTGTACAATATCTTGGATCAAAATGGCATTTTGTGTTGTTTTTGTTTTGAAGCTATGTTAAAATCACCTTAACTAAATAAATAAACAAATCCCGAACGAAATTCTTAACAGTAAATAACCAACAACTTGAAAATAGTCATTATGGAGCACAGCAGAGGTTGCGATCATTTTTTTTTTCGTTGGTTGTGTTTTCCGCACTTGCTGTATTTTAGCGACAATTTACCACTGTGGCTTTTTTGCATGCATACAAGGCATTCTAAAATGTCTGTTAAGGTCGGTTACCATTAAATTTTTTCTTCTTTCTGTGAAGATGAAGGCAGAACCGTTTTTTATTAAAGTGGAATTTAATAAAGGATGAAATTGATCCGAATAAATTGTGTGAAACAATGCTTTAAACGTGCGCGGCATTTATGTGCATCTCTTGTAACGGGTTATGCCGAGTAATAAAGCTATTAGCATTGCGAAACACAAAAACAACGCTGGTAAAGCTAAAAAAGACGTAAAGAAACAAGGACACTGATGATAGGTCAGAACAATTCTTAAGAGTTGTGGCTTTTTTTCAATTAATAAAACATTATTCGACAATCAATCGATGATACATCATTGCAATCCTACAATCGAGATTCACGATATAGTTGTACTGTACACGTATGTTCTCATCAGTCATAAAATTATTCTAGCGTTACTTCATTTCCAATTCCAAGAGTCTCGACTCGACAACAACTCTTCAGCGAGATATAGAGGGAAAAAAGCACACGTCATATTGGGTATATGATCCGTTGAAGACAGAGGTCAATCGTGATGCGATTCTTATGCAACATTCTTCTAATTTCACTATTCAACAAACAACATGAACGAAAAATAACAAAAAAAAAATAATTTTTCGCTTTACTTCAACCGATTTAACAACGTACTTCATCGTAGATTCTGTTGTTCACATAATTAAATAAATCAAAGTCATATACTTGAGCCCCGTATGTATACCATCTACCAGAACAGTGTACTTGAAATATGTTACATTTCATCTTTATTTCTTAAACATTCATCTACTCAATCAATCTTTTATTTTTCGAACGAAAAAAGAAGAATGCTGGTCTTACGGTCTATTACACAATCTTGCGCCTAGATTCTTCTTACATATTCTTTTGCAACATAATTTTCTTCGTTAGATTTCTGTTCGAACAAAAAAAAATGGATATTACACAAGACCGGAGAGAGCCACCGACCGCCACACATACAACAACTATTTTCTATAATTATAATATTATTCTTTGACTCGAGAGGGATTAACTATTTACATGAAACAAGAGATAAAAATAAAGGGAAAAAAAACTTAATTCTTGCATCTCGAACAACACATGTTGGAATGGATAAAATGATGATATCAATGGTCATGTCTTTAGTGTTTCGGTGCCGAGGTATGTGTTATTGATGAGACGGAAGTGTTTCTTCGGAGGAAATTAACAGTTAGAAATGGAATTTTAAAATGGAAATCACAAATTCGTATCAATTTCGTCGGTTCGACTTGAAAACCTATAAGTAAATACGAGACTATTAAAACATGGGATGAATAGATAAATCTATTACTGTGGTTAAGCCACACCGGCTTAATCGTACGTATATAATGTCAATATACACGGAGCGAAGAATACATTTAGTTTAGAAAATTATTTAATATGTGACCGTCCTAATTTATTATGCTGTTGATTTTGATCTACATACAGAAGAAAATGTTTAATGAGCTGATGGTTGGGTACGTTGGGAGTGGAATTTCAGATTGTGTGCAAAATACCGAATAGCCATTCCTGTCGTGCTACCGGTGGCAGTATGGTTGGCGATTGTTATTTGTAGAATATTCTGTTCGAAGTCTTATTTTTAGTCACTAGTTACATACTTTAGGTATTAACGGGTGTTTGTCTGCTGTAGTAGGGGGTCCTTAGTAACCTCAAGCATCCAGTCCAGTTCAAGAAAGAAAGCTCGTGCAGAAACTCTTCGTTAAGTTTCACTGGTGAGGATTTTGACACTTCTTTCATATAAAATTTGTCAAAATCTTCACTTTGGGTAACGAATTTTTTGTTCTTGAACGAGTTCCAGGTATGGTCTAATGTCACCTCGGAGGACATAATGATTTTGAAAGCGGATTCAAACGCACTCATTTTCATATTATTTTGACATAAATGATGAATGCGCTCAAGATAAATCCGAACGATTTCGTAGAATCGGTCATATCTGATTATTTACATTCATTGAAGAAAAGGAGCTTCTAAAGTCTTCTGATGATTATAATAGTAACTTTCTGTCATACTACACTGGCAAGCCGTACAGACTCTCATGAATTCTTTTCATCATCCAAGTATTATGATGATGTCACGTATGAATATTTACTATTCATATGTAGGTAAACCAACTTTTCAATTCAATAATCTCAGCAAAAATCTTATTTTGCCAACGGAACCGATAGCCTTGTCAATTATCGAATACCAACAAAAAATTGTTTTCAGAATCGATTGGGCGGTATACAACTTCCAATCTTACACAAAACCAATTCAATAAAACTGAGTCTGTTGCACAGTTAAACTGCCTCCGATCATAAAACCAACTAAGATAGATGATGAGTGTATCGGACCTTAATCTAATCTGCCTAAAGACGATTTGAGTTTGTATTTTTCTGCTAACAGCAACCGTCCATTGAAAACGTACAGTCTCGTGATCTCTTCGATCATATACAATATTATGCGGTCCCATATGTGGTAATTCGTGTTTTGTTGATTGTTTATCCAGCTTATATCCTCTTTCTAACAAACATTAGACGCAAAACAGTTATGAAATTGATCGGAAATAAACAAGCCAGTTTACAATATATGATGAGATGGTAGCTGTGTGATCACAGTGCGATCATGATTATCGAGAGAGAAAGAAAGAAAAAAAAATTGCGACGACGAAAAGAATCTATCAAATATATATAAATACTTTGCAGATCGTAATATACCTAGCATATGCTCGAAGATGTAAAGATTCTTTTGGAGTTTCATTGATTCGACGATATTGATATGAGATTTATAGCATTTATTGCCCGAAAGGTTACCTGCATATTTTATTGTTAGTTGAACGTTATAACGTTGCTTTATCGCTAACTGGTCACTAGTTTAACTTGTGTTTCGCATAATGTCGATTGGGTGAATGATTGATGATTTTATGGAATAACATTTTATGGCGTGTTCATGGAAATGTATTACTTGCATAATAAGTTAATGGGTAAAAGCATCATTATTCCAGTTATGCATCTATAGGTCGAGTTAGGGAGATGTGATAACAAGCAAAATCCAGATTATTTTACAGTTGATTTGGTGTATCTATTTGATGGTTGTCAGAGAAGATATTCATAGGCATTGCGAAAGCACGTACAAAGAAACAACTTGATCGTGAACACATAACAAACAGAAAATTTTCCAAGGATTTTTTTTTATTAAAAGAATCTCTTGCATCTTACATCCTTAGATCGTGTTCCGAACTTTTCATTACGATTCCCAAGAACATTACAAATAAATGAAACGACAAATGCAATCGAAATTGTTCAGGGTCTGAGGTCGCGCGCACTGAGTAAATATGCAACCATAATCTTGTCAAATGGAATGTGAAATAAAAAGTTTTTTTTTGTAAAAAAGAGGAGCACGTAGAGATGTGAACAATTGAACATAAGCACAATCGATATTATTTTCACGCAAATATCAATATTCTGACGATATTCTTTCTTCTCAGTCTTCTTGGAAGAAGAGAAATAACGAAACGTAAGCAAATCCATGAAAACGTGACGTCATGCAGTTAGAACATAGACTTCGTTTCGACGTCGTCGCTGTAGATCTTTTGTTAATGTTTATCATATTCTCAACATCGACTCTTGTATGCACGTCCCGTCATTCTGCATTAAAATTCTATTGAAATTTGATTTGGTGTAACATGCATGGACGAGTCAATTTTATATTAGAATATGGTTATATGGTGGCCAGCTGAAGCTTTTAAAACAATATTGAAAAGAATGATCTGGCTAATCTATGATCTTAACATGTTCTTGTATGAGTGTCGTAGAATTAATTGAATCACTAGATTCTAAGGAGACTAAATCAATCAATTCGATGAAATTACTTTAAATCACTTTGACTCGAAAATCAATAGCAATTTCTACAGAAAATTATGAAAAGATGTCCGCTCGACTTAAGAGACGGCTTCTCAAAAAGCTGCGGTCTATTTGAATGCCGCTTGTGCATCCGGTATAAAATGTTATCTCTTTCGCTTTGTCGTCATTCTTGCGATAGATATAATTGATTATTTCTTCGGTGAAATAAAACACACATTTAGATGCCTCGGAGACATTTTCATTATTTGTCTACGGTAACACCATATCAACACCGTGCGACCAATAATTCCAATTGCTATTCGCAAACACCGAAGGATCTGCGCAAAGCCATTGATTAATTTATCAATAAAATAAAATAATTCCCCCCGTAATTATTATCTTTTCGTTAGTTGCTCCCTTTGAATGGCGTTTCATTTGTAATTATAAATTGCAGAACGTGTATATTATACAGTGATTGCTAACATTTAAAGTGCATAATCGCCATGACTACCATTTTATGTTGCACTAATAATAAAAAAAAATTGAAAAGAAACGAAAAAACGTTCCATGGAACGATGCCGTTGAAAATTATAAGTCATAGAAATTGAACACATAAAATTGGTGCAGCAATTATTATTATCGATTTGCAAAGCAATTTTCCGTTGTCGAACAGTTTACAACTGTAAATCATAAACATATGTCTATTATATTCATAAAATGGCCCTTAAAGCTATAACCAATTTACTCAAGAAGCAGTTTTCAGATTGTTTGTAAATTACTGTTCGATTGTCTACTCCAGTCTCAAATTCAGAAAAAGGCATGTCTGTGTGAATGCGAACGGGCGTACGGTTCATATTAAATTGTGTTCATATATATACTGTATGCGAAATATTAAATGCATTTTGCAATTCGAATTTTTATTATTCGAATTTAAGTATCTGTACGGAAAATGAGAAATTATTTTTAAAACAAAACTTAACTATCTCTATGCCTTGTGTACAATGTGTACATACAATGAAATCCACATTAGCAATTTTATCGGGCCAAAGAGTGCATGAATCCGTGATACATTTGATTACATTACTGGTAATGCATTTATAGGTGCAATGTCTTATCTCAAAAACGAAAACGAAAATTTAATTTTAAAATTTATAAAAATCTTGAAATTGTTTTCGTTGTGGATGTTGCGTTCTGTGTGTGTCTTCCAAAACTTCCTTCAACAGTGCATAATATACCTGATGATTTTTCAACCATATAAGTAACATGTTAAACAATATAATAATTTCGAAATTTATGTAAACATTTTTGTTTGATTTCTTATTTTTGGTTATCTTTTGTTATTCATTGTTTATTACTAAAATACACAGAGTCCATTCCGAGAGGAGCTGGGCGATACAATGTAATAGAATAGACATAAATTGTTGAGTTCATTCATTTATACGCTTTTGAATTGTGTATTTATTCAATGAGCAATCACTCTGTTCTATATCCACTCACAAATTAAACAATACTTCGTCGGAGTAAGAGGATTGCAGAATAAACAAAATTTACGATAAAAAAAAATCGCTGAAGAACAAGAAGACGAAGAGAGTTTCTCGAAAGACCAAGAAACTTTACTTAAGAAATATATATTCTGAAAAGAGGTGTGTAAATTGACTGCTGATAATAATGGAACGAAATTGAATGATTCGAATAATAAAGCTAAAAAATGAAACTAAATAATAAATCGATGGCACACTCAACATTAATCGCATACAATATTTTCGTTTTGCTATAGTTATATTCGTACCGTTATAAAATGGTATTTAGCTAATGCAACAATTTTCTAAATGATCGATTATGATCGACTTTTAAGCATAAATAATCAATTCATCATCTCGAATTTACCATTCGGTATGTTTCTATACGCACGCACAGAACTTTTTAATTCTATAATGTGTTCGCTTTACAAGAATGATGATTACTCTGAATTGATTAGCACACCCGTGTTTGAGTTTATGTTATCATTATGGCTGGATTGCGGTACATTTTCGTTCATTTTTATCGAATTAGAACTTTTATTCTCACGGATTGTGTGTTTTAATAAAATATTTGAGTTGAGCTGATGCAGATAACAAATTGGCTTTTTGTTGTTGAACCGTTTGATGTTTGTAGTTGTGATTAATCTTTCGTAAATGACGGTTAATAAATCTGCTACTTCCTTTGTTTAATTTATCACACATCTTTTGCATCATTAGTTTTGGTAAACATTTAGCTCATAAGAGAACAATACCTAGAGTACGACACTTATTATTGTCGTCGTTGTTGATAGCAGATGAATATACGTTTCTAAGAGATTGAATTTGGAATGCATATTGATGGCAACATCACTAAAGGGCATACCTCTGATATCTCAGAAACTACTTAGCCGATTTTGATAACCTCTTTTTCCCTGAAAGGTTGCAAAAAGTAATGAATATTGAGGCCGAGATAAAAAAAACTGAACAGCCTCTAGAGAATACGACGAAAAATACTAACTTCACTGAAATTTATGTCGGGCTCAAAGTTCATTACTTTTGACTACCTTTCAGGAAAAAAAAAGTTTATCAAAATCGGATCAGCAATTTTTGAGATATCGGAGATGTGCCCTGTAGTGATGTTTCCCTCGAACAAGAAATACAAAGTATAAATCAAAAAGCACGAAAAGAAATGATCATTTTGTGGTCTGCGTTTTTTTGCAAGCCAACATAAATTCACCAGCCACGAGACGTTATTTTAAACCATACGATCCCTTCGGAAGGTAGAATTTTTAACTCATTGCGAATGATGTTCTCATTCATTGTTAGTTTTTTTTTTCTTCGGTCGAATGCATTCAACAAAAAAAAAAAGTTTAACTTTTGTGCACACATATTTTCGTGTGGTCAAAACTTGTTCGAAAAGAAGGATGAAAACGAATGTTTGAGATAAAAACAAAAGGAAAAAAAAACATTTTTCGGTGGAAAAGAAAAACATCTTCAGAATGATTCAGAATCAGGTTTCTTTGCGTGCTAAAACTTATTGACCTCGATCCGTTCTTGTTCTTGTCCTTGACATGGATTTTGTTATGATTTAGATTAAAATATAGATCTGCAATGCAGAGACTGCGCCACTATAAATCGAAAATCGATCGAATTCAAATGGTCAATTAAAAAATCCATTTGGTTTTGAGCAAAGACAAACAATAACATTACGTCATTCAAATGTAAAGTGAAAGTAATCGCAAGAAGTGTATTGCCTTTTATAACGTGTTTATTAAGCTAATAATCCAATTAGTCAAATTCGACCGAAAAAAGCAATTCTTTTGTGTACTTAATAGAAAGAAAAAAGAAACCGCAAAGACAATAAAAAATTTAGAAAAATAAGAAAACAAAAATTCACGAATCTAATCTCGCGTGAACAAATAGATGTGTATTGTTTGACCGTCCACTCATTTAAAAGTCCACTCACCTCTTCGAAAAAAAATCACAACAAACAAACATCCAAACGCTAAAAAAAATCATTAATTTTGTCAGCAAAAACTTTTAGTTTCACTTGTTCATGTAAAACCAACAATATCCGACACGATTGTGACTCATAATCTCCTTCAAAATCCACCAGTCAATTAAAAAAACGAGAAAAAAAAACTCTTTTTTATGACAATGCATTTGCTGGAACTCATTATCACAGATCTTCGTGCCATAAAGTATACACACGACATCAAATTTTAATAATATGTGGGGACAAAGTGGAGCTATTACCAATGTCTCCATCTCTGTTATAATATGTTAATTCCGTGAATATTTGCAAAAAACCGTAAAAAAAATGAATCTGAATTATAAAACCATCGCCCACTGTACAATCGGTATTTATTAAAAGCAGTACACACGTGAAATACAAAAAACAAAAATTAAAAATGAAAAATGAACGCTATTACAACGCGAAAAGTAAAAGTGAAACGCAAGAGGTTTTTTTTTCGATTTTATTTATTTTTCGTTCATGTAACGATTTATGCATATACGGTCATGATGACTATATTGATTCTGCATTATGTGATACTTGGTGTTGGGTCTTGTTTAATTTTTAAGTGTGATTTCGTCTTTAACAATACAAACAAAATGTAAGTCGACGAGCTGCTGTGGCGTTTCTTTTTTATTTATATTTTAATAAGACGGATTCAGGTTCTACTAGATGTGAGTGCTGGTTTAGCCGCCACCGACGCATTTTATTTATTATTTTAATCATCAGACCAAGCCCGTCAGTAGACAGTTCCGCATAAATCGATCAAGAATCGTCTGGATATTTGGCTGTAGATGTTCCGGTTTTTCATTTAAAATCATTTAAAAGCCGAAATTCTCGTCATTAATAATATAAATTAGACCAGCTGCCGTTAGAGAGCCTATTTTTAGGATTTTTCTCCGAGAATTTCAAATTTTTTGGATTTTCGAAATTTTTAAAAAAATTTGAAAATTTTAAAAAGAATTCAAATTCTTGAAGATTCATGAAATTTTTGAAAATTATTGAAATTCTCGGAATTCTAACATTCAAAAATTTTCGAAAATTTTATAGAATTTATATCTTTGAAATTTTCCTGATATAGGCGCTGCCCCTGCAGCCAGACAAAGAAACATAAAACTTACTAACATTTTTCTGGCCAAGACATTCTTTAAATCGATTTTTCTCCATGAAGCCATGATGGCTCATTTTTGTTCGAATGGAGAAAAATGTAGACCACAACCAGATCTACATTTTCTCCATTTGGCCAAAAATGAGCCATAATGGCTTCATGGTGAAAAATCGATTTAAAGAATGTCTTGGCCAGAAATATGTCAGTAAATTTTATGATTCTTCACATGCTACATGCGTCGAAAACCGTTCTTTTCATGTTTCAAGCTTTCGACGCCCTCAGCATGCAAAATCCATTACATAACTCGGGATAAAAGTTGAAAAGTCTCGTTTTCGTGTGTTTATTGACCTCGGCTACGCCTCGGATCAACAAAATTCACACGAAAACTCTACTTTTCATCTTTTTATCCCTGGTCATGTAAAATACTATTATATTGAATTTTAAAATTTTGAAGATTTTCAAAATTTTTTAAGAATTTCAAGAATTTGAATTCTTGAAAACTCCTGAAAATGAACTTTACGAAAAAATAACCTTTCTCGCAATTTCACAATTTCGTCGTTTATTCCCGTTTAGGATTTTGTCAACTAATTCATCTGAATGATAATAATTTCCTATCTGTACCAATAATCTCAGGTCAAACATTTACTTTGCATTGAGACTCGCTAAGGTAAATATTATACTGGGAGTGCCGTTCTCTTAATCCCATGTAAAATATTCATTTTTTTTTTTTCGTACAATGACCATAACGAAATGGATTTCAATAAACTTAACCGTGCACTCGTTGACTGTATTTTCTTTTAACGAATAATATGCAGTAAAAATTTAACATGAAATAAATTTCATCGTCATATTCTTCCACTGTTAACCGATTTATCTGTTTACATCTGGAAGGCGAACGAAATTGGATAGAACATGAAAAATAGGCGATTTATATTCTGAATAATTCGTAAATATTGAAACAAATAATTATTTATTTATGTGTATGGATGGTATGGGTGCACTTGATTCCAATTGACTTCATGTTATGCATCGGTTTTATCGGTTTTTATTGATAATTCGATGTTTATGCAAATGATCCATTTTTACTAAAAACAACAAAATGGATCAAAAATGTATTGGCTAGGGAGACCCTAAGTATACATCTCTTAATACACTTGACTAAATTCTTGTTTCGTTTACAACTGAAGTAAACAAAAATGACAATAGATGCAAATGTACACGGCATAAATGTTCGATAAAATATTCGTAAACATTTTTTACATTACAAATTTACATACAAAAAATGCCATAAATTTGCCGGAAGGGGTTTTGCGTACGTTGAAAATAAAAGCAACAGGTTCGATTTGCGGATGGATAATATTTGCATTGGCTTTTAACTCGTAACTCTTAACAAATATTTTAACGTTATTTTTTCTGCATATCTTAGATTGTTGGGAATATGTTTATGTGATGGAGTGGAGATGAATGACACTTTGAAAAATTGATTTTCTGCAGCCAAGTTAAATGTTTTGAAAATAAAATTTCTCTCAAGAACTTATTTTCCATCTGGGCGGCGATTCTATGCAACTTCTATTGCATAGCAACTATGTTTTCTCTACCTACCGAGCTAGGCTGTTTTTAAAGTGAATCTCGTTAATAAAATGTAATAAAAAAAAAATTAAATTGAAAAACAAAAACCATGAAAATAATACAAACAATTATTGGACCGCTTTTTACTCCAAACAATCGACGATAATATTTATAATGAAAACCGCTTTGAAACCAGCATTACATCAGAGCAGAGCTACTGATTGATGATCTAACAAGAAAGTCCTATAAACACGCGTACATAGTTAAACAAAATCTTAACTGTTCATCAAACAATTCAATTTTCTATTAGAAAAGCGATAAAGCCATTGAAAACTCTGAATCCGCTGAGTTCATCCAATAAATTCTAATCAATACAAAGAATACTCAACGGTCTCATAAAATCTTATGTTCTTCTTATGTAAGCAAACAAGTTGTGAACTGAACTGTCGTTATATTGTATAAACAATAAGAAGAAGCAGCAAACAAACAAAAAAAAAACTATCGAAAGAAAAGTAGTGTAGAACCGACGATGAGAATCTTGTTTGATTTTCAATCAACGATTCGTGTCATTACGTTGTTCAATTAATTTTAATTACCGTAAATGTACGCACAAATAGTCAGAGGTAAATATAATCAAACAACAAATAAATTTCATTATTTTTTCCCCTTTGGATTCCTATTTGATTGTTCATTGTCGGTTTTTAACTGTTTCAATTATACTCAAATATGCTTTCGTCTTCTTGGTCTTCTTCTTTTTCTGTATGAAAATGATTTTTCCGTTGATGTTTGACGAAACGATGGTCAACACAATCACGTTATAAATTGAACTTAGAATCACCATAATCACGTTTAGAATGAAATAAGAAATTTTACGCGGTGAAAGAAATTGTAAATTAAACAGCTCATGGTTGACGAATTGCGTACCATTACCGTTCTTCGTGTGATACTGTTACTTAAGATTGTCTTTTTTTTTGGAATAAGATAAGAAAAACCTACAAGTGAGAAAATATGAAAACCTAATAGTTTCATGCAATTTGACTGGTTCTAGAGTCGGTATAGTAACAAAATCAGCGAATCTGTTACTTCTTTTCTGTAAATCATATTTTGTAGTGTTTAATACGAAATCTAGTACTTCAATATTTTTATCATGCATTTCGCTATATAAGATGAAACTAGTCGGAGCTTATAGATTATTCTTGTCGTGGTTGTCGATAACAGATGACTTTTGATCAACTTTTCCTATACGTTATTTCGTAATTTTCTCATGTGCGGCTGTACGTTTCAAAGTTTTGACGAACTTATAAATAATCGGTGCATCTTGGAGGCACACCGTGGAAGAAGTTTTTGCTCAGAGTCATGTTTAACGTCGATTAAAAATAACTTGTGAAAACCTCTATGCCCTATTCAATTATGGAAAGATTGCTTCGTATATACCTTTTCTAAATCGAAATGGGGTACTGTTCGATACTAATGCTGCAACGAAATATGCAGCTGAGTTGTTGAATGGATCATTGTATTTTTGTACTCACATTTCCATCATCTTGTTCGAAACAAATCAAGTGAGGAAAGGGAGTTTTTCAGACAGTTTGTGTTGCAGTGGTAAGATCAACTCCGAAACGATTACAAAACGATCATCACGTCCATCTATTGCGTGTGTGTAGACACCGTTCTGTTCTAACTATGCTCACGAAATCCCAAAAGTCGTTCTCAAACCCTACAGTAACTTGTACAGTTTTGAGAAGGCCTTAACTTTGAGACAGACTAATTTTTATTGACTGTAATTTATGCAAACTCTGCATCATTTAACCAAATAAAATTAATTTGTAGAATTACCCGATGAAATTTTGGAACGCTATTTTTCATCCAAAGTCTTATTTTTTATACCAAGTCGCCGTTTAAAGTCGTAATTATGTTCAAACAAAAAAATTGAAATCGCTCAAAAATTATAATCTGAATTTATTTGGCCATCATAAAAAGCAGTCTTCGTTTTCATGTTGTTTTTTATTCACTTCTTCCATTCCGGCCGATCGATTTTGAAATTTACCTCACATCATACACATGCTGCCATGATATGGGCGAAACATATCAATGCTGAGAATTTTGCGATAAAATATTTTGGCTTGATTTTTCGTGAAGGAAAATAAATCGACCAGCCAGCTCGTGCATAACAAAATTGATTGCAATTTAACCAACCCATCGTAATACGTTACATTACACGGATCTT
This sequence comes from Bradysia coprophila, assembly GCF_014529535.1. Lineage (NCBI taxonomy): Eukaryota > Metazoa > Arthropoda > Insecta > Diptera > Sciaridae > Bradysia > Bradysia coprophila. The sequence goes on from NC_050738.1 coordinate 2,542,949, forward strand.
ATTATTATCAAGAAAATAAGCCCGACGAATTATTTCTTCATTTTAAAGTAATTTTTTTATGACATAATATGACTCATATCACCATCAATTCATCGAAGATTTTTTTTGGGTGTAGATATTCTACAGGGGAATTATATTGGGAAGGTGTTGAATATAACATTTGAATCAATGATTCAGTCGATTTGATATTTTCAGAATATTTTACAAACTTTGTTGCAGACATTTTTTTTTTGCTTTATTAACTTTTGATCTTTTGTTTTACAGGCACATTCACAATCCCGAAGAAGTTCGGGACGTTTAAAAAGTGAAGTATTTTTTCTGAATCTCGAGGATGGCTATTTTGGCTGTCAAGTAAATGAATCAACAGATTACCTACAATTATTTGAATTATCAAAGATATGTGATGGGAACTCAGACTGTTTTATGGGTTCCGATGAATTAAGCAAAGACCTTAAATGTACAAGTAAGTATCAACCAACTATGGTCTAGGTGAACTTAGCTAACTAATACTAATCCAAGCAATAAATTAGAATCGCGACTTGTGTTGTGAAAACTGTTTTCCATATTTTCGAGAATTTTCGCACATTTTTCTAGATTTTCAAAAATTTTTAATTTTTGGAACAAAATTTAAAAATTCGGAAAATTCTGGAAAATTTAGGAAAAGATGGGAAAATGTTTTCCCAAAAGTAATCGCTGATCGCATATCTTAAAACAAATCGCAACTGCAAGCCAAAATGTCACTAATATTCGCTAATTATAACGACTTTTGAGCGAATTTCAATATTTCTATAGAGATTTACTCTGAATTGTAGAATCCTGTCCCCGACCTCAATCTACACAATTCTTGAAGTCTTTACATTACCCATCTCTTCATACATGTCACATTTTCCAATTAAATTCCGCTTAAAATTGAAGACACAATTTTTCTTCACTTTTTTTCTTCTTCTTTAAATGCAAGTCAATGTATCGTTAAAGACCTGACACAAATAACTTTCAGTTTCGTTGCGAGTGAATACAACTAAAATTCATTGTCATGCTTAAATGACATTATGTAATTTCCAAGTCATAGCCTAATAACTAATGATATTTAATTAGTATCTATGTCTGACTGTATTTGCATTTTAATTTTTACGAAAAAAAAATGGTTTTATTTTACTATGTACGTCTCATGCACTAATACAGGCAGACACGATTCAATTCACTTACTACAAAAATTGTTTTTTAATATTTGTAAAACAATAAAATTATTTTCAGGTGACTGCGACAAAGATGGTACGGTATGCTCCAATGGAGCTTGCTTAGACTCTCAATGTCACTGCAATGATGGGTTCGGAGGTTGTAATTGTCAAGTTCCAGGTATGTGTATTATGTAGCAATTAAGGTTAGCTAATCGAATAAGATAAGAATGAGTACAAAAGTGAAATAAGTTCAACTACAGGCAGTGAAAATTTTACCGCCCTAGAGTCTAGCGAGAAATTGAAATGAAAGTCTAGAGTAAAGCAAAACATACATCAGTCAGAACAGATTGTAAAGGCTCTGTAGATATCTGTGAACGTTCTTGGTCTTAATAAAACGTTGAAAATTTCATCAGACGTCAATGGTAATTTAAAGATAGAAAAATGTGAAGGTCGACATGTTTTGGGAGTTGTTGTGAATTGTAATTACGTTGAACAAATGAAGATCTAGATGAATTTCTGAACTTTGGTAAGATACGTGTTCGCAACAAGTGTGAAATACTAAAATAGAAAATCTAGACTTTCATTTGTTAAACACATTTTCTGTGGAATCATTTGCAAGCCACAACAACTACCAAAACAGGAAACAAGTCGAATTTCACATTTCTATCCATGCAGATAGAAATTTGCTTCAGCTGATCTACAAAACAAAACAAAACTGTTGATCGATCGTCAAACCGCAGATGCCAAATTTTTAAGTAGCGGTAATTTAATACCTGGTCGATTAAACTCCGCTTTTTCACGAGCTCCGTTATTTTACGAGCTTGGCTGTTTCACCAGCTCCGCTTTCGACAAATGTCGGTGTTTAATTGTATTTTTATTAAAAAGCGCCAGCTTCACTATCGAAGCGATAGACATTCATAGCAAGATTGTCTCTCAACCGGCTCAATGTCAATTAAAAATTTAATACTACCTGTCCTTCTGCTGTTCCGTTTCTCTAATTAATTCGACTATCTTGTTAGACAATTACCATTTAGCACAAATCAGTGTTAAACGTACAAGTGCACAGATTTAAATCGTCTGACATCAGCAAGATGAAAACGATTCTATTACGGCTTGGTCGGTGTATCGTATAATATTGAAGACCATACATGACATGACCCTTTTGTTGCTGACTTTGAAATCAAAAGCATCATGATCACCACACGGATTATAAAAATGCAGTAGCATAAAATTCCAATAAAACACCGCACTGCTGATGCTGTTTTTGTTGCTTCCAATTACAATTGTGCATAATTTTCGAATAAAAATTGTGTATCTCGACAGAATATTGTGCACAGTGGTTGATTGAATGGTAGAAATAAAATGAAATTCAATTAATAAAATTTAATTAAAATAATATGGGAAAAATACAAATTAGATACGAACGAAGAAGTGCTAATGTTAATTGATGTTTTGTGTTTTTAAATAGACGGTCGGGTCGGCCTCGATTTTAGATTAGCATCTAAGCGAAATGTGCAACAATGTTTTTTTTTTCTCTCTGTGTACATCTCTTTCGTTTTGTTTAATTTATTTGAGATAATTTTTTGATTTTAATGCTCATTGCTGACAACGAAAAGTAATTATTTGTATTCAAGACCTGGTGATCATGATCATAAATATTAATGTCATCATGTTACACTCTTTTAACAGTTAAGATGATGTCATGTACAATCAATTTTCCTTCGTCGAATTATCGCATTGTAAGAATTCGTATAACTAAAAAGTAAATTTTTTTTTGTTGTTCTTTAAAAATTAAAACCAAACCTTTTCAACTTCTCATTCATTTTAAAATTTATTCTCAAGATAACACTCCTCGGCCACACAATTGCTGAAGCTTTTTTCTTCTTCTCTTCTTTCATTTTTTTTTTTGAAAAATATTTTCCTTGTCATTTAAGAACCTATATAAGCAAATTGCTTTTAACTTCAACGTTTTATCTCATCCAATGGATATAATACAGCAAAAACCATTTTATTATTCCGCTCACGTCGGTCTTCTGAAGAGATTTTAGCCGAGCCACCACGTTTAAGTAAAATTGTGGAAGGTTTTTTTTTTGCATTAAAAAAGTTGAAAATGTATTGAACTCTACACATGACCTCAAATACAATTTGTAGTTTTGCATAGTTTTGCGTATAAGCAATAATTTATTCCATCATTCAAAACAAAACCGTACATATTCGACACTCTCACACATGGCTTACATGCCGAATCACTGTAAGAATATTATCGTGTCTTGATGAATTACTGTTTTGATCGCTGGCAATATCTCTTTTGATCTATGGGCAATTTTTATTGATTTCTTAATTACTTGTTTATGGATTTGCTAGAATTTTTATGGATTCTTATTCTTATACATCTTTCGTCGTCATAAGAATGGGTTTCAGTTGAAAGTACAGGCCAAAATAGCATCAACTTGGATCATAATTCATAATTATTTATTACGAATATTACTTTGTTTGTCGTTCTCGTCATTGTTGGAATCTGGCCCGACCAATCATCGTAATTAATCCGTCAATAAATTTATCAATCAATGTCAATCAGTCAGCAATATAATTGGCAAATATTTTTGTTATCCAGTCGCATACACAATACTTTTTTGCTGTTGGAAGAATTACGCGTCCCGTTCGGTATTATGATTGCAAATGATACCAATTTATTAAATTATTAAATGATGAGATACATTCGTGCAGAAAACTCTGTTTCGCTTCTCATACGTGTACATAAGGGCTACATTACGAATAGATTTTACCATTTACCATTTATAATTGCTAGAGCTTCTCTATCGGTCTCTCCATACCATTTTACCTTTCGTATAAACGAAATTAGTTAGACTTTTGAATTAATTAGAATCGTGCCGGGGACCGAATCTAAATGCCAATTTCATCTTAAATGCTTTAAACGTCTATTAAACCGGCCGTTAAGTGTAAGTGTAGAAAAACAAAATCAACAATTTCAGTTTCATCATCATAACTTGATGTACTTGGTGGAAAAAAACGATCGTAGAATCAATTTAGAAAATAAATCTCATGGATGGTGCCTGTTAAGACTAAAATATTCATGGAAATAAAAGTACATTGGCGCCGCATATTTATATTATGCTTTTTCGAAAGAGAGAACGAGAGTCAGTTCAGAGCGTCAATTTGCATAGAATATTATGTCGACGAATTGTACACGTTACCTATGCAAAAATTTGTGTTTTTAGTGTTGATAAATCACACGCTTAATTATAGTAACCCGTTTGCGTAAAAAAAACGTTTTTCGCAAGGAACGCTTAATAGCAGCAACGGCAATAAATAAAACTAAAAATTTTATTTTCTAATTTTGTTGTAATAAAACAGAAATTATTTAAGTGAAAAAGAAGACGACGCGATGGGACATTAATGTCCTTGCTTCGGTTCGCATTAAATTAATTAGCAGAACATGACGAAGATGAAAATAATAAAATTTCTGGAATGTCTGTGGCTTGTGTTCATAAATTTGCATTTAGCACTTGAATATCGTTTCAATTCCGCAAAAGACAAATTGTTTCCGCTGTACAGGGACGTGTATAGGAAAGGAAGTCATTCGACTAATTTTCGACTCACAATAACATTGATATTCCACCTTGCGAGACAACATCCATAAAGATTTAAATTCAAGTCGTTTCAGACAATTCACAAGTCGGTAGGCAGTACAATTAATTCTTTGATAGATTAATACGAAATCTTTTACTTCATTAGTTTTAGCATTGATTGATTGATAAATACATATACACTTTATATGACTGGAATTAGATGTTTTAAGTATTAGCCAAAAAATCATTTTATCTGTTTGGTTGTGAGGCGATCTGGGAGTAAATTCTCCCAGCTTCCAGCTGCTTCATTATTACAAAATCTTTTACTTCATCAGTTTTAACGCACTTCCATTTAATCCATTTAATCCATTAAATCCATTTAATCCATTTAATCCATTCAATCTAGAAGTGAGTTACCCCTCGGTTTTAACACAATTTTTTTTTCTAAAAAATAGAACTCATGCCACTTTTTATTGCTTATAATTGACAATGCTTCATCTATTACATCACTCGGAACTAAATCCGTTTGTGTTGAACATCGTACGGTAGAAGATTTTTCTCCAGATTTCAATAAGATTTTTAAGTTGAAAACACATCGTTCTAGCCACTACAAACATTTTTGTTTTTAAATATTCTCTCAGATAAAATCAATGACTTCATGTAATTACATACATACATACCCCATAAATTAGCGAATAGAATTTATAATTTTTTATTATTTTTTATTTTGTGATTACCATCAGACTTTTATATATGACGATTCTAAAAATAATTTTTGTTTTTACTATTTTTTTTCTTGGAAACACAGATGAGAACGAATGCAAATATCGACCTTGTGATGTCTTTGCGCATTGCACAAATACTCTAGGAAGTTTTATGTGCACATGCTTTCCAGGGTATCACGGCGATGGACTTCATTGTGAAGGTAAGTTTAAATATTTGATGAGTAAATTTATTTTTCATTTTACGTTTGAATTAGCAGATTAATTGCGTGGAAAAAATCTTTCCGAAAATACAACTCTGATAAATTCTGTTTAATGAGTTGGTTAGTGCCCAACAAGAAATTAGCATACACTTATACTATGGTGGATTTTTAAAAAAAAGAAATGATGTGTCTGCATTGTTCAGTTAAAGTGAAGTTGAAATTCAGTGGTTCTATTAGAATAAAAATTCAAGTAAATGTATTCAATCGATTGACTGAGAGCCTAAGTGCATAGAAGTCGTTCTTTTATGTATGATGAGTATTTGAGTTAGGAAGGCCCTAAAGAGGGTGGATTCAGTATATATCTCAGACTTCACCGTCACACGACACATCGCAGAAAATTCAAATTGGTGCCACAATGAATGATGGCTGGCCATGGGTGGCGCGTGCGGAAGTCAGAGTGGGCTCAAACGGTCGGCCGTGGATAGGCCAACAATCCTACAAAGTTTCAACTGTTACTCCTTTCTCAAGTTATTGCTAAAAAAGTGTTCTGACCACTCTCTGACATCACATCACGTGTAGACACACCCAAAATAGATTTTTTTTTAGACCCGTACGAAGTACTGGGGTCTTATAGGTTTACGCATACGTTTGTAACACGTCGAATTGGACTCCCTGAGTAAGGGGAAACCTATTGTGGTTGTCTAGAGATGCCAAATCCGCGAAAAAAAAATGTCCGTCTGTCCGTCTGTCTGTCCGTCTGTCCGTCTGTCTGTCTGCACGATAACTTGAGTAAAACGCATCCGATTTTGAAAATTCTTTTTTTTCCCGTTTGGTAATGTCAAAAGACAGGCTAAGTTCGAAGATGAGTGATTTTGGATCGACCCCTCTTGAGCTGTGGCCCAATAAGTGCTTTACGGTTTTTCGAAGATATCTCCGGACATTTAAACGTTAAACTTGTAAGTGATACGTCAAATAAAAGGTATTTACAATACCGATCGACAAAAAAAAAGTTTATGGAAATCGGATGACCGACTCGTGAGTTAGACCCCTTGGTGTGGAACAGGCACAGGGCGGCAAGCAGTTTTTGCTTGTAGGTCGGCCACATTTGAACATATTTCGTCTGTTTTAGCTTTATTAGATAGGTATTGACCGTACCAATCAGGGAAACTTTTTTTATGAAATTATGTTCTCCGGAGCGTGAGCTAGGTCTCTTGGAGTGAGCTCTTATCTGGCTACTCGGAAGTACAGTGAACGTGGTGTATTTTGACAATATCTCGAGTAAATTTTGACCGAATTTCATGAATTTTTTTTTGTTTGAAAGGTATTAACGAATGTAAAGCGTCGGTACTATTTCCGGTCTCCTAACAAAATGGCTGCCAGCGGCCATATTGGATTTTATTAAAAGTGATATATCTTGGGAAAAATGGTACTTAGAGAGTTTCTGTTAACATGGAAATAATTTGTTATGTGTGTGGGGTGCTTCAGGCATTCCATATATGGACATCTATATATACCTATATTCACCTATATTGAGCTATATAATAGCATATTCATCTGTGAAATGTTTATTTATAGTGAAATATAGGTAAATATAGCTGTTTAAATAGGAATTTATGAAATTTGACTTCGTACGGGCCTGTCTATATTGCCTCCGGCAATTTAGTTGTATATGATAACAAGGCAAAGAGTGGATAATGTAAGTGATTTTAAAGGGAGAATAGTTTTTCAGCAGAGAAGTAAGAGAAATGAAGAGTTTCACATTAAAGGCTTTTGATACGAATAGGTGTTTCGTACGGGTCGGCGTTAGCTATGTTTTTAAATGGCAGACACCCCCTCGCTAGAATTGAACGACGAATCGAATGAGCTATAACTCAATAATATCGCCGCGAGCTTGTTTTCCAAGTGGCTGAGAAATTGGCGAATTGACTCTTAATTGTCAGTTGGTACCAAAAAAAACCTTATTATTCACACCAATTCGGAACTACTGCGAAATGTCAGAAATTTATAAACTGGGCATATCCTAGTTAGGCCCTTCCTTGGACTCAAAAATGAAAGACGTACAGATTTATTCTCTTCATATTTGGCAGCACCTCAATGTATCAACTGTTTCAAACCGCGGTCATATGAGAGACTATCATGCACACATACTCTCGGTCTACGATATATAACGACGTAGGTACAGACGGATGTGTTAAGAAATTTGGATGAAATGAAACTGATTTTAGGTTTTGGAAATGGTCGCTTTAAAAAATTACCCATTCTCCAATTACTGACGCTAATTAAAATTATTGATAAAAAACGATGTTCCGAATTTGAAACTAAGCGCAAAAAAAACGAAGAAGAATCGAAATGAAGTAAACAATTAAACCAAAGCCATTTCATTTGAATTTTATGGCCACAATCAGATATATATCAGAAGAAGCAAATAATCCCACAGTATTTTATATTACAAATCTCAATAAAACATAACTGAAATTTATTTTTATGTTGTGCTCAGCACTATGTTCTTAAAGTTTATAGCCTGAGAATTATGCTTATGTAATTCTTTCCATTCATTAATTGTGTTCAGATTAGTACGCTCTGTACTGTTACATTTTTTGTTGTGGTTGTTGCTGTTGAATACAAATTAAATTTGTCATTCCCCCCTTGGAACCGTAACATTTGGTTATTTTTGTTCCAATATGCTGTTGATGTTTCCATTTAAAATTCACAGAGCAACGAATCGATCAATTCTTTTATGAGTATATAACGCAAACAATACCAGAATGCATAGCCGAAGTAATTTTCATTTCATTTTATTTTCACTTTAAATATTAAATTAACTGAAATCTACTTTCCAAATACGAAATTGTTTTGATTTGATTTCGTTTTTCGTTTAACATTTCATTTCACATTATTCTAAACCGAACCCGAGAACCATACATCGACCAGTCAATGTCGAGAACAATGTTTTGACTGTTGAATTATTGGTTTCTATATAACACTTTTAAACGTCTTTCAATTCAAATTTCTTTCCAAAAAAAATTATTTAGAAAACAGAGATTTAATCTCTACAATTACAAGGCATATTCTTAAATCTATTCAGAAAATGAATTCAGTTAGACCGTTTCCGTTTTCAGTTTTTTTTTTCTTCTTCTGCTGTTTATCTACTTCTCGTTTCTAATTAGCATGTTTTCGATTCTTGGGTATATGTCTGTTACTCAATTGAATGTTCGTTTAATGCGAGTAATTCCGTTCATTCATCTCAAATCGTTTTTAATTATGAACTTTACAGAACCCCATAGAATGATTTTTTGGATAGGAATTTCTTCGATTTTTGTTTATTAATAATTGTAGGTAGTGCAGAGCCTAATATTTGGGAAATAATTCTCAAAAGTTCACTAAAATTCCAAAAAAAATCCCAAATTATTTTCTTTGCTTGTTCATAGTTCTTAAAGGTTTTTGAACTTTTCCTGACATTTTACGAGCATTTAAGACGAATCTACAGATGGCTAAATTGTCGCCTACATTTCGGGGCAAAATTATTATTATTTTGATGATAATTTTGGAGTCGCATCTTTTTTGCAAAAAGTACGACCATCGTTTGGTGTTAAATTGTGTTAGCTTTCAGCAAAAATTTAAATGTTTGTGGTGACGTAACCTACCTCCGAGAAAACTCAAAATATGTGTCAATTTTCGTGAAATATTGAGCTTTCTCGAACTGAGTTTACATCACCACAAACACCAAAGGATGGTCGTACGTTTTCTTAAAAGAATCCTAGTCCAAAATTATCATCAAAATAATTATAATTTTGCCCCAAAATTTAGGCAACAACTTAGCCATGTGTAGATTTCTCTTAATTATAAAACTGAAAAAAAAAAATTGGAAATTCCCTAAATTCCCTAAATTCTCAAAAACGATTCCCAAATATTAGGCTCTGAGTTAGTGGCAGTCACTCCATTATTTTGTAACATAGGAAAAATTACGACAGTTTTTCGATGAGGTCGGCGGATTAAATTATTTAACCAACATTATCATCAGATCTATTACTTCTTTTGTTTAATATATCATCCAGTGTTTGATCGAAAATCTATTACTTCTCTTGTTTTGACACACATTTTGGGAGAAAAGACAAAATTATCAACAGTCAGAAATCTGCGAAACGAAATGTACTTAATGTTTGTCCACCGATGTAGCTTCGAAATGGACCTAGCGCTAGAAAAATCACAATCGTGCACAGATCTGAATAGAAAATCAAAAGAATATTCCCATCCACAAATCTACAAATCTGCAATTAATCGGAAGGTGATCTTAAGAACCGTGCACCATATTTCTAATCTATTTTCGATTTCGTTTCCATTCCATATCGAACTAATTGAACCCAAGTAACATCGTGGGTACATTTTTACCGCATGTGAAAAATTATAACATCAATAAAACCGTGTTATTTCAAGATACCCAATCGAAACATTCCATTTTGCCAATCCACTCTTCCATCCATCCGACGTGTAATTCCAAACATTTTACAGAATTTTAATACAATTTAATTCTATTAAAAATCACATAAAATCGTTCCCAATTAATTAAACTCAAAACCAATTAATTATTCTGCATCGGATTATCAAAGGTAATATAAAGTCTATGTACCTGTACGTACGTACATATTGAATCCTGTAGCTGGTTAGTGTTTTGGTTCGCTCATCTTTTTGTAGTAATATACATTGAGTAAAGAAACTCGAGAAATGAAAAAAATTTAATTAACTTTGTTACGATAACATTCTGTTTAAACGTAAAAAATATGATCTCTCTTGATGGAATAAATTGCCCAACTCATTGGTTACAGATTTAAAGTTCAATCTATTGTAAGTTGGGTATAGAAAATTGAAAAAGAATTTATATTAAATACAGCCAGTGCAGCAACAACAACAACAACCAACGAAAGGATAATTGCATGAAAGAAATGGTAGAGATGGAAGAAAAAAGCCTGCATGAAAAAATGCAATATTAATCGAAAAGAGCTGTAAAATACTCTTAAACGAACTGTGATAATCATTGTTGGAACAAGGATTAAATTATAGAATTTCCGTATTATCGTCAATAAATCGATTTCGATTGGAATTATGGAATAGAGAGCGAGAATGCATGCATAGATTGGGAATAAATTGATTGAAATACACTGATGGGGAGGATCAAAAGAGAAATATAGTTATCGCGCGGCGTTTCATTATAATAAAGTAAGATGTACAATTCGACTATTATAAATATATTTAATACGGGGAAAGAAAAAATTTAAAGATATTAAATGAGATACGATACAAAAAATGAATGAATGCGTCGAATAAGGTATTAAGAGGCGTTAATTGAGGGGCTATGGTAATTTATCTTATCTCACTAATATTGTTGGTTTTAAATTAATAAACAATATTCTTATCGGGGGAGTTTTTTCTTAGTATATGAATGAATAAGATGCTTTCGTTCTCAGTTCATAAGTCGATCATTGTGATAAGGGCGGACGAATTCTCTCAAACACTTACACGAGCTAAAATTGAGATAAAAATGTTTTATTGAAAGGGATTGAAAATCTTAATTTAGTAGGCAAGAAAGACACGTACAAAGTTTGTACTAGAAACAATTATACCATTTTGGATTCTGATGTTAAATCAAGACAAATCTGAATTGTACAATTTCACAACATGGAAATTACCTGATCGGAAACGAAATTCGTTCAATAACTACTTCTTTTCAAAGGTTCAAAATCTATTACTTCGTTTGTTCAATTCATTTTATGATATAAGAACATATGGATCTGAGCTCACTACTCATTTGCGTAGTTGTTGTCGATAACAAATGGTTAGGCCTGATGATAATTTTACTTTTAATTGAAGCTTGACTTTAAAGTCCTTTAAGGCTTCAAGAGCCAACATCTACGTCTTCAATGAATATCACAACCATTTTTCACCTCGGTCACAGTAATCTCTGAGAGTGCTATGCCTCAGTACTTAGATGATCGCAGTGGGGGTTCGGTTGTGCTAAAATGAATACCGTTCAAACATGCAACCAATTTGTATTTGCTGCAAACTGAAATGCGCATTACTTTTTCTATTGTAGAAAAGTGGATTTTTTCCTACATTTTAGCAACAAAACTTGAAAACAATAAAAAAATATCGCGCGTCCAAATGAAACATCCAACATAACTATGTGCCAAGTGAAGTTAAAGAATTAATAAAACATAAAACAAAATCATTGCGGAATAAATTAAAAGTTAATTGAGGATGTGATTCAATCAAATTGTTTGTACTTTTATATTCAATTTACATTACAGGTTGAACATTTATATTTACGTATGTACACGTATTATTGAATCAATCGCAATGTGTGTAAGGTGTATTAAAATTCGCGCATTCGAAAAACAAATCAAATTGAATTAATTCGCTTTTAGCAGTGCGCCAACTCAATTTCGTAATAAATTTTTAATTTTTTTTTCTTCACTTCCACCAATGCTCGATGTTCATTTAAGGAACACATTTATTGATTGGTATGACAGTAAGTAAGTAGAAGTTCAATAAACCTGACATTTTTCAATAAATTTAAGGCGATGGTAAGCGGGTATCAGTCACGAAAAAAATGGAAATTTTTTTCTTGTAACGAAAATGATTTACGATAAAGAATTCTTCTGTCCGTCTGGAGAGCCATATTTTATTGCTTATAGTGCTTATAGTAAATAAAATCTTTAGGTTTCTGTCCATCATCCTGGTAGAAGAAATCAAAATTACTGCGGAAGATATTACCGAGTCGACAACACCTTCTTTCTGCGTGTGTGTCGAATAAAATTCAAGTACGAACGATTAAAAAACCCATGCTCTTAACAGTTAATTTTAAAAGCTTTGTTTAAAAACGACTTTTTATTATCATTTTGAGAACCACAGAACCAGTGGATGAGGTTTTTAGTGTAAATTTGGTTTTAATTGCAATTAAGTAAGTGAATTTCGTTAAATAAATTTATTATCCGATCACGTTTAGCATCAATTTTATATATTTTTAATTCATACAGAATGGTTATTCAGCTTCCTGCAGAAGCGGCTTTTGTACCTGTATTATTATATGTAATCGTAAATGTATTATTATTCACTCACGATCGTCATGTCAAACTAATGAATTATATTTCCGAAACGGTATTTTAATTCTAGATTTAATTAGGAAAAAGACAGAAGGTTGTGTGTCTTTCAGAATTTCTGTTAAATATTTCCACTTTACACCTGACGATGGTTTCGTTATTCATAATTCATACAACATAACTACAAAGTAACAAAGTTAAATTATGAATTATTATAAACGTTGAATAGCGCATCTCAAACGAAATATAATTTTTTTTTATGATTCATTGCGTAGTTTTGTGAGATTTTTATTTAAAAAAAATTAAAACTCGCGTACAAGCTGAACAATTTTTCTCACATTAAAATATCAAGATGAAGATGGTCGTTTTGCCTGGTTATTCCGATAATATTTTACTTAGAATTCTGGTTTTCTTTCTTTTAAATTTTTTTATTTCTGTAAAATTTGAAAAAAAAAAAAATAATAAGAGAAACACAAAAGACAGACCTGACATTTTTATACAGAAATATTATCTCCGTCATGCAATTTAAAAAGGCAGCAAAAAACGTCTTCGTGATAGATAAACCTCTGCCTTTAAGTATTCTAGTTTGTCAACAATATTCAGTGAGCAAAAACGAACAACATTTTTGTTCCAATGGTTTTGCTGAAGAATTGAATTACATTCGTCACTTTGATGTGATATTAGCCAAGGCGTGGAATTGCATGTTTTCGTTTCCGGATACAAACAAATATTGAATGTCAAGTCGTACCAATGAACTTATCAAAGAACTTGTGTGTTCTTCTTCAATTTCTTCTTTGTTTAAGAAATCAAGAGCTTAAGCTGTGTACAACTCCAAATTAATTCTTTTTTATTACAAAATCAATTGTATTTTCCAATCAACTATTATTGGATATAACGACTCGGTTTGCATGCCCTAATAAAGCAATGCTTGGAAGACGATGTCGCTTAGGCACCCCGAAACAACAAACATCTGATAGACGATTTTTCTTTAAGGTTTGTGGTGCCAAGCGAGGTGAATTTTCGATTTAAATCTTGTCTGGCAGGACATGCTTTCATAAAATTTTGTTTGAAATTCGTTAATCATCCTCTCTTTAACGTCCTCACATCGGTTAAACACATTTTTTAACGCAGGAGAGGAAATAGTTATTTCCTAACCTCAGCTTAAACTTTGGGAGCCTTTCTGTGAAAAACGTTGTGTTGACCTAGGAAAAGCGGGAAACTTCACTTTCTCGTTTGATTTGTCGCCTTCGCTACGCTCTGGCCACAAACAACACCTTCGAAATGAAATTTCCAACTTTTTTCCCTCGTTTTGCATTGAATATTTTAGCGTCTGGTAATTTGATTACATGACCTAATGTTTCAAACCATGACCTTATACTCTATTCTATATTGATATGCAATGCACACATACAGGCTCTCGTTCTAGGATAGGAATACCTTACCTACACCAAATGGCATCTTAATTTAATTTCGATGAACGAAAGAAAAAATAAAATCGCCTAACGGACTTTAATTCTCTTAATTCTTGAATGTTGGTTTTTCAATTCGAATATTAAAATTACCTCAGCAATTTCTAATTCATTTTTCACTATAATAGAACGTACATTATAATAACAATTCGTAAATAATAATCATTTGAAAAATAAACTAATCTGCGCAACCGTCTTTAAAGTAGCCGTTGATGTGGTTTTTGTAGAAAAGAATTTATCATTTTCGATGATATTTAAATGGGCGAAAAAATTCAAATTATTCTGTTCAATCGAATAATAATGATAGCTGGTAGTCGGTTTTGCAGTCTTTGGGTATATAATCCGCTGGACCAGGCACTGTTGGTAAAGGTTATTGATATGATTTTAATATGAAATGAATTTTTGCGGTACATAAATACGTGAAAATTGGCATTAAATTACAGTTATTTTCTTGTTTATTGTAGTTTTTTGTAATTGTGATTAGGTGTGGTTAGATGACTGAGCAATTTGGTCTAATGATATTAAAATACTACGTCAATTAAAACAGTTTGCAAAATGAAATATTAAATTAGCTAAAGTGCCTACCAAGGTACTCACAAAAATTCATCGTCATTTGAGAACAAATCGACAAGAAAAAGAACAAAAACAGAAAATTCAGCAATTTATGTAATGTAATTTACCACTGAATGGTCTAACCGGCACCCTACACATACTCGCAGCTGAGCAATTAAATTTAATGCTTGAAAACCTTTATGTTCTTAATAATTCATTCACGCGGAGTGTTCGGATCCTACACCGAAATTAGCATATCAATTCACCTAAACAAACCGTAACAACCCATAACAATTCAATTCCGATCGAATGTTTGTTATGTTATTTCACCCAGACAAAGATTTTAATTTTCAAATTAGTCACAGCGATCCATCAGTTATGTATCTGGTTCATGCAGATTCACATCGAATTGCATTGTGCATTGTGTTAGTTTTCATTTTATTTATTAAAACTGAACTCGAAACACTTTTGTTCGAAATTTATCGCAATTTAATTGTTTGGTTTTTATATATTAAATCAATTTTTATTGGAGGATGGTCGAGCCGTTGAGGTGTGTAGCGTGTATCATATAAAAATATATCGGAATGAATTAGCTGAGGTGTTTATTGCACAACATTTCTGTTTTTTTTTGTACCCTACTACAGTACCTGAATAGTAATTATTTTTCCTTTCGATGCCATAAATATAAATTCACTCAATATGCACAGTCATAGATCATTGTGCGCATATCGGACATCAACCTTATTGTGCTGGTATATGCCATGGCATGTCTCTTTTTTTTTGCTGCACTCATTATACCTACACGTTCGGTATGAAAACAGAAAAAAAAAGTGTTTGTGGCTCATAAAACACCACATAAGTTATCTTTTCTGGCGAAAAAAAAACACACCAGCAAGCACAACAACAAAACTATTAAATATAAAGAGTTGCACTCTTTTACTTTATACTCCTTCACAATAGATAAAACTTGACTCATTGTAGATAATAATTTTTAGTTTTGTTGCTTTTTTTATTATTTTACTTTTTTTTTCATTTTTCTCTCGCTAGATCTTGCATCTTTCGAGACCAAGAAAAATGCTATTTTGTTTTCTATATGAAGGTAATTTTTATTGCAAATTATTGCTGGTTACATACCGGTGATTATGTGCACAAAACTGCACTCTGGTGCTGTTATTCTCGTTGAACACTACACAATACATTAACTCAAAAAATAAGACGAGAAGAATGCAAACTTTAAACACAACAACAACAAAAAAGTAACGAAAAGTATTACTATGAATCCGGAAAACATGGATGAATTGACATAATTATATATAAGTGCACTTAACTATGTCAGAACTTTTACACAGCAGAGGCACTCTGTGCATATTTCTTTCGAGAATTATACTGACTGATGATAATAAGCATGGGTTTTTATCAAATTATTCGTTTGATATTTTCTGTAATTTCTGTTGTGGCATAAATTGATGGTACTGTTACGTTAGATCTAGAATTGATATGGTTCTGTTTTTGATTGCCAATGAGTTTTCCAATGGTTGTGTGCTACTTTGAGCGTAATAATAAGAACAAAGAGAGAAAAAGAGGTAAACTAGAACCTAAAGTCATGACGTTTTGAAAGAACGACAGCCATCTATTTTAGACAAGAGCGATAAAAATGAGCGATGAGTTCAGATTAGCAGTGAAACACTTAGTAACACTGAAGTACTAGATTTGGTATTTAACATTAAGGTCACTTTTTTCTAAACTAATTCTAAACAAAAGAAGTAACAGATTTAATTGATATAAGAGTACGCCGATGAGTTCACCGTTTACTCTTCCAAAGAAAATTGTCCAGTATTCAGTTCAACATCCAGATGATTTCTTAGAATTGGATATTAATGATTCTTCCGATATGAATAGTCAACGCACAGAACTTCTATTTTTTGCTTTTTTAATGTTCTATCAAGAATTTGGCTTGTCTAATTATTGTCATGTCGATATTTAGATGATCAATGAGTTGTTAGCGGTTAAACATGAAATTATTTGATTTTGGTTGCATTTTGAATTATAAAATTGTTTGAATTGGTCCTCAATGAATCAGGAAATGCTAAAAGATTACTTTCTTCCTGTCTACCTAAATACGTGTTATTGACACCCCACCTAAACGATAAAAAGGGACAACAAAAAAAGGCTTTAACTTCTCTGTAAAAATTGATGAGCCTACCGTCAAATCGTCGCGAAAATGATGATATCCTATCTAGAAATGCAAACCCTTCTAGAAATGCAAACCCTTCTAGAAATGCAAACCCTTCTAGAAATGCAAACCGTTCTAGAAATGCAAACCGTTCTAGAAATGCAAACCCTTCTAGAAATGCAAACCCTTCTGGAAATGGGAAGAATTTGAAAGATTTTTACTAAACACTCCAAACTATTCAAGAGAAACATGTCTAGTATGAGCCCGACGCACATATTTGCTCATGTTTTCGAAGGAATCAATTTACAACACAGTTTAAAGAGAACCTTTGTTAGCGCATAATTATATAGTCAAGATACAAAGCCGAACCCATAGTCAGAAAGAATAAATTCCGAAACGGTTTTTTTTTCAGTTCCAGACACTTGATCAGCCATAGAATTGATTAATTAATAATTTCGCTAAAATGCATACCACAATTTAAACCATATAGCAATTGTTTACGCTTCATTACGAATATATGTGTATACATACAGCCAACCACAAAGTTAAAGTGCTCCTAAAGCCCATTCACGTAATATACTCCATGACCTTAATGACTCGGCATTACGTATTATAGCTAACAAATCAATTTAACATAATTTATATGTGCATGCACTATTGTAGACTCGGTATTTAATGTAGAAATAAATAAAGGCAATGGCAACCAAAGCTTGCGTTCGCATTTAAAAAACCGTACAGTATAATATAACATACGGAGTGAACAGACCGAGGAAGGAGAGTCCAAACTATATGGGCAAATTTCGTATTATTCGATATGCGTGAGAAGTGTCCATATTCAACTGTATAGAAATCGAATAATTACCAATTTTACGGTTTATATCGTACGAAAAGCCAGTAAAATTTATTTGATTATCCATATAACGTTTTCGACCAATCTATAAATATATTCTGCATCCAGCTCTCAAGAGTCTCATATTTTCAAATTGTACCTTGACCTATGAATAATTCAAAAAAAAATTTACTGTCTGAATTTTGCATAACATTGTTTGGTTGGCCATTAGAAGTGCATGTCTTCCGTGGAGAAAAGTCAGTGAATAATAAAACAATAATACCTGAAATGTGCACCGAGTGAACAAACGAGATATGTTTTGCATATAAGCACACAAAACTTTTAAATCATTTTTTGTTTTGTCAAACCAAATCTTGAAACCTATTTTCATATGCGCGACATTTTTCTTTTTTTCTTTTTATAACAATTTATAAACAAAACAAGGGCATTGCTCTTGAAAAATGTCGTGCATGCATGATGCTCTTCCGTGATTTTTATCATATTACGTTATTTTCCAGCTTCATGGTTACATTTTATAAGAGTAGATTGGTTCATGAACCAAATGTATCATTCTATTTTTCTGCACTTTTTTTCGCATTCGTTCGTTGTTGAAAGCTCTCCACCGAACATAGAGTGATGATGGTACTTTTATTTACATCAGAGACGTGTGTATTGTTAAGTATAATTTACGGAATGGTTAAAAAAAAAACATCCATCGACGCAAACTTTCCTACATCTCTGTTGTATAAATACAGAAAGTGAATTAATGCAATACCTTTAAATAATAGATCACGTCAAGAATTTAATTTTTTTTCGATTTTTTTTTCCGTCTCTACTGTAACGATAGATTTCTTATAGATTTATCTGACATGTACATGGAAATTGCATAATGAAGATCATTTGGGGAGGTCTAAAGTATATACCTCGTTCGAATTAACATTAACCTTAACTTTGGTGAATATAAAGCAATTTAAATTTAAAAATAAATTTGATGGCAATTGTTGGCGTAAAGCGTGCAAAGTCTGCAATGTCAATTTCATGTGAACATCTCAACGAGTATTGATGTTGAATGAATGAGAAGAGAAGCACAACAAAAAAAAATAGTTGAAAAAACAACCGAACAATCAGGAAATGTTCTCGTGTACGAACCATTAAAATAGACTTTATTTATATGTTCCCAAACAAACAAACCGAACCGAATGTTGGGTATAAAAGTATATAAAATATTCTCACTTTTCTAGAAAATTCTCGTAAGCAAATGTATCTTATTGTTGAGCTCTCGTATATTAAAAGTTTATTGTTTCAGGTCACTGTCCATTGATCTGATGCGGAGAGGAGATGTTTTAGAATATCATAGCGGTAAAAACGCTTCGTTGCTCCTAGCATTTCATTTTTATTTTTGTTTGCCATCATCATAACTCGAGTAGAATGTTATGATGATGATGCTTTAATAATTTAATTTGTCGGCACAATGAATTTTTCTTTTCTTTTTCTATTTTAATTTATTTAGCCGGATTATGTATACAATGCGAATACATGTATGAGCGACATGACTAAAGGGAATCCGAGTTATTTCTTATGCATAAAAAAAATCATTTTTTTTTGCAAGATTTTTATCTTCAGATATGAACGGTTTGATATTTGACTTTGGTCTAGAAGAGAGGTTCGTCACTTTGATGATATCTTTCGTTTTGAATGTTTTGTATATTCCAACGTTCTGGTAATTCTTTGTTATTTTTCAATATTGTTCACTTTTACCAACCATATGACTATATACCAGACGACCGGTGTAATTATCGAATCTACTACTTCATCAGATATTCCATTAAATTGACTCAAAATCTATTACTTCAATGTTTTTGATATACTTTTTTTTTCTATATATAAGACAATATTAGTTAAAATTCATCGTTTATGTTTGACGTCGCCGTTGATAACAGATGTATACGCTATTCAATTTGGTTCACAATTTGGTGAAGTCCCTTCTTAAATTGATTGGCAGAATTATTCACCATTGCATAGCTTCTCAGCATTAGTAGAAAACTCCTTTAACTATCTTGGTAAAAATCGAAGTAGTAGACCTTCCTTTCCTGCATCTACAGAGAATCTGTCTCCAGAATTGGAGTAGATGTTCTGTTTTATTGTCGTTCGACATCCCAGTTCGTGTTTAGGATTTACCTTGTTGTGTCCTCATTTAAAAAAGATTCGAAAGAACTAAACTGTCCGTTTTACAGAATATTATTATCAATTATTATCAAGTTTGAATGCAATTACGCCAAAGATTAATTTTTTTTTCTTTTTTCTTTCTTCTAGACATTGACGAATGTGCAGATCCATCGATCGCTGCACGATGTGTGGAAAACGCAGAGTGCTGTAATTTACCAGCTCACTTTCTATGCAAATGTAAAGCAGGTTTTGAAGGTGATGGTGAAGAGTTTTGTGCAGGTAAGACCTTTGTTGCTATCAATAATCTCACACCAATAGGACTCATTATGTCAACAACCGTTGGTTGTCAACCAATATCAATATAGGTACATTCGGTGTGACCTCAATGTTATAAAGCAGGACAAATAATCTTGACAACTTTTTCGCGAATTTTCACGATTTTAGTGATTTTATAGATTCACGAAAATTTTGAAAATTCGCGAAATTTTTTTGACGACTATGGCCTCTCTTATAAAGCATAGAAAAAACGCGAGCATGAATAGTGGGTCCCTACGAAAAAGTTCCGAAAAAAATGACGCCTTTTATGAACGAATACTTGAAATTATCCAATCGAACATCTCGAAAGAATTAAAATCAAGAAAACCTTTCCGTCGATTTGCAAAAGTTTTTTTTTTTTCGTACGAAAATTAGATAGCATTCCATTGGAACATTTCAAATTCACATCTTGTCTGATGTCATACTTTAATGCTTCCGCAATAAAAATGATCATGTCGATTTCTTGTGCAAACAAAGACTATTATCTTCACCAAGAAGACATGTAATTTGAGTCGAACGATCGGCAAGGTCACAGTGAACACATACAATTAGCATCGAAACGTGTAAAACCACCATTTATCAGGCCAATAAAATATCTCCTTTACACCGGGGCAACAAGTGAAGAAAAAGGCAGAAACCATTAAATAAAAATCGAATCGCGCAGCAATAAAGCATATTTATGCTTTTGTAATGTTTTTTGATTATCAAAACTCAAATAAAACTTCGATCCATTCTCCATCATCGACATTGTCGTTCTTTCTCTCCTTTTCTTTTTTTTTTTTAATAAAATATCATAAAACATAAACATGATCTTAAATCCTGCGCAAATAAAATATTAAAAACGAAAATAATGATGTACCTTGTTCGTTCAATCATATTACGATCGCATGGATCGGACCGTAGTATATATAGAACCAGTTCGATCTTTTGCAGAATGGAGAAAAAAACCTCTTCTCAGCATCTTCAGAAGTAATTTTATACGACTGACGGTGTGACTGTCTGCACTGTTATGATAGCATATCATACAGAATTATTGCCCATAAACACGTAAACAAAAAAAGAGTTTTTGTTCGTCTCTGGAACAAATGACCGCGCGATGTTTTTGAGAGGATTTTTTTTCAGAATTTTAAATTCTTTGCTCATTCAAATTAGAATTTTTCTGTATAAATTGACGGTACAGCCGATGTCACAAGTTTGATTTATTTACAGTGAAAATCTTTACCGAATGGGTATGGATGGCGTTAACCGCATGACTGTAATCGCTTTAATGAACAATTTGAATTGGTTTCAGTAAGCTTAGACAGTCAAGCAACAATTTATGATTCGTCATACGCTTCGTCATCGTAAATTATTGATTTTTCAAACATTCGTAAATGTTAGTCTTACCATGGCTATTTACGTGATTCGGATATAATAAATTCCCAGCCCAATGTACTATTTATGCGTTCTACGTTCAAAGGAAAAATGCATTGAATTCCATTTGCGCTTTCGTTCGCTGATTTATATTCATTATTGTCGTAGATTGATACAGTTTTTCGATAATGGTTCTCACAAAGTGCTAAAACAATTTTAAAATTCAATAAAATCGTCAGGAATAAAACGCGCTGCACACTCAATTCACACCAAATTATCTTTGGATCTCTTTTAAAATTAGCAACTACACCGCAATCACGTATTTAGTTTCGATATATAGCGAAAAAGAAGACGACTCTTGCTTGCTACTTACTCGCGACCGAGAACTTTTTTTTTTGTTTTGTTATTTAGTTCTTCCACTGAAACAACTCTAATTAGCTGTAAAACCGCAGCCACAACCCGTAGGGGAAAATAATAGTTGGTAGACTCAATTACCGAACCACCGCACGACAATCAACGTTCATTGTTCGATGTTCGTGGTGAAGTTATGAAAAAAGAAGAAAACAAAAAAAAAATTGTGCGACGTTCATGCGACGTTCATGTAAACAAAAAGAAAATCAATTTCATGGAAGATTCACGGGATGATCTCGATAGTTTGTCGTAAAAAAAATTGTCTCTCTGAACGAAATACTTATATTTCACTCCACCAATGCAAACAATCCCCAACAAGATTTGCGGCAAAAATACGTTTGATACTCACACACCAGTTTTATTTCGTACTTTAGATTCGTGTGGGTTACAATAATAAACCTTAAACATTCCGAATAGCAACATGATATTAATGAATTTTTACTTTAGAAGATAATTAAATTGCAAATATCGACATCACGATTTAGGTCTGAAAAATATATTCAGTGTTTTACCGCCGGTTTTTGTTTGCGTAAAATGAGAGAAATACTCATGGTATATTGAGATCATTGATGATTTAATTTTAAAAGATTGCAGACTTTTTGCATAAAGAGTATACATTGACTATGAATTCGAGTTTGAATTAAAAATCCGGACTTAACCGTAGACGTTTCATATATCCGTCTGTATTCAGATTAATCATTTTTTGTTAAAAATAATATTGGTAATATACGACCGGCAAGAAAACTTTATTAATTTGATCGATCGCGATTGCATAAAACCCGATCATTTTTTATTGCATAGAGAATATCGATCATCCACTTACACACAGCTATCGAAGAGTCGGTTTTATATGGTGCAAATCGACAGGCATACACAAATAACGAAATGTAGAAATATTAAGAAAGAAACAGAATTCGCATTCGAAAAGGAATTTGTAGAATTTTCTCCTTAGGAGCTTGATATTGCGTGCTGTTATATTGTTCAAGGTCACAAGTTATTTGTTTTGCTTTTTTTTCGCATAAAACAAGCACCGGTTTTCAAATATTTGCTCGTCTGGCTATTACAATACATTTTTTGAATGACTATAACGATGAATTAAGAAAGACTAGAAATTAAAAAAATGTTTTTTTTTTGTGTCTTCTTTGCGCACTTAAACAGATATCAACGAATGTGCAAAACCAGATGCGTGTGGCATCAACACAAACTGCTTTAATACGCCAGGAAATTACTCGTGCGCATGTCAAGACGGTTTCGAAGGGAATCCTTTTGATGGGGTATGTACCACTGTGCCAAGTTCATTTCTAGCGGTGACCTTAATCTTTTACTTCATTTATTTCCTCACACAGTGCGTTGACATTGACGAGTGTTTGAATCCACTTGCTTGTGGAAGTGGTGCTACCTGTACGAATCTTGAGGGCGGTCATCGCTGCGACTGTCCTGAAGGTTTCGCCGGGGATGCCCGATCACCAACTGGCTGCGTAGATTTTGATGAATGCGCTCGTTCACCGTGTGGCCGAGATGCTCACTGTGTAAATACGGATGGAAGTTTTCGTTGTTTATGCCCTGAGGGAAGAGCTGGAAATCCGATGGAATCGTGTAATGGTATGTAGAACAGCCGTTCGGTATCCAAGACGATTTTTTATTAAACAAAACAATTTTGTTCACCAGATGTAAATGAATGTATCGATGAACCCTGTGGAGAAAATGCAATCTGTACTGACACCATTGGCAGCTTCGTATGCTCGTGTAAACCTGATTTTACGGGAAATCCATACAAAGGATGTTCAGACATTGACGAATGTACAGCATTGAAAAATCCATGTGCCGAACATGCGATTTGTGAAAATACATCTCCTGGATACACTTGCAAGTGTCCCCAAGGATTCGTGGCGAAACCGGATCCGAAAACCTATTGCGAACAAGTGGACGTGAATATACTTTGTACTGGCAACTTTGACTGTACCAATAACGCTGAATGCATCGATGGTCAGTGCTTCTGTCAAGATGGTTTCGAACCACACGGATCCAGTTGCATTGACATTGACGAATGCCGAACTCAACCCAATATCTGTGGAGACCATGCAAACTGCATCAACATTGCTGGCTCATTCCGATGTGAATGTTTGTCGGGCTATGTGGGAACACCGCCACGAATTCAATGCAAAGCTCCCTGCGAAGATGTCAAATGCGGTCAGCATGCATACTGTAAACCCGATGGAACAGACGCTTACTGTATTTGTGAAGAGGGTTGGACGTATAATCCCAAGGACATTTCTGCTGGTTGCGTTAAAATCGATGAATGTGACATTCCTGGAAAATGTTCTTGTCCTCCAGGCTACACAGGAAACCCGACCACCGAGTGCCTTGATATTGATGAATGTTTAACGGAAAATCGTTGTGGATTTGGAGCAGTTTGTAAGAATACACCCGGCGGCTACGAATGTACTTGTCCGGAAGGAACAATTCCTGATCCAGATCCAACTGTCAGATGCATAGCAGTTGTAACATGTAAAGTGGATAACGACTGTCCCGGTAACGCAATATGTGACAATCATCACAGATGTTTATGCCCAGAACCGAATGTCGGCAATGACTGTCGTCATCCGTGTGAAAGCATTTCATGTGGACCGAATGCTCATTGCATGATCGTGAATAAAGTAGCGCAGTGTATATGTAGCGAAGGATTTGCAGGAACTGGTGACAATTTCGGAGGATGTTTGGACATCAACGAATGTTTAGGAAATCCATGTCCTTCCGGAGCGGTTTGCACAAACATCCCTGGAAGTTACTTATGCCAATGTCCCGGAGGAACTAACGGTGATGCATACAAAGATGGCTGCTCTCGAATGGCTGACACACAATTCAGTTGTAGCACAGACCATCCATGCCCAGTTGGAGAGAATTGTGTGACTGACTCGTTCACCGGATCAAGTGTTTGTATCTGTCGCCAAGGTTATACAAGAGATCAATCATCTGGTAAATGTGTCGATGTCGACGAATGTTCCTCACAGCGAGACAAGCCAGCTTGTGGAGACAATGCCTTATGTAAAAATTTGCCAGGAAGTTATGAATGCCAATGCCCGCCAGGATTCTACGGTAAGTTGTTTTCGCTCTCTGAAGCAAGCAAAACAGTCTGTAAACGTTATCTCCATCTTTAGGTAACCCATACTCATTATGCGAAGAATGCAACAGTCTGGAGTGCCAATGTCAGCCGCCCTATAAGTTTGTTGGAGGAAATTGCATTTTGGCTGGTTGTTCAGATGGTGGAAAGTGTCCGCATGGTGCTGAATGTATATCCATTGCTGGTGGCGTTAGTTACTGTGCCTGTCCAAAAGGATACCGTACACAAGCAGATGGATCTTGTATTGACGTTAATGAGTGTGTCGAGGGTCAACAAGTGTGTGGCTATGGCGCCGAATGTATCAATAAACCAGGAAGCTACGAATGTGTATGCCCCATCGGCTATGGAGGTATGTGATTCAGAGACAAGTTTCAATCTGGTCGGCGGTTACATGACTTTCAATTTTTAGGTGATCCATATCATGGTTTGTGTGCAGCACCACAGAGACGCTGCTCTTCTGATCGCGAATGTGGATTGAACGAAAAATGTGTACAGCCGGGAGAATGTGTCTGCCCACCACCGTTTTTCTTGGACACCAGCGATGGAAATAAATGCAAAAGTCCATGCGATCGATATCCATGCGGCATTAACGCCAAATGCACACCGAGTGATCCACCACAATGCATGTGTGAAGTAGGCTATCGTGGCGATCCGCTCAGAGGTTGTACTAGCGAAAACGAATGTGCTAATTCTCCATGTGCGTACGGAGCACAATGTATCAACGAAAAAGGCGGTTACAAATGTGTGTGTCCCAAAGGTCAAATCGGTGACGCGTACAAGGGTGGCTGTATTCTGGAAAATGGCTCCGTCAAAACACAATGTTCCGATAACTCAGATTGTGCACCAACATTAGCCTGTGTCCAAGGTAGATGTATCAGTCCTTGCAGCAGTTTATTGTGTGGACCAAATGCTTACTGTGAACCAGAGAATCATGCTGCATGGTGTCGGTGTCGTGTCGGCTTTATCGAAGGTCCCAACGGAGAATGTTTGTCACGTAAGTCATAAATCGCCATTTAATGCTTCAAAGACTTCATTTCAAGTAAATCAATTCTTTCACAGAATGCTCCGATTATTTCTGTGGCCATGATGCCGTTTGTATTGTAACTCCCGATGGTCCGACATGTAAATGTCCATCAGGATTGTTGGGAAATCCATTCCCAGGCGGATCCTGTGTAACTGATCAATGTTCTGCTACAAAACCATGTACCGATTCGCAAGTCTGCATTGGAGGCCGATGCAAGCACCGATGTGAAAATATAGTTTGTGGAGTCGGTGCCACTTGTAATCCGACCAATGGACGATGTGTCTGTGAACCCAATTTCGTTGGAAATCCAGATCTGCTGTGTATGCCACGTAAGTTTATCACCCGTCGTTTTCCGATTTCCTCTGGCTCAACTTCTTTGTTTGTCGTTTACAGCAATTTCATCACCAGCATGTGAACCCGGTTGCGGACAAAATGCCCATTGTCAATACGGTACGTTCTCGAATCAATGTGCCTGTAATCCAGGATCCGTTGGTAATCCCTATGAGACATGTGGACCTCAGCGAAAGACTTCATGTAGTCAAACATCATGCGGAATTGGAGCTGAGTGCCGTGAAGACGGCGTATCCCTCGATTGTGTCTGTCCACCCGGTTATTTCGGCAATCCTTTCGTTCAGTGTCATGACATCGATGAATGCTCGAACGGAGCTTGTGGTCAAGGTGCCATTTGCATAAACACACCGGGAAGTTACGATTGCAAGTGTCAACCAGGATCTACTGGGTAAGTTTCATTTGAATTTCAATTTTAGCGGGAGAATGAAAGTATAATTTGAAATTTCTTTTCCAGAAACCCATTCTCGATTTGTACGCCTTTGCAGAAGAATGCTTGTGACAATCCACATCGGTGCCAGTGCGATGCAAATACATTGTGTCCATCCGGCTTCCGTTGCGAAAAAGGGAAGTGCCGCGATTTATGTGAAAAGATTAACTGCGGTCCAAGAGCTGGATGTGATTCTGGTAAATGTGTTTGCCCTCCTGGATACATTGGTTCACCGGACGACCTAAACAAAGGATGCTACATCCATGATCAATGTGACATCGACCAAGACTGTAAATCGTCAGAGATTTGCTTCCAAATTACTCGCGGATTACGTAAATGTATCGATGGCTGTAGTCGATTCCAATGTGGACCGAACGCCTTATGTATCACAAAGAACCACCGTTCGTCTTGTATTTGTGGCGACGGTTACTTTGGAAATCCAAGCGACTTTGAATTGGGTTGCCAGAAGCATAGTACGAAAAACGATCCAGACGGCTGCCAATCGAACGGAGACTGTGAAAAGGGATACATTTGCTCATTCGATGTGACCGGCAAGCGATCATGCATCAATCCATGTGAAAATGTTGCTTGTGGCACAAACGAACACTGCAAATTGGACAAAAATAGCAATCCAATCTGTGAATGCAAAGAGAGCTTCGTTTGGAATCCCGTGTCGTCCAGATGCGAAAAACCCTCGATTCCGGATTGTGTAACCGATGAAGATTGTCCATCTAATGCGGCTTGTCGACCCGATGTTCTCGGAATACTCAAATGCCAATCGATTTGCTCAGAATTCCAATGTCCTGCGAATTCAGCCTGTGTAGCCAGACAGCATCAAGGTAACTGTGAATGTTTGTCAGGCTTCGTTGGAAATCCAAAGGATCGTAACGGTTGCCGATTGGAACGACAAAATCAATGTTTGACGAGTGCCGAGTGCCCAGAATCTGAAACGTGTGTCAAAAACAATGAACTGGGAGTGTTCATGTGTCGTCCAGCATGCGAACATGTTCAATGTGGACCTCACGCTGTATGCGTTACAAACAACCACGTAGCCAAATGTCAATGTCCACCTGGTCCATATGATGGCGATCCTTATGATATGACTGGCGGATGCAAATCTGTTCCATGTGTTTATAACATTGACTGCCCGCCGACCCAACTGTGTAACCGACTTACACACACCTGTTACGATGTTTGCGATGAAGAATCTTGCGGTGAAAACGCAATCTGTATCGCAGAAGACCATCGTGCTGTGTGTCAATGTCCTCCGGGATACAAAGGCGATCCAATTCCAGACGTTGGCTGCAAATTGACATCATCCTGCGACGAATGTGCATCCAATGCTGTGTGTGAACATGGACCGAATGGCGCAATTTGTAAATGTCCACCAGGTCTTATTGGTTATCCAACAACAACCGGATGTTTCCCGATTGGAACATGCCCCAACGGCGATGCAGATTGTCCAAGCACGGCCTACTGTATCAATGGCCGATGTGCTGATAAGTGTGACAAAGCTTGTGGCCCGAATATGGTCTGCAAAATTGAAAACGGCAAAGCGAACTGTGTATGTCCGTACAAATTCAAATTCGTTTCGAATGAAGCGCGTGACGGATGTGCTAGAGATACAATTGGATGTACCAGCGACATTGAATGCGATGGAGGCGTTTGCTACAATAATCAATGTTCTGTAGCCTGTCGAAATGAAAATGATTGTGCGGAAAATGAGAATTGCATACAAAACATCTGTTTGGTGAAGTGTTCCAGCCACAGTCAGTGTCCAGCCAATCAAGCCTGTACCAATGGAGTATGCGCCTTGGGATGTCGTAGCAACAAGGACTGTTCTACAAACGAAGTGTGTTACAACAGCAAATGCCAGAACCCATGCGAAACGGCTGGAGTTTGCGGTCCTAATGCTCTGTGCAAATTTGATAACCATGTCACGTCCTGTAAATGCCCCGTTGGATTCGAAGGCAATCCAACTCCCGAACAAGGCTGTGTACGTTTCCCATCATCTTGTACAGCCACAAATCAATGCCCAGCTGGACACATGTGTATCGGTAATCAATGTAACGTACCTTGCACCGACAACTTATCTTGCGCCATTGGTGAACGTTGCGCAAACAGTGTATGCGCTAAAGTTTGTTACACAAACAACAATTGCCTACCAGGTGAGATTTGTAACGACAAAGGAACGTGTCAACCGGGTTGTGGATCGGACAGTGATTGTCCAGCAACACAAGTGTGCATCAATGGCAAGTGTAAATGTGGATCTGGATTCATTGGAACCCCATTCGGTTGTTCAGATATCGATGAATGTACGGAAAAACCGTGTCATCCGAGTGCGCGATGCGAAAATGCACCTGGTTCGTTCAGATGTGTTTGTCCTGGTAAAACAGTTGGAGATCCATATGGCAATCCCGGATGTGTACAACCGAATCAATGTAGTCGTGACGCTGATTGTGCTGCTAATTTGGCTTGCGTGCAAGGAAAATGTACAGATCCTTGCTCTGTAACACAATGTGGAAGAAGTGCTCAATGTCAATCTGTGGATCACAAAGCATTGTGTCATTGTCCATCAGGTCATCTAGGGTGAGTAGCGATTTCGTTACAATTTTTGTGTTACCTTACTCGAAAATAACGATTTCCTTGCAAAATACACCGACGACACCGACCATTCAATTTTAACTTTTTCTCTTTCAGCGACCCATTGGACAAAAGTATTGGATGCTTCAGAGTTGAATGTATCAACGACGATGATTGTGACTTGACCCGAACCTGTCTGGGTGATTCGTACAAATGTGCGAACCCATGCGATAACGTAAATTGTGGTCGTGGATCCTGTCATGTTGAAAACCATCAAGCCATATGCACTTGCTCGCCAGGATACATGATTATCGAGAATATTTGCCAGGACATCGATGAATGCTCGAACAATCCATGCCATCAATCGGCTTATTGTCGAAATGCCCCAGGAAACTACGTTTGCTCGTGTCCCGATGGCTTAGTTGGCGATCCAATTTCGACAGGATGCCGTGCGCCTGGTGAATGTTTCACAGACTCTGATTGTCCTAGCAATGCTGCGTGCGACAATGCTCGATGCACGAATCCGTGTGAAAATCCAAATATTTGCGGCAAGAATGCATTGTGCTCGGTTAGAGGTCATTCGGCTGTGTGCAAGTGTCCTGGAAATGCCAGAGGAGACGCACATCATGAATGTGTCATTGTTGAATGTAGCGACAATACAGACTGTGATCCATCCAAATCTTGCATCGATTCGAAATGTATTGACCCGTGTTCGCTGTCTAACTCGTGCGGACAGAATGCCAATTGTTACGTGGAAAATCATATCGGAATCTGTTCGTGTCATCCAGGTACAACAGGTAATCCACTACTGGGATGTGTTCCGGTGCAATATTGCAACAGCGATAATCAATGCCAGGCAGGAACTATTTGCAACAATGGAATCTGCTGTTCACTATGCTCGTCGAATCGAGAATGTATCAACGGACAACTTTGTCTACAAGGCGTCTGTCAACCTACTTGCAACAGTAACACCACTTGCCCCGACTTCCAATACTGTCTGAATAATATCTGCACCAAGGAAGTTAGATGTCGCAGTGACAATGACTGCGATCCAACCGAGAATTGTGTTCAAGATTCATACGGTCGTTCGGAGTGTAAGAATTCATGCGATGGACGAACGTTGTGCGGTCGAAATGCTGAATGTAACGCTCGAAATCATAATGCGGACTGTAGTTGCAAAGCTGGCTTTGCTGGTGATGCAAAGGTCGGTTGCCGAAAGATCGAATGTGAAAGCGATAAGGACTGCTCGAATGATAAGCTATGCGACCAGAATATGTGTAAAATTGCATGCCTCGTAGGACGACCGTGCGGAGAAAATGCATTGTGTTCCGCTGAAAACCACAAGCAAGTTTGTTATTGTCAACCGGGCTACAGTGGCGATCCGCGTGTACGCTGTGACGCAGTCGATTTTTGTCGCGATGCTCCTTGTGGCCCTGGAGCTAAATGTAAAAACAGTAAAGGTTCGTTCCAATGTTCGTGTGGTCGCGGTTTGGTTGGCGATCCATATAATGAAGGATGTCGCCCAGCAGTCGAATGTTTGAGGAATCAAGATTGCCCGGAAAGTGCCGAATGTGTCAATGTACGAGGCGAACCGAAATGTAGAGATGTTTGCGAAGACAAAGTGTGTGGACCGAATGCTGCTTGCGAAGCTGTCAATCATGTTAGCAGATGTGTATGCAGACCTGGATACGATGGGAATCCTTTGGACAATGGCATCGGATGCAGACCACTGCCCGTGCCATGTCGACAATCGTCAGAATGTCCAGCTGATTCGTACTGTTACAATCAAATTTGCAAGCCGACCTGCAACAATGATTTGGAATGCGCTTTGAACGAAGTTTGCGATCACAGCCAATGCATAAATCCTTGCGATCAACCGAAGGCATGTGGAATGAATGCACAATGTACATGTAACAATCACTATAAGCAATGCTCATGCGCTCCTGGATTTACTGGTAAGACTATCGCAATGAAATGTTCGAGCTGCGGCCTTAAATTTGTAATTAATTTTTCAGGAGACTCTGCTATTGAATGTGTACGAATTCCAACGTCTTGCGCCTCAAACCAAGATTGTGCTGAGGGTGATACATGTCGAGATTCAATGTGTCTACCACGTTGCAGACTTGATCAGGATTGTGCTTTGAATGAGAAATGTCTACGTGGAAACTGTATGCTGACATGCCGTGTCGACAATGATTGCTTCCTCGGCCACATTTGTCTCCATAATCGCTGTATCTTTGCCTGTCACACCGATGAAGATTGCAGTGCTAGTGAATCGTGTCGCAATAATACCTGCACTAATCCATGCAAAGAAAATCCTTGCGGTCCAAATGCTGTGTGCTCAGTTTCCAATCATCGAGCAACATGCTCTTGCCTCACTGGTATGGTACCAAGTCCAACTGCAGTGGTTGGCTGTGTACGTACTCCCGCACTGTCTTGTACCGAGAATCGCGGGTGTCCATCCAGCTACGGCTGTTTCGATGGATCGTGTCGACCAATGTGTGCCAGTGATTCAAACTGTCTGAGCAATGAACGCTGTGAGCGAGGATCTTGCAAACCTTTATGTCGTCGTGATGATGATTGCAGAAATGGTGAAATTTGCCAAGGTCTTATTTGCTCGGCTGGATGTCGGTCGGATGACGATTGTCCTCTAAACCTAGGATGCATCAATCAACAATGTGTCGATCCATGTGTTGGCGGTACAACTTGCGGTACAAATGCTGAATGTCGATGTGTTAATCACAAGAAGCAATGTACTTGCCCTCCACCACTTGTAGGCGATGCCAACATTGGATGTAAATTCCCGACAACTATTTGCGGACAACACAACGATTGTCCACCGAATCACTCTTGCTATGGAAATGTATGCCAGGCCACTTGTCGTGGCGATCAAAATTGCTTGTCTGACGAACGATGTGTACGTGGAGTTTGTCGAGCTATTTGCAATAGTGATGCTTCGTGTGGTCAAGGACAAATTTGTGAGAATCGTTTGTGTCAAATCGGATGCAGAAGTGATAATGTGTGCCCGAGTGATCAAGCGTGTATCAACAATCAATGTACTAATCCATGTACAACCACTGGCCAATGTGGTACATGTGCAGACTGTTCTGTTATCAATCACGGTGTTCAATGCAGTTGCCCTGCTGGTTTCCTCGGAAACGCTCTATCAGCATGCACACTGCCGTTACAGAGATGCAACTCATATTGTCAATGTGACGAAGCCGGTGTATTCTGCGCAGAAACGTGTAACACGAATAATGAATGCTCCTGCGGACAAATCTGCTCTCGTGGTAAATGCCGAACAAAATGTAATCCCGGAGCTTGTCCAGCTGGCCAACTTTGTCAAAATGGAGCTTGCATTGCCGGTTGCCGTTCGAATTTGGACTGTTCCAATGATCGATCGTGCATCAATGGACAGTGCTTGGACCCGTGTCTCCGTGACAATGCTTGCGGAAAGAATGCTCTCTGTAAAGTGTCTGAACATCGAACAATTTGCTTATGTCCCGATGGCTTCCAAGGCGAACCTGTCAAAGGATGTTTACCCTACGAATGCCAAACGAATGACGACTGCGAATACGACAAACTGTGTGAGAGTGGCTCCTGTAAAAACCCATGTCTCCAGCCCGGAGCATGCGGTATAAATGCCCAATGTCGTGTTGTAAATCGTCACGCCCAATGTTCGTGCCCACCAGGACACTATGGAAATCCAGCTCTCGAATGTTCGCCACAAATCATTGGTGCCTGTGCTCGAAATCCGTGTGGTGAAAATGCCAGATGCCGTGAAGTGAATGACGGATATGAATGCAGTTGTGCACCGGGATGTGTTGGTGATCCTCGCAGTGGATGCATATGCGGTGGGCAACAAGTCAATTTATGTGCCGATCAATCTTGCGGTCGAAATGCCGCTTGTAGAGTATTGAATCACAATGAACCGGAATGTTACTGTCCGCCAGAATTCCCGAATGGTGATCCGTACATTGAATGTAAGTTGTGAACGGTGGAATGAATATGCGATTGACGGGGTTTTTGAAAAATGAACATTTTCGATTGCAGGCAATCAATACCGAGACAATTCAGGAGATTGCCAGATCAAGGGATGTCCGACAGGTGAATGTGTTCAACAAGGAAATGGTTATGTTTGCCGACAAGGTAAGTCATTTTTATTGGCTGACTACATTGATTTTAACAATGGAAAATTTGATTTTTGTTTAAATTATTCCTTAAAATGCCATCCATATTTTTATCCGATAATTTTTGTTGTTCTTAAAATTGTTTTTTTATAAAACCAAGACTAATGATCCAGCACGTATTTTTAATCAGACTTTATTGATGTTGTTTTTTAATCTTTTGAAATTTTATTTTTGTTTTTAATTTTTTACATATTTTGTGTGAGTAACCTAAGAGGAAATATATTTTTTTCTAACTCACAATATTAAGCCGTAGGCTAACGAAATAATATTCAATAATTGGATTAATAGGAAATTGAAAGTTTATTTGTTGTTTATTTACCCTTATTTATTTACCCCTCAAAAAAAAAACAAATCGTAGTTTTGTTGTTAATCAACCAATTAATAATATTTGCAAATAGAGTGAATCAATATTTTTTATCAATTCTATCACCACACAAGTGAATTACTCAAATATATTCTCAAATGAGAACTTGGCTGTGATCCGTATTTGTCTGAAATGTTGTTGTTTATCGTCGAATATGCTAATGTGGGTTTTTATGTGAATTTATATGTGTTTTAGGGGTGATGGTTATGCGTATTGTACAGTGTTCCACGATTACAAATAGCAAAAATGAGCTGAGTTATATTTTTCAACAAGGGATATTTATCATTACCCAATTACATAACGCTGTTTCAGTGCTGCCATCAAAATTAAATTCTAAATAACTCGAGAAAAACGCGCTATGTGAAGTTCTTATTGATTTCCCCTTACGAAAAAGCACTCCGGTTTCTCTCCGTTTACACTTTAAACAATAGAAAAGAGGGGTGGTTTAGCTAAACGCAGGCAAAAAGTAGTCGTTTTTATTGTAAGTGGAAATCACACCTTAGAACTATGCTATATCCCCCCTTTAAATGGGTTTTTTCGGAGGTAGAACAAAGTTTTGACTTTGCAGACGACAGGCCTCGCATTTCTAGAGTTATTTAAGATTTAACGTTGGTGGCAGCACGTAATTTATGAATGAGACCCAAGACAAATTTATAGTGAAAAAGTTTTGAGGCCATGAATGTGGAACCTTCGCTCCATCGCTGACAAGCTACAGCTTGACTCAGTGTCTTTACTGCGTAGCGTAGCACCGTGATCTGATCTATGCACACGATGCCGTTTAATTTGATTGCTTAGAATACAAACCGTGTTTTGTTTGTGGACCACCTGGTAGATGTTCAGATTAAACTGGAACCGTAAACAGCAACCATTTGTGAAATTAATGCTGTGGTTTCTAGTAGTCTCAGTCGAAATATTCCCTAAGACTTTCTGATACAAATTTGGTGAGCTATCGCTATTTTATTCAATACCTCACAATGCATGTCCTGTTCGAACTGAATTTCGTAGAATCATTATGCTCTGTGGGATACAAAGGGTCTCAAGTCAACCTTATCTATGAATTTTGTTATACTTTAGGAGGAGGCCAAGAAAAATCGAGACTTATCATTCTTACATGCTAGAGGTCGTCGTAAAAAAAAGAAAGGTTGTCAATGATTTTCGGCGCAAATAACGTTGTTCCTAGCCTATGCTGAAACGCTTCTTTAGTGAATTTAGTGAAACCTCTGCAGAATCAAAACTATGCAGAAAATTATCGTTCGTTCCACACGAAGTACGTATTACGACTGAGAGTCAAAAAGGACTGAGTGAGACTAGGACAACATTTTCTTGAATTTTCCCTTTTTTTCAATTTTCTCGGAAAATATATTTGCAAAAATTTGCAAAAATTATGGAAAATGTAGGAAAATTAAGGAAATTATTTTCAAAAAAAAAATCCTGGTTACAACTCCTTTGCCAGAGAGGTAAAGTGATCACTATGGATAGCAGAAGACCACTTAAAAAACACTTTTTTTAAATATCGATGTCGTTCGAACAACACATATATAAATTCACATAATTATTTTCCATTCCACATTATTGAATAATACACCAAATAGATGCTGTAAATATTACAAAATGTTTTCTGCAAATACACCAAGACTGAATTGCGAAATGGTCAAAATCACACCCACAAATATATCTTACCATTATTGTTGCAATTAGAATATTTCGTTTTATAAATACACACCACTGTTGATGTTCTTAAAAGACTTGTCTATTTAAAGGACCGCATTTAATTATGATATGGCATTTATGATTTTTTTTTGTTTTTAAATATTTTGCACAATTTATTTTTATGAAAATTTGATATGGTTTTAAACAGGAAGTATAAATAAGTTTTACTCGTGAAGTGTCGCTATCGCGGTTTCCCAATCTGTGCCTCTATTCTTCTATTATACATCTCAATAATATTCTTTATGTTTCTTTCTTTCAAACAAAATTTTTCTCAATTTTTTTAAAATTTCAAATGGAATAGTAGCTCTTATTATCCCATTTTCTGCCGATCAATCAATTGTTCTATTTTCCTGTTATGTTTTTCTAAGCGCAATTTATCAATCAAACAAAATGAATGACAAAAAAAAGAAAATCGTGCACCATCCACCCATGAAAATCGTTTTGTTTGTTTCGCTCATTTAATTTTAATTTTCGCCAATTTATTTTCATTTACTTTCTGTTTATGAATTCATCAACACAAAAGCAAATTATAAAATTTTTGATGTTTTTAATTTTTTGTTAAATCGAAATTTGTTTGCACAAACATTGAGACTATTTCCGAAGAGAAAAGAGAAATGTGAATCCAAACACATGGACCGGAAAAGTCATAGATTGGGAACTGTGGACGGGACAATTCTCACATAGATTATGCATGCACGCGTACGGGTCTCATGCTATGTACAAAAGACAAATTTTTTATGTTGTTGTCTGGGCTACCTTATCTTTTGACATTTTCATGAGTTTTTTTTATTTAAATTTTTCTAGATTAAGTTGTACATACTTTCTATGTTCTATAATTTTTTGGACTTTTGTTATCCTAAAAAAAATTTCCTTTCATTTGAAAATATGACAGTGTCGACATCTTTTTGAGTCAAGAAATTCACAGTCCATATTTTTATCAATTTTATTTTTGTGTCTCTTTCGTTTATGGAAAAAATATGAATCTTTAAGCTTTAAAAAATTCAATTTTATCTGTGTTCTCTCCGGGCAGAGCGCATGTGTTGGATGTACTTAAATTCATTTATTCAAAATTGTTGTGAGAAAATCTCCCTTCACAGTTCTTTATTTTAATACTTTTTCTTTTGTCCACACCTCCCCTTCTTCCATTAATAAGAAATTTAATTTGCAAAAAAATAAATTTTTTTAACAAAAAATCAAAAACACAAAACATTTCACACATTAGGATAAGAGAGAATTTTTTTTTATTATCAAACAAAAAACCTCGTCATTTCATCACAAAATCAAATCACAAAACCCACTTATATTCGGACATTTAGACAAGGAGTGCTCCAGCGATATTGATTGTGCCGGCGAAAAAGCATGTTTGAATGGATTCTGTTCGGATCCATGTTCGATTCGAGGCGCATGCGGTGAAAATGCATTATGCCAAACGGTCTTACACCGACCGCGATGCTCTTGTCCCAATTGCTATGTCGGACGACCGGATATCGAATGCAAAGCAGATCCCGTTTGTGAAGGCTTAACAACAGAGACACCCCGTCCTGCCGATACAATGCTATGCGCTAGTGACACTGATTGTCCCGATTGGTTGCGCTGTGATCGATATGGCCAATGTTCCGATCCGTGCGATGATGTTACATGCGTTGATAACAAGAAATGCGAACCACGAAAACACCGACCGGTGTGCGTGTGTAAATTTGGATTCGTTGTGAACGAGAATGGTGAATTGATATGCGCACCTGACAAACGCGAATGTTCGCGTGACGATGAATGTGCCTCGAATATGGCATGCATCGAAATGAGATGCAAGAATCCATGCATCGTAACGGCTAATCGACAACCGCCTTGTCCGACTGATAAATCATGTCTAGTCCAAGATCACAAGCCAGTCTGCATATGCATGAAGGACTGCAGCCCATCGATATCTATATGCTTGCGTGACAGTGGATGTCCTGCGGGTTTAGCTTGTCGAAACTTTCAATGCATTAATCCATGCGACTTTGCTTCATGTGCTGCTAATTCACCTTGCTTTGTGGAAGACCATAAACCCATATGCAAATTCTGTCCACAGGGATTCATTGCTGATGCACGAAATGGATGTCAAAAAGGTAAAGAAATTTAATGAACAAAAATTCGGCGACTAGCGCACATACGAAGTTTTTGTTTAATTAGACAAACAAACCAAATACTCTTCTTTAAGCCTGATCCAACGAAACGAAATATTTTGCTAAACACACAACACACCAATTCTATCAAATAAATTTACAAATTTAAGCGAAATGCCCATTAAAAAAATTTACTACACAAACCTCCTCCTTACCCCTCGCCCCACCAAAAAAAAGAACTATGAATCTCTTTTTCCAAACTGTCTCTCTGTATACACCTATTTATTAAGTTTATTTTCATATTCAATTTAGTCCCATAATTGTGCAATTTCTCTTCTTACACGTACGTTCTAATTTATTAAAGTGATTTACTTTTGTAATATAAATCTGCATTGCATATTGCATTTTTTAATGAATTTTTACCTAAAATTTAAATGAAATTTTTCTCTTTCAATGACAAAACAATTTAAAAAAAAATTAAACATTCACACACGCTCATGCTCACTATTTTCAAGAAAAAAAAAAAATGAAAAATAAAACTCACTCTATTGCTATATTTTTACTAAAGAATCTAATCTTACTTACCAAAATTACACCTAGCCTTACAACTTAACTCCTATAATCTAACTTAACTTTAACTTTAACTATACAGACCGCTACTTTACACTTTTATACAATATTAAACATGGCAAAAGTTTTAATTACAGAACATTTTCGATTGAAATTTTTTACATTTCGCTCGTTTCTTCCATTTCTTTTTTAGCAAGATCTCCGATTTTTTGTAACTTATGTTCGTAAACAATTTAGTTTACATTTTTGTTGTAAATAGTAAGCTTTCACAGAATCTAATAGAAACTTTTAGTGTTGTCTCCAAAGAAAAACACTCGAGACGAATCGGAAAAAAATTGAGTGAAAAACTTTTTACAGAATCATAATGTTCCTTTTTATTATCATTTGAATTCTTTTTGGCATAATTTTGGATCGATCGACTGTTCGTCTCGGTGTAGCAAATTCTTTGTAAAGTCTGAAGTGTTTTTAGTGCATTCTTAGAGCAAAATGTTTTTATTTTCCTTCTTTTGTAAATAGTTTGTCTGCAAAAATCAAAAAATTTGTAAATATTCTAAAAGCGAAAACTTTATGTATATACTAAAATTATGAAATTCACAGCTGACGACAGTAGAACACAAGTTCAAAACATATGTTCTAAGCATACCGATTGCGGTGACACCAACCAGTGTCTGATGGGTCTATGTATAGATCCATGTACGAATGGTTGTGGCGAATCGGCGTTATGTACCATCGTAAAACGTCGACCAATTTGTTATTGTCCTGAAGGTTTAACTGGTGATGCTACCCGAAAATGTGTACCCATTGTTTCCACAATTCCATCCATCCTAACACCGAATAACACGGACACAGATTTTGATTCATTTAAAAATTTCTCTAGAAACTTAAATAATCATCCTGATTCAGATTTTGATATAAGTACTACAGAATCGCGAATCGAGAGAAAAAACAAAACAGACTATGACAATAGACCGACTGACTTCACCAGTACAAACATATATGAATATATCACTAAACCTACGAAAATAGCCGATGATAAAATTCAATTTCCTACAAACGTAGACTTCGGAACAACCGAAGGCTATAATATTGATGTTCGATTTGATAACTCTACTGAAAACGATCATGATAGTGAGACGACGACATTTTCGTCTGATACCACTGATGGTAGAGATTCAACTACTGTTAGATCCTATCCTGAAAGTACCTCAGAAAGTGAAACTGATGGAACCAATCCAAACACAGACGTTCCTTCCACAACTAAATATTACAGTGACACTACGAAAATTCCAAATTTCACAAGAGAATCTGAAACAGAATCCGTTAGATCTTCAAGTATTCCGTCTAGCTTCTCCAGAACTGGTGATGGTGAGACGACGACATATTCGTCTGATACTACGGATGGTAGAGATTCAACTACTGGTAGATTCTCTCCTGAAAGTACTTCAGAAAGTGAAACTTATGGAACCAATCCAAGCACAGATGTTCCTTCCACAACTAAATATTACAGTGACACTACGAAAATTCCGAATTTCACAACAGAATCTGAAACAGGAACCGTTAGCTCTTCAAGTATTGCGTCTAGCTTCTCCAGAACTGGTGATAGTGAGACGACGACATATTCGTCTGATACTACGGATGGTACAGATTATACTACTGTTAGATTCTCTCCTGAAAGTACTTCAGAAAGTGAAACGTATGGAACCAATCCAAGCACAGATGTTCCTTCCACAACTAAATATTACAGCGACACTACGAAAATTCCGAATTTCACAACAGAATCTGAAACAGAAACCGTTAGATCTTCAAGTATTCCGTCTAGCTTCTCCAGAACTGGTGATGATGAGACGACGACATATTCGTCTGCTACAACTGATGGTAGAAATTCAACTACTGGTAGATTCTCTCCTGAAAGTACTTCAGAAAGTGAAACTTATGGAACCAATCCAAGCACAGATGTTCCTTCCACAACTAAATATTACAGTGACACTACGAAAATTCCGAATTTCACAACAGAATCTGAAACAGAAACCGTTAGATCTTCAAGTATTCCGTCTAGCTTCTCCAGAACTGGTGATGATGAGACGACGACATATTCGTCTGCAACAACTGATGGTAGAGATTCAACTACTGGTAGATTCTCTCCTGAAAGTACTTCAGAAAGTGAAACGTATGGAACCAATCCAAGCACAGATGTTCCTTCCACAACTAAATATTACAGTGACACTACGAAAATTCCGAATTTCACAACAGAATCTGAAACAGAAACCGTTAGATCTTCAAGTATTCCGTCTAGCTTCTCCAGAACTGGTGATGATGAGACGACGACATATTCGTCTGATACCACTGATGGTAGAGATTCAACTACTGTTAGATCCTATCCTGAAAGTACCTCAGAAAGTGAAACTGATGGAACCAATCCAAACACAGACCTTCCTTCCACAACTAAATATTACAGTGACACTACGAAAATTCCAAATTTCACAAGAGAATCTGAAACAGAATCCGTTAGATCTTCAAGTATTCCGTCTAGCTTCTCCAGAACTGGTGATGGTGAGACGACGACATATTCGTCTGATACTACGGATGGTAGAGATTCAACTACTGGTAGATTCTCTCCTGAAAGTACTTCAGAAAGTAAAACTTATGGAACCAATCCAAGCACAGATGTTCCTTCCACAACTAAATATTACAGTGACACTACGAAAATTCCGAATTTCACAACAGAATCTGAAACAGGAACCGTTAGCTCTTCAAGTATTCCGTCTAGCTTCTCCAGAACTGGTGATAGTGAGACGACGACATATTCGTCTGATACTACGGATGGTAGAGATTATACTACTGTTAGATTCTCTCCTGAAAGTACTTCAGAAAGTGAAACGTATGGAACCAATCCAAGCACAGATGTTCCTTCCACAACTAAATATTACAGCGACACTACCAAAATTCCGAATTTCACAACAGAATCTGAAACAGAAACCGTTAGATCTTCAAGTATTCCGTCTAGCTTCTCCAGAACTGGTGATGATGAGACGACGACATATTCGTCTGCTACAACTGATGGTAGAGATTCAACTACTGGTAGATTCTCTCCTGAAAGTACTTCAGAAAGTGAAACTTATGGAACCAATCCAAGCTCAGATGTTCCTTCCACAACTAAATATTACAGTGACACTACGAAAATTCCGAATTTCACAACAGAATCTGAAACAGAAACCGTTAGATCTTCAAGTATTCCGTCTAGCTTCTCCAGAACTGGTGATGATGAGACGACGACATATTCGTCTGCAACAACTGATGGTAGAGATTCAACTACTGGTAGATTCTCTCCTGAAAGTACTTCAGAAAGTGAAACGTATGGAACCAATCCAAGCACAGATGTTCCTTCCACAACTAAATATTACAGTGACACTACGAAAATTCCGAATTTCACAACAGAATCTGAAACAGAAACCGTTAGATCTTCAAGCATTCCGTCTAGCTTCTCCAGAACTGGTGATGATGAGACGACGACATATTCGTCTGCAACAACTGATGGTAGAGATTCAACTACTGGTAGATTCTCTCCTGAAAGTACTTCAGAAAGTGAAACGTATGGAACCAATCCAAGCACAGATGTTCCTTCCACAACTAAATATTACAGTGACACTACGAAAATTCCGAATTTCACAACAGAATCTGAAACAGAAACCGTTAGATCTTCAAGTATTCCGTCTAGCTTCTCCAGAACTGGTGATGGTGAGACGACGACATATTCGTCTGATACTACGGATGGTAGAGATAATACTACTGTTAGATTCTCTCCTGAAAGTACTTCAGAAAGTGAAACTTATGGAACCAATCCAAGCACAGATGTTCCTTCCACAACTAAATATTACAGTGACACTACGAAAATTCCGAATTTCACAACAGAATCTGAAACAGAATCCGTTAGATCTTCAAGTATTCCGTCTAGCTTCTCCAGAACTGGTGATGGTGAGACGTCGACATATTCGTCTGATACTACGGATGGTAGAGATTATACTACTGTTAGATTCTCTCCTGAAAGTACTTCAGAAAGTGAAACTTATGGAACCAATCCAAGCACCGATGTTCCTTCCACAACTAAATATTACAGTGACACTACGAAAATTCCGAATTTCACAACAGAATCTGAAACAGAAACCGTTAGATCTTCAAGTATTCCGTCTAGCTTCTCCAGAACTGGTGATGGTGAGACGACGACTTATTCGTCTGATACCACCGATGGTAGAGATTCAACTACTGTTAGATTCTCTACTGAAAGTACCTCAGAAAGTGAAACTTATGGAACCAATCCAAGCACAGATGTTCCTTCCACAACTAAATATTACAGTGACACTACGAAAATTCCGAATTTCACAACAGAATCTGAAACAGAAACCGTTAGATCTGCAAGTATTCCGTCTAGCTTCTCCAGAACTGGTGATGATGAGACGACGACATATTCGTCTGCTACAACTGATGGTAGAGATTCAACTACTGGTAGATTCTATCCTGAAAGTACTTCAGAAAGTGAAACGTATGGAACCAATCCAAGCACAGATGTTCCTTCCACAACTAAATATTACAGTGACACTACGAAAATTACGAATTTCACAACAGAATCTGAAACAGAAACCGTTAGATCTTCAAGTATTCCGCCTAGCTTCTCCAGAACTGGTGATGATGAGACGACGACATATTCGTCTGCTACAACTGATGGTAGAGATTCAACTACTGGTAGATTATCTCCTGAAACTACTTCAGAAAGTGAAACTTATGGAACCAATCCAAGCACAGATGTTCCTTCCACAACTAAATATTACAGTGACACTACGAAAATTCCAAATTTCACAACAGAAACCGTTAGATCTTCAAGTATTCCGTCTAGCTTCTCCAGAACTGGTGATGATGAGACGACGACATATTCGTCTGCTACAACTGATGGTAGAGATTCAACTA
This sequence comes from Bradysia coprophila, assembly GCF_014529535.1. Taxonomy (NCBI): domain Eukaryota; kingdom Metazoa; phylum Arthropoda; class Insecta; order Diptera; family Sciaridae; genus Bradysia; species Bradysia coprophila. The sequence goes on from NC_050738.1 coordinate 2,586,408, forward strand.
CTGGTAGATTCTCTCCTGAAAGTACTTCAGAAAGTGAAACTTATGGAACCAATCCAAGCACAGATGTTCCTTCCACAACTAAATATTACAGTGACACTACGAAAATTCCGAATTTCACAACAGAATCTGAAACAGAAACCGTTAGATCTGCAAGTATTCCGTCTAGCTTCTCCAGAACTGGTGATGATGAGACGACGACATATTCGTCTGCTACAACTGATGGTAGAGATTCAACTACTGGTAGATTCTATCCTGAAAGTACTTCAGAAAGTGAAACGTATGGAACCAATCCAAGCACAGATGTTCCTTCCACAACTAAATATTACAGTGACACTACGAAAATTCCGAATTTCACAACAGAATCTGAAACAGAAACCGTTAGATCTTCAAGTATTCCGTCTAGCTTCTCCAGAACTGGTGATGGTGAGACGACGACATATTCGTCTGCTACAACTGATGGTAGAGATTCAACTACTGGTAGATTCTCTCCTGAAAGTACTTCAGAAAGTGAAACTTATGGAACCAATCCAAGCTCAGATGTTCCTTCCACAACTAAATATTACAGCGACACTACGAAAATTCCGAATTTCACAACAGAATCTGAAACAGAAACCGTTAGATCTTCAAGTATTCCGTCTAGCTTCTCCAGAACTGGTGATGATGAGACGACGACATATTCGTCTGCTACAACTGATGGTAGAGATTCAACTACTGGTAGATTCTCTCCTGAAAGTACTTCAGAAAGTGAAACTTATGGAACCAATCCAAGCACAGATGTTCCTTCTACAACTAAATATTACAGTGACACTACGAAAATTACGAATTTCACAACAGAATCTGAAACAGAAACCGTTAGATCTTCAAGTATTCCGTCTAGCTTCTCCAGAACTGGTGATGATGAGACGACGACATATTCGTCTGCTACAACTGATGGTAGAGATTCAACTACTGGTAGATTCTATCCTGAAAGTACTTCAGAAAGTGAAACGTATGGAACCAATCCAAGCTCAGATGTTCCTTCCACAACTAAATATTACAGTGACACTACGAAAATTCCGAATTTCACAACAGAATCTGAAACAGAAACCGTTAGATCTTCAAGTATTCCGTCTAGCTTCTCCAGAACTGGTGATAGTGAGACGACGACATACTCGTCTGCTACAACTGATGGTAGAGATTCAACTACTGGTAGATTCTATCCTGAAAGTACTTCAGAAAGTGAAACTTATGGAACCAATCCAAGCACAGATGTTCCTTCCACAACTAAATATTACAGTGACACTACAAAAATTCCGAATTTCACAACAGAATCTGAAACAGAAACCGTTAGATCTTCAAGTATTCCGTCTAGCTTCTCCAGAACTGGTGATAGTGAGACGACGACATATTCGTCTGCTACAACTGATGGTAGAGATTCAACTACTGGTAGATTCTATCCTGAAAGTACTTCAGAAAGTGAAACTTATGGAACCAATCCAAGCACAGATGTTCCTTCCACAACTAAATATTACAGTGACACTACGAAAATTCCGAATTTCACAACAGAGTCTGAAACAGAATCCGTTAGATCTTCCAGTATTCCCTCTAGCCTCTCCAGAAGAACTGGTGATGATGAGACGACGACTTATTCGTCTGATACCACTAATGGTAGAGATTCAACTACTGTTAGATTCTCTACTGAAAGTACTTCGGAAAGAGAAACTTATGGAACTAATCGAAGCACAGACGTTCCTCATACAACTAGAAGAACTGGTGATGGTGAGACGACGACTTATTCGTCTCATACCACTGATGGTAGAGATTCAACTAATGTTAGATTCTCTACTGAAAGTACTTCAGAAAGTGAAACTTATGGAACCAATCCAAGCACAGACGTTCCTTCCACAACTAAATATTACAGTGACACTACGAAAATTCCGAATTTCACAACAGAATCTGAAACAGAAACTGTTAGATCTTCAAGTATTCCGTCTAGCTTCTCCAGAACTGGTGATAGTGAGACGACGACATATTCGTCTGCTACAACTGATGGTAGAGATTCAACTACTGGTAGATTCTCTCCTGAAAGTACTTCAGAAAGTGAAACTTATGGAACCAATCCAAGCACAGATGTTCCTTCCACAACTAAATATTACAGTGACACTACGAAAATTCCGAATTTCACAACAGAATCTGAAACAGAATCCGTTAGATCTTCCAGTATTCCCTCTAGCCTCTCCATAAGAACTGGTGATGATGAGACGACGACTTATTCGTCTGATACCACTGATGGTAGAGATTCAACTACTGTTAGATTCTCTACTGAAAGTACTTCGGAAAGAGAAACTTATGGCACCAATCGAAGCACAGACGTTCCTCATACAACTAGAAGAACTGGTGATGGTGAGACGACGACTTATTCGTCTGATACCACTGATGGTAGAGATTCAACTACTATTAGATTCTCTACTGAAAGTACCTCGGAAAGTGAAACTTATGGAACCAATCCAAGCTCAGATGTTCCTTCCACAACTAAATATTACAGTGACACTACGAAAATTCCGAATTTCACAACAGAATCTGAAACAGAAGCCGTTAGATCTTCAAGTATTCCGTCTAGCTTCTCCAGAACTGGTGATGGTGAGACGACGACATATTCGTCTGCTACAACTGATGGTAGAGATTCAACTACTGGTAGATTCTCTCCTGAAAGTACTTCAGAAAGTGAAACTTATGGAACCAATCCAAGCTCAGATGTTCCTTCCACAACTAAATATTACAGCGACACTACGAAAATTCCGAATTTCACAACAGAATCTGAAACAGAAACCGTTAGATCTTCAAGTATTCCGTCTAGCTTCTCCAGAACTGGTGATGATGAGACGACGACATATTCGTCTGCTACAACTGATGGTAGAGATTCAACAACTGGTAGATTCTCTCCTGAAAGTACTTCAGAAAGTGAAACTTATGGAACCAATCCAAGCACAGATGTTCCTTCTACAACTAAATATTACAGTGACAAAATTACGAATTTCACAACAGAATCTGAAACAGAAACCGTTAGATCTTCAAGTATTCCGTCTAGCTTCTCCAGAACTGGTGATGATGAGACGACGACATATTCGTCTGCTACAACTGATGGTAGAGATTCAACTACTGGTAGATTCTCTCCTGAAAGTACTTCAGAAAGTGAAACTTATGGAACCAATCCAAGCACAGATGTTCCTTCCACAACTAAATATTACAGTGACACTACGAAAATTCCGAATTTCACAACAGAATCTGAAACAGAATCCGTTAGATCTTCCAGTATTCCCTCTAGCCTCTCCAGAAGAACTGGTGATGATGAGACGACGACTTATTCGTCTGATACCACTGATGGTAGAGATTCAACTACTGTTAGATTCTCTACTGAAAGTACTTCGGAAAGAGAAACTTATGGAACCAATCGAAGCACAGACGTTCCTCATACAACTAGAAGAACTGGCGATGGTGAGACGACGACTTATTCGTCTGATACCACTGATGGTAGAGATTCAACTACTATTAGATTCTCTACTGAAAGTACCTCGGAAAGTGAAACTTATGGAACCAATCCAAGCTCAGATGTTCCTTCCACAACTAAATATTACAGTGACACTACGAAAATTCCGAATTTCACAACAGAATCTGAAACAGAAACCGTTAGATCTTCAAGTATTCCGTCTAGCTTCTCCAGAACTGGTGATGGTGAGACGACGACATATTCGTCTGCTACAACTGATGGTAGAGATTCAACTACTGGTAGATTCTCTCCTGAAAGTACTTCAGAAAGTGAAACTTATGGAACCAATCCAAGCTCAGATGTTCCTTCCACAACTAAATATTACAGCGACACTACGAAAATTCCGAATTTCACAACAGAATCTGAAACAGAAACCGTTAGATCTTCAAGTATTCCGTCTAGCTTCTCCAGAACTGGTGATGGTGAGACGACGACATATTCGTCTGCTACAACTGATGGTAGAGATTCAACTACTGGTAGATTCTCTCCTGAAAGTACTTCAGAAAGTGAAACTTATGGAACCAATCCAAGCTCAGATGTTCCTTCCACAACTAAATATTACAGTGACACTACGAAAATTACGAATTTCACAACAGAATCTGAAACAGAAACCGTTAGATCTTCAAGTATTCCGTCTAGCTTCTCCAGAACTGGTGATGGTGAGACGACGACATATTCGTCTGCTACAACTGATGGTAGAGATTCAACAACTGGTAGATTCTCTCCTGAAAGTACTTCAGAAAGTGAAACTTATGGAACCAATCCAAGCTCAGATGTTCCTTCCACAACTAAATATTACAGTGACACTACGAAAATTACGAATTTCACAACAGAATCTGAAACAGAAACCGTTAGATCTTCAAGTATTCCGTCTAGCTTCTCCAGAACTGGTGATGGTGAGACGACGACATATTCGTCTGCTACAACTGATGGTAGAGATTCAACTACTGGTAGATTCTCTCCTGAAAGTACTTCTGAAAGTGAAACTTATGGAACCAATCCAAGCTCAGATGTTCCTTCCACAACTAAATATTACAGTGACACTACGAAAATTCCGAATTTCACAACAGAATCTGAAACAGAAACCGTTAGATCTTCAAGTATTCCGTCTAGCTTCTCCAGAACTGGTGATGATGAGACGACGACATATTCGTCTGCTACAACTGATGGTAGAGATTCAATAACTGGTAGATTCTCTCCTGAAAGTACTTCAGAAAGTGAAACTTATGGAACCAATCCAAGCACAGATGTTCCTTCTACAACTAAGTATTACAGTGACACTACGAAAATTACGAATTTCACAACAGAATCTGAAACAGAAACCGTTAGATCTTCAAGTATTCCGTCTAGCTTCTCCAGAACTGGTGATGATGAGACGACGACATATTCGTCTGCTACAACTGATGGTAGAGATTCAACTACTGGTAGATTCTATCCTGAAAGTACTTCAGAAAGTGAAACTTATGGAAGCAATCCAAGCACAGACGTTCCTTCCACAACTAAACATTACAGTGACACTACGAAAATTCCGAATTTCACAACAGAATCTGAAACAGAAACTGTTAGATCTTCAAGTATTCCGTCTAGCTTCTCCAGAACTGGTGATGATGAGACGACGACATATTCGTCTGCTACAACTGATGGTAGAGATTCAACTACTGGTAGATTCTCTCCTGAAAGTACTTCAGAAAGTGAAACTAATGGAACCAATCCAAGCACAGATGTTCCTTCCACAACTAAATATTACAGTGACATTACGAAAATTCCGAATTTCACAACAGAATCTGAAACAGAATCCGTTAGATCTTCCAGTATTCCCTCTAGCCTCTCCAGAAGAACTGGTGATGATGAGACGACGACTTATTCGTCTGATACCACTGATGGTAGAGATTCAACTACTGTTAGATTCTCTACTGAAAGTACTTCGGAAAGAGAAACTTATGGAACCAATCGAAGCACAGACGTTCCTCATACAACTAGAAGAACTGGTGATGGTGAGACGACGACTTATTCGTCTGATACCACTGATGGTAGAGATTCAACTACTATTAGATTCTCTACTGAAAGTACCTCGGAAAGTGAAACTTATGGAACCAATCCAAGCTCAGATGTTCCTTCCACAACTAAATATTACAGTGACACTACGAAAATTCCGAATTTCACAACAGAATCTGAAACAGAAACCGTTAGATCTTCAAGTATTCCGTCTAGCTTCTCCAGAACTGGTGATGGTGAGACGACGACATATTCGTCTGCTACAACTGATGGTAGAGATTCAACTACTGGTAGATTCTCTCCTGAAAGTACTTCAGAAAGTGAAACTTATGGAACCAATCCAAGCTCAGATGTTCCTTCCACAACTAAATATTACAGTGACACTACGAAAATTCCGAATTTCACAACAGAATCTGAAACAGAAACCGTTAGATCTTCAAGTATTCCGTCTAGCTTCTCCAGAACTGGTGATGATGAGACGACGACATATTCGTCTGCTACAACTGATGGTAGAGATTCAACTACTGGTAGATTCTATCCTGAAAGTACTGCAGAAAGTGAAACGTATGGAACCAATCCAAGCACAGATGTTCCATCCACAACTAAATATTACAGTGACACTACGAAAATTACGAATTTCACAACAGAATCTGAAACAGAAACCGTTAGATCTTCAAGTATTACGTCTAGCTTCTCCAGAACTGGTGATGATGATACGACGACATATTCGTCTGCTACAACTGATAGTAGAGATTCAACTACTGGTAGATTCTATCCTGAAAGTACTTCAGAAAGTGAAACGTATGGAACCAATCCAAGCGCAGATGTTCCTTCCACAACTAAATATTACAGTGACACTACGAAAATTCCGAATGTCACAACAGAATCTGAAACAGAAACCGTTAGATCTTCAAGTATTCCGTCTAGCTTCTCCAGAACTGGTGATAGTGAGACGACGACATATTCGTCTGCTACAACTGATGGTAGAGATTATACTACTGTTAGATTCTCTCCTGAAAGTACTTCAGAAAGTGAAACTTATGGAACCAATCCAAGCACAGATGTTCCTTCCACAACTAAATATTACAGTGACACTACGAAAATTCCGAATTTCACAACAGAATCTGAAACAGAAACCGTTAGATCTTCAAGTATTCCGTCTAGCTTCTCCAGAACTGGTGATGATGAGACGACGACATATTCGTCTGCTACAACTGATGGTAGAGATTCAACTACTGGTAGATTCTATCCTGAAAGTACTTCAGAAAGTGAAACGTATGGAACCAATCCAAGCACAGATGTTCCTTCCACAACTAAATATTACAGTGACACTACGAAAATTCCGAATTTCACAACAGAATCTGAAACAGAAACCGTTAGATCTTCAAGTATTCCGTCTAGCTTCTCCAGAACTGGTGATGATGAGACGACGACATATTCGTCTGCTACAACTGATGGTAGAGATTCAACTACTGGTAGATTCTATCCTGAAAGTACTTCAGAAAGTGAAACGTATGGAACCAATCCAAGCACAGATGTTCCTTCCACAACTAAATATTACAGTGACACTACGAAAATTCCGAATTTCACCACAGAATCTGAAACAGAATCCGTTAGATCTTCAAGTATTCCGTCTACCGTCTCCAGAAGAACTGGTGATGGTGAAACGACGACATATTCGTCTCATACCACTGACGGTAGAGATTCAATTATTGTTAGATTCTATACTGAAAGTACCTCAGAAAGTGAAACTTATGGAACCAATCCAAGCACAGATGTTCCTTCCACAACTAAATATTACAGTGACACTACGAAAATTCCGAATTTCACTACAGAATCTGAAACAGAATCCGTTAAATCTTCAAGTATTCCGTCTACCGTCTTCAGAAGAACTGGTGATGGTGAAACGACGACATATTCGTCTGATATCACTGATGGTAGAGATTCAACTACTGGTAGATTCTCTCCTGAAAGTACCTCAGAAAGTGAAACTTATGGAACCAATCAAAACACAGACGTTCCTTCCACAACTAAATATTACAGTGACACTACGAAAATTCCAAATTTCACCACAGAATCTGAAACAGAATCCGTTAAATCTTCAAGTATTCCGTCTACCCGCTACAGAAGTACTGGTGATGGTGAGACGACGACTTATTCGTCTGATACCACTGATGGTAGAGATTCAACTACTGTTAGATTCTCTACTGAAAGTACTTCGGAAAGAGAAACTTATGGAACCAATCGAAGCACAGACGTTCCTCATACAACTAGAAGAACTGGTGATGGTGAGACGACGACATATTCGTCTGATACCACTGATGGTAGAGATTCAACTACTGGTATATTCTCTCCTGAAAGTACTTCAGAAAGTGAAACTTATGGAACCAATCCAAGCACAGACGTTCCTTCCACAACTAAATATTACAGTGACACTACGAAAATTCCAAATTTCACAACAGAATCTGAAACAGCATCCGTTAGATCTTCAAGTATTCCGTCTACCCACTCCAGAAGAACTGGTGACGGTGAGACGACGACTTATTCGTCTGATACCACTGATGGTAGAGATTCAACTACTGGTATATTCTCTCCTGAAAGTACTTCAGAAAGTGAAACTTATGGAACCAATCCAAGCACAGACGTTCCTTCCACAACTAAATATTACAGTGACACTACGAAAATTCCAAATTTCACCACAGAATCTGAAACAGAATCTGTAAGATCTTCAAGTATTCCGTCTACCCTCTACATAAGAACTGGTGATGGTGAGACGACGACTTATTCGTCTAATACCACTGATGGTAGAAATTCAACTACTGTTAGATTCTCTACTGAAAGTATCTCGGAAAGTGAAACTTATGGAACCAATCCAAGCACAGATGTTCCTTCCACAAATAAATATTACAGTGACACTACGAAAATTCCGAATTTCACAACAGAATCTGAAACAGAATCCGTTAGATCTTCAAGTATTCCCTCTAGCCTCTACAGAAGAGCTGGTGATGATGAGACGACGACTTATTCGTCTGATACCACTGATGGTAGAGATTCAACTACTGTTAGATTCTCTACTGAAAGTACTTCGGAAAGTGAAACTTATGGAACCAATCCAAGCACAGATGTTCCTTCCACAAATAAATATTACAGTGACACTACGAAAATTCCAAATTTCACCACAGAATCTGAAACAGAATCTGTAAGATCTTCAAGTATTCCGTCTACCCTCTACATAAGAACTGGTGATGGTGAGACGACGACTTATTCGTCTAATACCACTGATGGTAGAAATTCAACTACTGTTAGATTCTCTACTGAAAGTATCTCGGAAAGTGAAACTTATGGAACCAATCCAAGCACAGATGTTCCTTCCACAAATAAATATTACAGTGACACTACGAAAATTCCGAATTTCACAACAGAATCTGAAACAGAATCCGTTAGATCTTCAAGTATTCCCTCTAGCCTCTCCAGAAGAGCTGGTGATGATGAGACGACGACTTATTCGTCTGATACCACTGATGGTAGAGATTCAACTACTGTTAGATTCTCTACTGAAAGTACTTCGGAAAGAGAAACTTATGGAACCAATCGAAGCACAGACGTTCCTCATACAACTAGAAGAACTGGTGATGGTGAGACGACGACTTATTCGTCTGATACCACTGATGGTAGAGATTCAACTACTGTTAGATTCTCTACTGAAAGTATCTCGGAAAGTGAAACTTATGGAACCAATCCAAGCACAGATGTTCCTTCCACAAATAAATATTACAGTGACACTACGAAAATTCCGAATTTCACCACAGAATCTGAAACAGAATCCGTTAAATCTTCAAGTATTCCGGCTAGCCTCTCCAAAAGAACTGGTGATGGTGAGACGACGACATATTCGTCTGATACAACTGATGGTAGAGGTTCAACTACTGTTAGATTCTCTACTGAAAGTATTTCAGAAAGTGAAATTACAACTTTTAGAGATGATGCTTTTACCACAGAAGCTTCGTTCACTCAAGTTGCAAACACATATAATCAAGTCAGAAGTGATTTCGATAGTAGTATGTCTACTGATGTCAATAAATCAACAACACTTCTACCCAGGTCTTCTTCAGAAATTTCATACGATACTGTCGCCTACCCAACATCTACTGAAATTAATTATCTACATTCCGAATCCAATACTGCTATAAAAACTGAAACCACAACTCAAAGGATTCAAGTCACAACTTTCGATGCGTTTATGGACAAGTCAACCATCCAGTCGTCTGATAGAACGACGAAAGAACTTCACGCTAGCAATGTTAGCAATGTCACTGATGAATACTTTAGCACTGTGGTTGAGACATCCACTAAGGATTTCGACGCTAAAATAACACCGTCATCTTATAGTACGACGGATAGGATTACGACTGAAATGGTTTTCAGTACCACTGATGAAATGACTACTTCTGTTTTGGAATTCAAATCAGGGTTGACTACTGATGCGACCGCAACTGATGTTGACTCGTTAGAAACGACCACACTACTCGATTCGAATACTACTGACGTAACAGAAACGTTTACGTTTGTAACATCCTCTCCAGACTCTTCGACGTACCGCAAAACTACATTCTGTACACACAACTTCAATTGCTCAGAATCTGAATCATGCATCCAAAATGTTTGTACGAATCCGTGTTATTACTATGATCCTTGTCCCGAATCCCAAATCTGTGTATCCACCAACCACAACGCCATATGCCTTTGTAACAATCAACCAACCGTCAGTACTACACCAAATTGTCGAACGATTCCAGGTAAAGCATTTGAATTGCGCGAATTATAAAAAGCTGAATGACGCGTGATACAAGAAATTGCTGATGGCATTGAATGCTAACATTGATCTACAGCTCAATCATTTTTTTGTCGTCAGTGATAAATGATCACCTTTAAGTACTTTTGAATCAATTCTAGTGCTGCAAGCTGTATTTTTATTTATATATCAAAATTTATGTGAATGGTTGAACAAGAAGAAGATGTACCTTCATTATGCGAATGTCGGTGGTTCTGCTGTTATAAATGAGTTGTTGTTCTGCGACAATTAAACAGCTCATTGTCTTACTGCAGAAAATTTTACTGCAGCCTGCATGAATCATTTATTTCGGAAAGAAAGATCGCTCTACGATGAGTTTCTTTAAGTATTTGGTAGACATTCATAGGAATCATTTTCGTATTTGTGATTTTAGGATACGATTGAATCACAAATATTCAATTCAATATAGGGTATATCACTACAGGCTTCCATTACGCTCTACAATATTCTAAGTTAAATTTAGTGTTCGGTCATTCGAAGAAGTATGAAGACTTTTCGTTCGAAACATCTTTTTATTCCAAGTTTATTTTACAGGTCAAGTGTAAATACAATGCTTTTAATGTAAAATATGTAAATTAATTTAAAAACACACACCTGGTGATGGTAACATTATTACATTGCTTCAATTGCATGTTCAATTAATTTTAAATGCATGTCGAATGTACAAACCGCTTTGCTTGTTATTATATGTATACTTTGCATGAAAGCTTTGAAACAAAATTATTATTTTGATTATAAGACACACCAAACTTAACTTAAATCAAAATTCTTAATGCTTACAACCACCACGTTCTCTACACAGACTGTGGAGACGAAATTAATTCGCATTTTTCCCGATGATACTCATACTTTATTGTGTAAATTCCAGAAATTGGATGTACGTCAAGTTCGGACTGTCCATTGCAAAGTGCGTGCATTAATGCACTTTGTGTTGACCCATGCAAATTTACTGATCTATGTTCAGCCGAACAAGAATGTCGCGTGGAGAATCATCAACCGGTTTGCTTGAAGGGTGAGTATTGTTACGTTGATTGTATGCATTGTAGAACCGGCCCAAACCAATTATTAGAGTAGAGTTAAGCTAGGAAAGGCTCACCTGAAGTTGATAAGAAAATACATTAACCTGTTTTGACCTGAACGTCATATCAATCTTACACCTTATTCACCTTATTCCTAAATGTAGACGATTCCTGGTTACTTTAAAGGAAATCTAATTTAGGTCTGGTCTGCTTCTTTTTCTTAAATGACCTGGCCTGATTCGAACTTCTAAAGTGATTTTGCCTATTCTGAGCTTTAAACTTAACGAATGGGAATACTAAATGACTTTCATCGAATACTTTTGGTTCGATTTATAGACTGCAGGAGGGGCATTTTTGATTTTCGGGCAGAATTTAAACTTGTACTACAAAACGTGTTTCTTTTGCGGTCTCAAGCATCGTTGGTGAAAATCCTAATTCAAAATTTCTTGGGACAAGAATCCGTTTTTTTATGAAATTTACCTAGAAATGTTTTATCCTTTCGCTGCTTCAATATTAGCACTGACCCTAGAGAAGGGCATATAATCGTATATTTTGAGTGAAAAGGGATTTTCTAAAATAAAACCTTCAAAGGGATTTTGGGGGATTTCCATTGATTTTCAAGGATTTTTTATGAGGATTTTCAACGAATTTGAGGATTATTGTTTTGAGTACAAAAGCATTTTCTATGTTTATCTGTCCCTCGAACCATAGTTAAGATATTCTAGTGAAACCTGTACACCAATAACAAACGTTTTTTGTTTGTGTCACTACAGTTTGCGAATGCCAAACCGATAGAGATTGTCATGGAGAAGCTAAATGCGATGGCTGCAACTGCTTATCTCGTAAGTTTTCGCTTTCCCTGCCATCTGTAAAGATCTTTTACTAAAAATTAAATTCCATTCATTACAATAGAACGTGATCCTGGCTTTGGTTGCGAACATTGTCCACCAGGTGTGCGATGCGATCCGATCACCGGAGCGTGCATAAAAGGTAAGTGGTTCGTTCACAGACGTGATAGCCTCGTTATAGACTTGTGTTTATATCCCATCGCTGTATTACTTTTCTGTACAAAACATTTTGGAGACATCACCTGAATACGTACAAACAATTAGGTGTGAAAAATTTTTGCATGTGTCCATCCACTTTTACATACAAATTTTAGCGGTAGAACCGATCACTGAGATTGTAAATTTTACAGGACGGAATTACACGTCTTTTTTATTGGTTTGATAAACAAAAATGAAATTTTGTACAAACATCTCTTTCGAAAGGTCTCAATCAGAACGACGCCACACAACTATTTCTCTCTGTAGAAAATTTTACTTCTTTTCCTTTTATTAACACCAATCACGTCGCTTTGATTTATAGTCTCAATTATTGATTGTAAATACACGAGAAATTAACATTTTCATTTTTTTTATGATTTTGCTACTCTACCACTCACACTATCCCCCACAATTAAACCAAATTTCTAATGCTTTTTCTTGGTGCTTTGCTGACTATTTTCTCAATTTATTTTTAATTTGAAAATTAATTTTGTAATAAATATTGTATATAGACAAAACAACACCTACCACTCCAAAAACATTAACCGAAGTAACCCAAACCGATAGTACCTTAACCACCACTGAAATTACTAATTCAATTCCAACGACAACGGAAAATGATCTCGAAAACTTCGAAACGAAAACCATGAAAACGATGAACGTGGAACGGACGACGGTCGGTTCGACTAAAGCGAACGATTCAAACGAAACTGGATTGAATAAGGGCCCACGAGTTGGCGAAAACAATATCACAGACACGTATCCGAGAACAACGGTTGGATTGGATGATAATGAATTCTCTAGTGTTGTCGATGATAACGTTACCACTACGACGGAAAGTGGCGACATAACAACCACTCAATCGAGTACAGATGCTACAACTATGTTTGACAATGAACCAGATTTTACGCGCAGCGATTCGGTTATAACTAAATCGTCAAAATCGCCTGGCGCTTCAACTGAGCCGATAACTACAATTGATGTAACTACTACCACCGAGTCCGATATTACAACTGAACCTATTTCTGAATTTACACCAACAACCGTAACCACGGTAAAAGTTTCAACTAATCGAACCACTGCGAAAGATGTACCAACCACTAAATCCGTGAACATGAGCTTTGAGCCTACAACTGAATCGGATGATTCATTCCGTATGATGGACACAACGAAAAGTGTTGATGGGACAACGCACTCAGAAAATACGAGAAAAACCACAAGAATTGATACATCATTAGAGCACGAAGATGAATCGACAACGCGGACAACTGTTGGTGTCACCGAAACCACAACCGATGCATCGACAATACTAACAACTAATGATGATGCCGTTGCTCGCACAGAAATCGCAATAATCGATTCGGTAACGAATGCAATAACCAAAAAATGTAACCGCACCACCGATTGCACTGCAAAAGAACAGTGTGTGGATGGTCGTTGTTTAACAATATGCGATGCTAACAATAACATCAACTGTATAAAAGGTATATTCAATTAATATTTCTATCCCTATCTCGTTAACGAAGAACTTTAATAATTTTATTAACAAAAATTTAGAGACGACGATGGCTTATTTGCTGTAGTTGAATTTTTAATTATTTGTGTACAGAAAAGCTTTTCGGTAAACGAGCCATCAGAGTCGTTAACTTAAAAATATTTTTCCAATTTCTCACACTGCACCCTGTTGTATATATACAAAATTTTTACTATTTTATTTTACGAAGCCAAGGATAATAGTTGTGTTTGGTTTGTTTTTGTACATACATTTGTGTAGGGAACGATACAAAAGACAGTCGTCCAGGAGAGAGGCCAAATGTTTAATCGAACAAACGCTTTCAAAGCTCTCTTTATTAAGCTTAATGTTGACGTTTAACGAAGTGACACTGTCAATTCTATGAATTGTAGTCCTAAAAAGTTTTTGGCGATTTACCGTGCGTGGTGCTTGAACAGTTAATGACTTTAGTTCAATGGTTATTTTTAAAAAAATGTCGACAATTTTTCTGCATAAAGTTCAAACAAATTAATTTCTAATAATCCTCACAATCATGTCTGTGCCAAGGTCAAACTTCTGGAAATAAACTTGCTGAAATGTTCACCGATTTCGATAGTTCGCTTAGAACATTCAATCGAATATTAGCAAGGTTAATCTCAAATATTTGGCTGCGGTTAATGTGTTATACAGTGAACGACATCTCAAATGTCTCACTGACAAATTTTTCTGAGAATTTTATTGTGTCATTGCAAATTCACAATGACATTCTCTGAAAAAAATGACAGTGAGACATTTGAGATGTCGTTCACTGTAAGATTCATGAAATTTGACAATTAACCAGAATAATTAGAAGGATAACTTTATCCGTAACACACCCACCACCCCAGGGCCTACTTTTTGGAAACTAATTTCTTGAATTTCTCGAAATTTCTCGAATTTTCTCGAATTTCTTAAAATTTCTCGAATTCGAGAAACTTCAAGAAACTCGAGAAATTAGTTTCTTGAAATTTCTTGAATTTCTCGAAGTTTCTCGAATTTCTTGAATTTTCTGGAATTTCTTGAAATTTCTCTAATTCGAGAAAATCAAGAAACTTTGAGAAATTCAAGAAATATTTCTCGAAGTTTCTTGAATTTCTCGAAGTTTCTGGAATTTCTCAAAGTTTCTTGATTTTCTCGATTTTCTCTAAAAGTTTCTAAAAAGTAGGCCCTGCACCACCCCCCTAAAAAAATCATTGTTCTATGGTACGTTTGGGAACCTTCGTCATAGTTTTTCCGTTTAAACGATTTTTTGTCGCTGATGGCAATGAACACTTTTGCTTGAACTATTTGTTTAAATCGCAGTATTTACCGTTAGCTCGAGGAATCATTGCTCTTAAATTGAAGTAGGCTGAAATGAAGGTTCCTGTAACTACTATACAGAGCAAGTTGTCTCATCCTAATTATTGTTCTGTTATTTAAAAAACTAAACTTGAAATTAAACAACGTCTCAACTTTTCATCATAATTTAATATCAAACTTAAAACGAAACCCAACAACCAAATCACATTAACTCATTAAAAAACGAAATTCATTTAACCTAAAATCAAACTATTAAAACCAAGTAGAACCCAGCGGAACAACGAAAGTATTCGATCCATGTCAATCGGATAATGATTGCATCGAAACGGAAACCTGTTATCGCGGTTTTTGCCAAAATCCATGCGAAATGGATAGTGTTTGCGCACCGTCGGCTAAATGCAAAGCAATCAAACATCGTCCGATGTGTTCATGTCCGGATCGATACCAAGGAAATCCAGCTGTAAAGTGTACACCGGTTCTGCCACGTAAGATAACACAATTTTAATGTTATTAACTCTGCTCGTTTTAAAACTCTAATTATACATCGCGTTACACTATCACCATTCCAAAAGTAATTAATTAATTTGACTAAATTTGCTCATCCGCTAAGATCAACTAAAAAATTAAGAAATGAGTCGACTGTACAATTGTATTTCCGCCGATGTAAATACTCTTGTAAATTTTTTTTTTGATTTTGTAAATTGTATTTTGACCCACAAACAACAACGGTACACAGAATTTTATGCAACATCCAGACAAATTATGTATTATATCACCGTGAAGCTCACACTCTCACCATTTGCAATTTTTTTTTCTTTTTTTTCTTCCATTTCACGCACACACAGTGCAATGCACACGAAACGAAGATTGTCCTCACACTGAGGCCTGTATAGCAAACATGTGTCAAAGACCATGTGATGTACATAATCCATGCGCCTACAATGCGGTCTGTGTCAATGTGAACCACGGCTCAGACTGCAGTTGTCGCGAAGGTCTTGCCGGCGACGGCTATGTGGGATGCAAGCCAGGTTTGTGTTATAGGATTGTCAGTTTAGCGAATATTTGCATTAAACCGTCCTCGAAACTATGTAGTCAATACCTACCTGCCGAACATTTGCCATTACAACGAAGATTGTCCACCTGACAAACTCTGTGACCGTTTGAATCGTATATGTATCAACCCTTGTTTGGAAGACTCATGTGGTGACAATGCTGAATGTTTCCCCGTTAATCACGGTATTGAATGTCGATGCTATCAAGGCTTTGTCGGTAAGATTACCACTTTTTACGCTGATTCATTTGTCATGCCAAACTAAAACTTAACGTAAAATGACTAGGTAACCCATACATTGAGTGCAATCAACTGCAAGGATGTCGCTCCGATTCGGAGTGTAGCTCAAACGAAGCTTGTATCAATGGAGAGTGTGCTTCTCCATGCCAATGCGGTGCCTATGCACTTTGTGATGTCGTTAATCATAGAGCAACTTGTAAATGTCCACCCGGATATTCTGGCAATGGTAAAAGTGGATGTCAACCTCCTAAGAACCCGTGCGATCCAAATCCTTGCGGAGGTTTGTTTTCGGCTTACAGACAGTGAACGTTATTTTTGATCTAAAAAAATTCTCCTAACAGTTGGTGCATTGTGTGAATTGGATCGTGGTAACCCAATTTGTTTCTGTCCAAAAGGACTCACTGGAAATCCTTTCAAGAATTGCAGTAAGTGTCGACGAAATGTTAAAAAATCGGATTTGTTTTTCTAAATCACATTTATCCGAACCAGTTCCTGAAGGTGATGAATGTACTCCGAATCCCTGTGGCCCGAACAGTGGCTGTCGCCGTGTCAACGGTCAACCACTTTGTTTCTGTTTACCAGAATTCGAAGGCAATCCTCCACAAACTCCATGTGCACTGCCACAAAATCCATGTAGTCCATCACCTTGCGGACCGAACAGTAAGTAAAAACGCTCGTCGTTGCTTAATAACAACAGAGACAAGAACTCTTTACGCTTAACATTCCCATTCTACTTCAACAGCTCAATGTACGATATTGGGTAACGGTTTTGCCAAGTGTACATGTCTTCCCGGCTATATCGAATCACCAAACACAATACGTGGCTGTGTTGAACCCAAAAATCCATGTGAACCAAATCCTTGCGGTCCTGGTGCTGTGTGCGATTCATCTCGAAATCCTGTTTGTTCATGTCCGGAACCACTAGTCGGAAATCCGTTCAGGGAATGCACAACTCCAATTGTCACACAAGAACTCTGTCAACCCGGCCCTTGTGGACGGAATGCTGATTGTTATGTTTCAAATAATCGCGAACAGTGCTTCTGTCAGCAAGGTTACATTGGTAAGTTTGTTCATATTCTGATTGTGATCCGATCATCACACAGAAACTAGTCCTTTTGAGGTGAAGTAAACTGCTACTTTGTCGTCCTTTTAAAAAAATCGTTTGAAATGTCTTCCAGGTGATCCATACGTCGGTTGCCGAGAACCACCGAGAAGTCCATGCGAACCAAATCCATGTGGTACGTTCGTTTCATTATCAACTGAAAAACAACAAAACCGAAAGTCTCCTAACACTTTTGCTCTTTAATTTTTAGGTCCAGGTGCACAGTGCATTGTTACTCCTGATGGTCAAAGCATGTGCAGATGTCCGGATGGTCTAGGCGGTGATCCAACAAGTGTAACTGGATGTCATGGCTATGAGTGTTTGGTTGATGACGATTGCGGCCTCCAAGAGGCTTGCATTAGTTTCAGATGCCGCGATCCATGTCCTGGCTCTTGTGGAGGTAAGCGTATCAATTTCTTGAGAATTTCGCATTGATAATAACTCCCGAAATTCGATTCTGTTCAACAGCAAATGCCTACTGTAAAGTCGAGAAACACCATCCTGTGTGCTTCTGTGAACGAGGTCTGATTGGCAATCCGTTGATTCAGTGCTATGCTCAAGATGAACCCCAGGATACACCTTGCAATCCGAGTCCTTGCGGTAAGTTTCGCACTTTCAGTTGACCTTTCCAATTGTGACCAATAATTTACGTTTGCGTACGTCTGTCCTACCAGGAGCGAATACATATTGTACTGTGCTCAATAATCGTCCCGTTTGTTCATGTCTCCCTGACTACTTGGGTGAACCACATACCGGTTGCCGACCAGAATGTGTATTGAACTCAGATTGTCCACAAGGCAAAAGCTGTATCAACAAACGGTGTGAGAATGCTTGCATCGGTTCCATTTGCGGTATAAATGCTGAATGTCGCGTATCATATCACACGGCAACTTGTTCGTGTCTAAACGGCTATATGGGCAATGCATTCATCCATTGCCTACCAATTACGAATACAACATCGCAACCGTGTCATTCCGATCCGTGTGGTGCCAATAACGTTTGTAATGTGTACGGAAATAATGTTGCGTTGTGTGATCCATGCGCCGGACCGAATTCGTACAATGATCCACAATGTCGACCTGAATGTCTATCGAACACAGATTGTCCATTCGACAAAGCTTGCATACGGAACAGATGTCAGGATCCATGTCCAGGAGTTTGTGGAGGTAAATTAAAAGTTCCATTCAAGTGGGATAAGTGGTTCCGTTCAGGCCTATCCGTTGTTTACGAATTAAAGTTAATCGAAAATTTCATTCGACAGTAAACGCCATTTGCTCCGTGTACAATCACAATCCGGTTTGCACGTGTCCACAAGGACTTTACGGTAATCCTTTCGCTCACTGCTCGGTCATCGATGATGAACCAGAAACGTGTGATACCATCCGATGCGGACCGAACGCCGAGTGTCGCCAACAAAACGGTGTTTTGGCCTGTGTTTGCCTCAAAGACTACTATGGCGATCCGTTGAGTGGATGTAGACCGGAGTGTGTTATCAATCCTGATTGCCCGGCAGACAAAGCATGTTCCAATTTGAAATGTGTTAATCCTTGCATCGGAGCCTGTGGTGTCAATGCACAATGTCAAGTCGTTAATCATGTGGCAGTTTGTTATTGTCCACCACATCATACTGGCGATGCACTCGTTTCATGTGTCAAAGGTAGGTTCAATAAGGTATAACGCTCAACAACAACGTTCTGATTTATTGCTAATTCCAATCGCAGAAGAAGTACAACAAGTTCCACCAATTAATCCATGTGAACCCTCACCGTGTGGCCCGAACAGTCGTTGTTTGGTGTCCGAAAGCCGATATGCAGTGTGCTCTTGTTTACCTGGATACCGTGGAAGTCCACCAGTTTGTCAACCAGAATGTACAGCGAGCTACGAATGCCCCCAGAATCGTGCGTGTGTTAATCTTAAGTGTATCGATCCATGCCCTGGTACGTGCGGAGTAGGAGCTCGTTGTGAAGTCATCAGTCACAATCCAATCTGTAGCTGTCCTAATGGCAAAGGAAATCCGTTCGTGTCTTGTGTTTATGAGGAAGAAAGAACACCGGAACCAAATCTACCAGAAAATCCATGCTCTCCGTCACCATGCGGTAAGTTCACTGATTCATTCCCTGTTGAATTTTCGATTTAATTTCGTTTGATCGTTGACTTAACAGGACCATTCTCGATATGTCAAATCAAACAAGGCCGACCAGTGTGCTCGTGCGTTGAAAATTACATTGGAAGTCCGCCCTACTGTCGACCAGAGTGTGTTCTCAGTGATGATTGTCCTCAGAACAAGGCCTGCATACGTGAAAAATGTCAAGATCCTTGCATCAATTCTTGCGGACCAAACGCCGAATGTCATGTCGTCGCCCATTCCGCTTATTGTAGCTGTAAAACAGGTTATCAAGGTGACGCTTTCATCGGCTGTAACAGGATTCCGGAGCCAATTGTTGAGGTCCGAGACCCGTGCGTGCCATCTCCCTGCGGTATTTCGATTCAAATGTTTTGATTTTATCGATTTTTCTAATCAAACGAATGAATTGCAGGAGAAAATGCTGAATGTACGGAACGCAACGGTGTGGCCAGATGTACATGCATTCCACCATACATTGGTGACGCTTACACAACTGGTTGTCGTCCCGAATGTGTATTCAATGCTGACTGTGCCAGCAATTTGGCTTGCATCAAACAGTATTGCCGTGATCCGTGCCGTGGAGTCTGTGGACAAAATGCTGAATGTTCTGTTGTCAACCACATCCCCGTTTGTACTTGCGAGAGAGGCTATGAAGGCGATCCATTTATTGGCTGCCGAGCAAGTGAGTTTATTCGGTTCAGTTTGTCGAACGAATGCATTTGAAACGATTTCTATTTTGCAGAGGAAGAATCACGTCAACCACCGAAAAATCCATGCGAACCATCACCGTGCGGTCCGAACTCGAATTGCCGCGTGCAAGGCGATCGTCCAATTTGCTCATGCAAGGTCGGATACTTGGGATCACCGCCTGGCTGTCGACCAGAATGTGTTGTTAGCTCAGAGTGTGATCATAATTTTGCTTGCATTAGTCAAAAATGCAGGGATCCATGTCCTGGAACTTGTGGAGGTTAGTGTTCGTTTTCATCGACGTTTAGTCGTGCGGAAACTGTGCCCGGTGAACTAATCAAATATTTTCTCCGTTTATTTCCAGCTGGAGCAAGATGTCAAGTAGTGAACCACAATCCGATTTGCAGTTGCCCAAATAACTATGTCGGCGATCCGTTCGAACAATGTGTACCGATGAGTGAGTAGCTTCAAGATTTTCCTACTTAATTTCTCAATCAATTTCACCGAAGTTCACGGTTTCAATATTCCTTCAATTGCTCAAGGGAAATCTCAATTTTGATTTGTTAATTCATCCGATTTGAATTCGTGTCTAAAATCTAAAACCAAAATTTCCATTCCAGTCCACCACGAACCAGTGAACCCGTGTCAACCAAGTCCTTGCGGTAAGTTTCAACCCTCTAAGCGGAAAACTCGTTCAAAATGATTAAAAATCAATTTCGCTTTATCATTAGGCCCCAACTCCGAATGTCGTGAACACGAAAACCGTGCCGTATGTTCTTGCGCCCGTGACATGCTTGGAGCACCGCCGAACTGTCGACCCGAATGTGCCATTCATGAAGACTGTCCATCGAACCGAGCGTGCCAGAATCAGAAATGTGTTGATCCTTGTATCGGTTCTTGCGGCTGGTCTGCAAGATGTACCGTGCAAAATCATAGACCGATCTGTACGTGCATCGAAGGTTATGAAGGTAAGTGGAGTGTTTTTGTTACTTTAAATGTAGTGTAAGAAGACCAACAGTTCCCAATTGCGAGAGAATTATCTCAGTTGTTTTTAGTGCTAAATAAAAATAGAAATCAAACAACGTGCTTGAAATGAGTGTTATGATCAACCAATATGCGGTTTCTTTGAATCTAAAGTAGATGCAGAGTCTGTATTGCAGACACTCATTACCTTTCTCGGCGACTGTGAAATAAGTGACACCTTTCGTTTCAGCTGTTTCTCAACTGATCTACTCATACAAACAAAGTGATTTTACTCCTTTAAACGTACCTGTGTAAACCAGTATGAGAGCTTTTGTATGAGTGGATCAGCTGAAACCAAATGCGTCACCGATTTCAATGTCACCGACTGTATCATTTTGTGCGTAATTTTCAATTCCTCTTTTCGTTTCGCGTTGTCAATTGCTTACATACAACAAACTCTCTAAATTGTGAGAGAAAACATTATTTTAAGCAAAGAATCTGTAGACGGTGTAAAAGTACAATTTATTGAAGAAAAAAATATCCAGCACTCGTACTGACATGACCAACGCACTTCAAGCTAAAGTGATACTCTAAATAGGGCACTGAAACATGACAGTGTTCCATACAAAATTTTACACTGTAAATAGAGTGGGGATAAAATTTCATACAAAATAGTACTCTATTTGGCAGCTGTCATTAATAGCACTTTTGCTTGAAGTGCGTTGACATGACTCATATTGTATGAGATTTTAAAATCAATTTAAAAATTCAACCTAATTTCAACAATAATATTGACTATTATTGCTTTGAAAGTCGGATAATGCTGCGAGTCCATAGTATAAGAATATTTCAGAGAACCTTACAATGCAATGACTACATTTAAAAATCGATTTCTCAAAGATTTCCCAAAAACTCCTTAAATATCTTTTTTTTTTCAAATTTCTTTAATTTTCCAAAACTTTCTTAAAATTTTCTTAAATTTTTCCAATTTCTCAAAGAAAATTTCTTTAAAAAATTCGCACCAGGGCAGAGATTAATACTGATATGCAGATGATTACTAGCGCTTATAAAACCACACCTCACCCCCTTCAAAGATTTCTGTGTAGAGGAAACTTTAATGAATTATTGTGCTGATTTCGTCATCCAGCCAGCGGAGTGATTTATAACTCAAATAAAAGAGCTTATTTTAGTATACAAAGCCTTCGCCCAATTTTTCGATTTTCGACATATTTTCCGACTTCTGTTCAGTCAGGGGGAGTTTTTAAATTGAAATCTGTTTTGAAAGTGAAATTTTTTTGGATTATTGTTTACAAATTCATAAAGAACCGTCTTCAGATTTTTCCTAATCTATCGACCAGCTGCCATTTTCATGTCAAATTTGTATGTGATTTCTTTGGTTAAAAACTTTATGTGTCAATTTTTAAGCTGATTATTTATTAAAACTTATTTGTGTTAATTGTGAAATAGGAAAAAAAAATTGATTGTTCAGTCAATATGGGCGAAGTGTATTTACAAACTTGACTAAGCATAATGGACTTATGTTTAGAATAATTTAGACGAAAAACGTTGGATCTAAGGATGGATCTTGGAATTTCTTTAGGTTTTTTTTTAAGTTGACGAAAATTCCTAATTTTTTTCAAATTTTCCTGATTTTCTCTCCACGTATCTGTTGTGGACGATACATTTTAGGGAATATCGCGAGTTGTAATCCGAACGAAGTGAGGGCAACAAGCAATTAGGCACTTTTCGACAAACCGTACACAACAGATGCAACTATACATCTTTTCATGCTGATAGCCTAAATTATGAGAAAATTTCGGAAATTTATGCCCAAGGCATGAAATTTTGTTCCTTGCAGCACCATGCGAAAATACCTTACGTAATTGTTTGGAGATTGTTATCTTGCCACGAGAGATTATAGCCCTTGCCTTCGGCTCGGGCGACAAATCTCCCTCTTGGCAAAACCAAAATCTCCAAACAAGGACGTAATAATGTACTATTTTTAATAAAAACTGTTAACTCACTAAATCCATTTCTTAAAACTACTCCAGCACAGAACTCAGAACTCTTACTAGTTGATAAATTCTCAATCGTTTAAATATAATTTTTATAGGTGATCCATATGCAAGCTGTACTGAGAAGAGGGGTAAGTCATTTTTATCAAATATTTTCCCAGAAATTTATTGCGTATATACATACTATGCTTTGATTTTGTATGTAGTTTGTATTTGAAATTTCTTTTTTGTAAATATTTCCTAATTTTTAATTATTTATTTTTTGCATGATTCATGTATATTTAGTTGTATATCCTATTGAAATTGTGCATCCATGTAATCCGTCACCATGCGGACCGAATGCTATATGTAGAGAACAGAATGGTGCTGGCTCTTGCGCTTGTATACAAAACTATTACGGCGATCCATATATCGGATGTAGACCTGAATGTATTCAGAACTCCGATTGTCCGCATGACAAAGCTTGCTTCAATACGAAATGTGTGAACCCTTGTCCGGGCACTTGTGGCCAAAACGCCGTCTGTAATGTGGCAAATCATGTTCCGATTTGTTCGTGTATCGGTGGATACACCGGTAATGCGTTAGTTGATTGTCATCGAATACAAATCAGTAAGACATCGTAAACCTTAAAATATGCGCAGAGCTGTTGTTTGTAACAAATTGATGATATTACAGTCGAACACATCGAACCTCAATATCCTTGCCGCCCGTCTCCATGTGGACCGTTCAGTATTTGTCGTGAAATCGATGACCGTGCAATTTGTTCGTGTCAACCAAATTATATTGGTGGACCGCCAAATTGTCGGCCAGAATGTACGACAAGTTCGGAATGTTCTCGGGATAAATCTTGTGTGAATACAAGATGCGTCGATCCGTGTCCAGGTGTTTGTGGTCATAACGCCAGATGTCGTGTGACAAATCACAATCCGATTTGTAGTTGCAATCCAGGATTTGTGGGCGATCCATTTGTGCAATGTATTCGCGAAAGTAAGACATCTTAGTCGATCTTTGCATCGATACAAATTCCGAATGACTTTAGGGAAATGTTATTTGTAACTGAATATACATCTTCCTAATTTCACTCCCGTACTTCAACGCCCCAATTACTTACACTTCGATCACATTTATAGAACCACCAATCATCTATGACGATCCGAATCCTTGTCTGCCAAACCCTTGCGGACCGAACTCTGTATGCCGAGCTCACGAATCACAGCCGGTTTGCTCGTGTATACCAAATTACATCGGACGTCCACCTAATTGTCGACCAGAGTGTACGGTCAACTCTGAGTGTCCCAGTAACAAAGCATGTATAAACGAAAAATGTCGTGACCCGTGTATTGGCGCATGTGCGTTCAATGCTGAATGTCACGTACATTCTCACATACCTCGGTGTACTTGTAGCGTCGGATACGAAGGTGATCCATTCTCTGGCTGCCATAAAATCGTTCCAAGTAAGAACATCCATAAATGAATTCAGCCAATTCGACTGGACTGACCATTTTGTCAACATTCTAGTTAAAGCTGAAATTCCACATCCTTGCAATCCGTCTCCTTGCGGAGCTAATGCTATTTGTAAAGAACGGAACGGAGCTGGTTCATGTTCGTGTATTCCTGAATACTTCGGCGATCCATATGTTGAATGTCGCCCCGAATGTGTCATGAATAGTGACTGTCCGATGAACCGTGCTTGTAGCAACAACAAGTGCGTTGATCCTTGCCCGGGATTATGTGGCCAAAACGCTCTCTGCCAAGTTGCCAATCATAATC
Source organism: Bradysia coprophila (assembly GCF_014529535.1). Taxonomy (NCBI): domain Eukaryota; kingdom Metazoa; phylum Arthropoda; class Insecta; order Diptera; family Sciaridae; genus Bradysia; species Bradysia coprophila. The sequence continues at coordinate 2,611,629 of NC_050738.1, forward strand.
CAACGTGTTATTGCGTTGACGGTTACATAGGCGATCCGTTCGTTCGGTGTAATCCACCACCAAGTAAGATCAATCCGAACTGATCCGATCTCGACCTAGAACACAATAACTAACCGTCCACAATTTTCTTTTAAAGTACAATTCGAACCCATCGGCGATCCTTGCGTACCATCTCCTTGTGGCCCATTCAGTCAATGTAGAACAGTTAACGAACATGCCGTCTGTTCGTGCTTACCAAATTACATTGGAGCTGCTCCGAATTGTCGACCCGAATGCGTTGTCAGTTCCGACTGTACGCTTGATCGGTCATGCATCAACATGAAATGTAAAGATCCCTGTCCAGGAACTTGTGGCTTGCACGCTCGATGTCGTGTCGTCAATCATAATGCTATCTGTAGTTGTAATCCTGGATTCGTGGGTGATCCATTTGTGAGATGTCTTAAAGAGGAAGAAAGTAAGACCTTGGGCTTCAACTTTTCCGTAGGCGTCTGCTGATTTAGATTTGAATAAAACGCTTTGACGCGGAAATACGTTTTTTTTAGCCAGAGTTGCGTTTTTCATAAATCTCTGCCGTTTGCATGATATAGTTTTCTGCTTGAAATCAGCATGTGGTATATTTATTCAAGTGCAATTCAGCTGTCACCTACACCATGTATTATATATTGTTGTTACTATTTTGCATGTTAACTATTTTCTTCTTTTAGAAAAACCTGTAGTACATGATGATCCTTGCTATCCGAGTCCGTGCGGACCGAATAGCAATTGTCGTGTGATCGGTCAAACTGGCGTTTGTTCATGTCTTGAGAATTATGTCGGTCGCCCTCCGAATTGTCGACCGGAATGCACACTCGATTCTGAATGTCCACGTAATTTAGCATGTATCAATGAGAAATGTAAAGATCCCTGTCCGGGAAGTTGTGGTAGTTACACCACTTGTACGGTTAATAATCATCAACCATTTTGTGTATGCTATGAACAATATACGGGTGATCCGTTCTCATCGTGCACACCAATAAGTAAGAAACTCGATCAAATCTCTCCATTTCGATTAAGTTCTTTTCATAGCGAGAGGATTAATTGAACTTCTTCCATTCGTAGTTCAACGTGAACCCGAAATTGCTGAACCGTGTAACCCAAGTCCTTGCGGAGCGAATGCTCTCTGTAAAGAACGTAACGGTGCTGGTTCATGCGTCTGTCTACCAGAATATCACGGAGATCCTTACGTTGAATGTCGACCAGAGTGTGTAATGAACTCTGACTGTCCGAAATCCAGGGCTTGCATTAATAACAAATGTAAAGATCCGTGCCCCGGAGTGTGTGGCCAATCAGCTGAATGCCATGTGGCTAATCATTCGCCCTATTGTTCATGTTTTGCTGGATACACAGGCAATCCGTCAAGCGCCTGCCACTTAATACCGATATGTACGTTGAAAATCAACGGAAATACAGATTGTCCTCTTGATTCCTAACTAAATTTGACAATATTTTTGTAGTGCCTGAACCTACCATTGATGAACCGTGTAATCCATCGCCATGCGGACCATACAGTCAATGCCGTAATATAAACGGTCATGCTGTTTGTTCTTGCTTGAGTAATTACATCGGTACACCGCCGTCTTGTCGACCAGAATGTGCTTCTAGCTCGGAATGTTCACTTGACAAAGCGTGCATTAATCAAAAATGTGTAGATCCATGTCCAGGTGTATGCGGACGAAATGCACGTTGTCAAGTGACCAACCACAATCCAATATGCAGTTGTTCGCCCGGTTTCCGTGGTGATCCGTTTGTACAATGCTTGCCCGAAGAAAGTAAGCTTCAACTGTCGCTTTTTGTGTGTTTTTATTTATACTTTTCTATGCATGTTTCTTTCTTCCACTTTCATCTATGGTGTAGAACGACCTATCTTATATGAACCGCCAGAAAATCCTTGCTTACCGAATCCATGCGGACCATACTCCAACTGTCGCGTTGTTGGTCAAACATCAGCCTGTTCGTGCTTGCCAAACTATATTGGTCGACCGCCACAATGTCGACCTGAATGTACAATAGATTCTGAATGTTCTGCTAATCTTGCATGCATAAATCAACGTTGTAAAGATCCGTGCGTCGGCTCTTGTGGCATTTCGACTGTATGTACTGTTGTAAATCATTCACCTATTTGTACATGTCAGTACTTATATACTGGTGATCCATTTTCGGGTTGTTATCCGGTGCCAAGTAAGAAATTGCCTATTCAAATCGTTGTCGTTTTTGTTGGATCTGCGGCTCGCTTAATTCGCGATGTTTGTATCCACTCCAATTCACGACTTTTTAAATATTCGTCAAAGGAACTTCGAGCTCGAAGTGTTTCAACAGAAACGAACGCGATGCATTCCTTTTGAATGAAATCCCAACGCTTATCACAATTGTTCTACCGAAACAGTTCCATCAACAGTTCCCCTTTTTAATTGTAGTAAAAGATGAAGTTCTGCAACCATGTAATCCCAGTCCTTGTGGAGCAAATGCCGTTTGCAAAGAACAAAATGGTGCCGGCTCATGTACATGTCTGCCAGAATACTTCGGTGATCCTTACAGTGGCTGTCGCCCAGAATGTGTAACTAATAACGATTGTCCATCCGACCGAGCATGTTTGAACAACAAATGTAAAGATCCATGCCCAGGTGTCTGTGGCCAAAATGCTCTTTGTCATGTTTCCAAACATGCGCCCAGTTGTACATGCTTGGAAGGTTATACTGGCAATCCGTTTAGTTCTTGTCATGAACCACCTCCACCGAGTAAGAACTATTAAACGTTTCTCAACCGGACTTCCATCAATCTAAATTCCGCGCCAATTTTTTTCTCTATTATTCAGAACAAAATATTCAACCCTGCGTACCGTCACCATGTGGACCGAACAGTCAATGTCGCGAAGTCGACAATCATGCCGTATGTTCTTGTTTGCCGAACTACATCGGCTCAGCACCAAACTGTCGTCCCGAATGTGTAGTCAGTTCCGAATGTGCCCAAGACAAGGCATGTGTGAATAAGAAATGTCAAGATCCTTGCCCGGGCACATGTGGACAAAATGCACGTTGCCAGGTCGTTAACCATAATCCGATCTGCTCCTGTTCACCAGGTTTTACGGGCGATCCATTCGTTCGATGTGAACATAAAATACGTAAGCTCGTACATTCTATTATGCTTCCTCTTCTCTGGGAGTTCTTCATAACAGTTGATTCATAGATGATTTAATCGCGCGAAAATTACTTGAGTTTGGTTTTTTAAGTTTTTGTAATGTTTCACTTGGCTTAAGTCATAAATCCAATACGAAATGACTGTTACGAAGCTACTCGACGGAGAAAACTAGAAAATATTCGATAACCTGTCCAGTGTTTCGTATGACCCGTTGTGGCGATTATCGAGTGTTTTCTATTGCTATTTCATTTAGCGTCAATGGAAACGATTAACTGACTTGCATTTGAACATTTCGTATTATGCCAGTGAGTGTATCAGTCGAGACGAATTGTGGGCAACGAATTGATCGGATTAAAAATTAAAATCTCCAACCCGTAACCGTTCCCATTGACGTTAATGCATGCTCTTATGTAAAAAATTTATTTCTTCATCTCTTATTATTGTAAATAAAACTTTTAGAACACACACCAGTTGTAATTGGTACATGTTCGCCTAGTCCTTGCGGCCCACATTCACAGTGTCGTGTTGTGGGCGATACACCAGTATGTTCATGTTTACCGAATTACATTGGACGGGCGCCAAACTGTCGACCCGAATGCATGATTAATGCCGAATGTCCGGCTAATTTAGCATGTATCAGTGAAAGATGTAAAGATCCTTGCATCGGTGTTTGTGGTAGATTCACAACGTGTACCGTATTGAATCATAATTCGATGTGTCATTGTGTGGCTGGATATACGGGCGATCCGTTTACTGGATGTACAGAAATTATACGGAGTAAGAGTGTTCACCGGAACTTATTTTTTTTGTTTGTTAAGACGGACATAAATTGATCTATACGGAAGTGAATAGCGACTGCATTTTAGCTATTACGGGTGGTTTTCGATCTTTTTTTGTTAAAAGTTTACATTCTTTTGTATAAATTGATTTCGAATGTACACTATCTCTGTTTGGTAGATTTCTGTCTTTTTATTGTATTTATTTGTAGAAAAAAAAATCTTTTTTAGGTTGATAGTAAGTGAAACTTCGTAATAGTTAAAATGCAGTAATAATACATCACCAATGATACACATAGCGAGAAAGTTTTTGACGATATGTGGGCACACTTAGCGAAAACAAACTTTTTTCTTTTCTTTGTTTGATAAGAATAATGTAGAAAATTTTCTAAATTTTATTTCTTTCTCTAAACTTTTGTACATTTTTAATATTCATTTTTAATCGACGAATAAATTTAGTCATGACACTAAACTTCGTCACTTAAAATCTTACAAAAAAAAACGTTTTTTTAAATAAACCAAAAAACATATGAAATGTAAAATACTACAGACATTAACCAACAATTTTAACAATTAATGTTTTTGTTGATTAAAAAAAGAAGAAAATATTTTATTTTGAAGATACCATCTTGCTGAGCCGCTGAACGAGAGACGTGAATGTGATGTGAATTAGGAATTCCGAAAATAATCGCAGAATGATTGTTCATTTCGTTGAAAAAATATTTTCAAGGATTTCCCTATCCTTTGTCAAGGATTTTTTTACTATTTTTGTATGGGTTTTCAAAGGATTTTTAGGTTATGCGATTTTCCTCGAGGATTTTCTATGTATTTGAGGATTTTCTTTCGTAAAGTTTTGAAGGATTTTCTAAGAATTTTTGCCTTTTGGCAAAGTGAAAGAAAAGTGAAAATAAATGCCAGAGTGCTGATGACAAATTTAGTGATATTTGCGGTTGTTGAAGTCGTTAAAGCTACTTTAACGATGGGGTCTGTTTGAACCCGTCAACTATTTTCATTTGAACAGTTTTCATAGTCAAAAATTTCCTTAAAACAAGGCATCAGAACAGTCGGAGCGTTTGCTGCGACTTAGCCCCGTACAACCCGTAATCCTATTTCGTCCGCAACCACAATACGTCCGTAGCCCTAATAAGCCCGGAACCCTAATACGTCTACAACCCTCTAATGCGTCTGTTACCAAAATGCAAGTCAAGTTGGGAATTGTCAAATTTACTGAAAGTGTTTATTTTTAAAATTGCGCATAGCGCAATTACGAAAGCCCGTACGAAGTACCTCTCAAATAAAACCAACAATTTACGACATTATTTTAGAAACCCAATATTTTTTGCCAACTTTCCATTGGGTATTCAATTACCTCTCAAATGAAACAAAAACTAGCAAAATCGGTTGAGATTTACTCGATTTATGTGCAAAAAGCACTTAGGGCTGAGTAGCGGCCTTAGTGCAAGGGCCCAAATTTAAAACTTTTTTTTGCCATCATTCTATTCGGCATTCAATTATCTCTCAAATGAAACAAAAACTAGCAAAATTGGATGAGATTTACTCGATTTATGTGCAAAAAACACTTAGGGCCGAGTAGCGGCCTTAGTCCAAGGGCCCAAATTTGAAACTTTTTTCGCCACGTTCTTTTCGGTATTCAATTACCTTCCATAAAAAACTAAATCTAGCAAAATCGGATGAGATTTACTCGATTTGTGTGCAAAAAACACTTAGGGCCGAGTAGCGGCCTTAGTCCAAGGGCCCTAATTTAAAAATTTTTTTCGTCACGTTCTTTTCGGTATTCAATTACCTTCCATAAAAAACTAAAACTAGCAAAATCGGATGAGATTTACTCGATTTATGTGCAAAAAACACTTAGGGCCGAGTAGCGGCCTTAGTCCAAGGGCCCAAATTTGAAACTTTTTTCGCCACGTTCTTTTCGGTATTCAATTACCTTCCATAAAAAACTAAATCTAGCAAAATCGGATGAGATTTACTCGATTTATGTGCAAAAAACACTTAGGGCCGAGTAACGACCTTTGAGCCCTCCCAACAAGTCCACGTTACATCTTACCCAAAAACAATGTTCAGCAACTTTGTTCTACTCGTCAATACCTTTCATTTGATATATCACAAGCAGCTATTGCGTGCGTATTTCGGTAGATATCGTCGAAAGACTGAAAAACACCTATAGGGCCCTAGCTCTGGAGGGGCCGACCCTACCATGCCCATTTTCGAACTTGACCTTACTTTTGTCGATACCAATCGGGAAAAAAAAGAATTTTGAAAAAAGGTTGTGATTTACTCTAGCTAGAGGGGTCACGGACGGACGGACGGACGGACGGACGGACATTTTTTTTATTGCGGATTCGTCATCTATGAACATAACCAAATGCTTTGCCCTTACTGTCTGCTTCCAATTCGACGTGTTACAAACGGCATATTAATCTTATAAGCCCCCAGTACTTCGTACGGGGCTAAAAATCTTCGATAGTTATCAGCCAGCTGATTAACGTCAAAAAATGCTTTAACTTTTGATCAAATGAAAAATGCATTGAAAAGCTTAAAATTATTTTAAATGATCCTCAAGTTCAATAAATTCATTAAAATAATCCTAAAAATGTCTTAATAAAATGAAAAACTTCCTTACATAATGCAAAGAAAATTCTCTTCGCATTTTTTTGAAAATCCTTTTTCATTCTACTTACGATACCATCCGATGGTTATGAGTCGTAAATAGTTACAACTCGTCTCCACAAATCTATTAATTTGGCACTAGATTAGAGTTTTGGAAGGCTTCTTCAATTGAGAAGCAGGAACCCAGATCAAAGATCCTTTGGTCTACACTCCCTGACCTTACTATTTTTTCCTGTTTTCGATAAGAACTCCTTATTAAGAAGTCGTTTGCCATCTAATGATAGTAGATCCTCATCTTCGAGTTCATAAAACTTGAAGGTGCGAAACTTGAGATTGGTGTTAATTGGACGATCCTTAAGCTATGCCAGTTTCAGTCGCCGACTTTTTCCGATTTATGACACTAACCTTAAATTTTCAAACATCTACTGAACCTCACTATGAGTTTTACATATTGGTGAAGTAGTTTAATCGCTGTTACACTCAAGAGTCTCACCTTTCCATAAATTGTCATAACGGCATAATGAATAATACGAAAGCTAATCCTACAGTGTTTACATACAAAAAAAAAACTTTCGTTCTCTTCCAATTTAATAACCAAAAACTGTTGAGAATTTCACATCTGCAATACACGGCAATCGATTCCAACTAGTTGTGCTCAGTTCAAGATATGGTACCTTCAACAACTGAAAACGGGAAAACAAAATGAATTCTATCAAATACCGACAATAGAAAACAATTGCCCCAACAGATCAATTTTATTCGTTCAAATTTATTGAGCTGGAGATTCTGCGATTCTGTTACTAACACAGCCTTTATTCCCACAGTACAACCAACAGAGCAACCTACAAACCCTTGTAATCCTAGTCCATGTGGAGCGAATGCCGTGTGTAAGGAACGCAATGGAGCTGGTTCATGCGCGTGTCTTCCCGATTACTTTGGTGATCCATATAGTGGCTGTCGACCTGAATGCATTCAAGACTCCGAATGCGATCGATTGAGAGCATGTGTGAACAATAAATGTGTTGATCCGTGCATTGGTGTATGTGGAGGTGAGTAGTAATCCGTTTGCTTGTCGATGAAAAAATATTTTTTCTCGAAAATGTAAAACTTTCTCGATTTTCTACGCAGTAAATGCTGAATGTCGTGTGCAAAATCATTCACCAAATTGCATGTGCATCCCCGGATACACTGGTAATCCGATCGGCGTTTGCACAAAAATAGAAACTCCGCCACTAGTAGAACGCGATGAACAGCCATGTAATCCATCGCCTTGCGGTCCTTACAGTCAATGCAGAGAAGTAAACGGCCATTCCGTATGCTCCTGTCTGCAAGGCTACATTGGAGCACCACCACAATGTCGACCAGAATGTACAACGAGCAGTGAATGTTCGTCTACTCAGGCGTGTACCAATCAAAAGTGCATTGATCCCTGCCCAGGCACGTGTGGTCTAAATGCCCGGTGTGAAGTGTACAATCACAGCCCCATATGCAGTTGTGGTCCAGATCATACAGGCGATCCATTCCGAAGCTGTCAACCGATTATACATGAAATAGAGAAGGTTGAGACACCACGTGATCCGTGTCAACCGAATCCTTGTGGTCCTTCGTCCACTTGCCGAAATCATGGTGGTACACCTACGTGTCAGTGCTTACAAGGATATATTGGAGCACCGCCAAACTGCCGACCCGAATGCGTTATTAACGATGATTGTTCAGCTAGATTGGCTTGCATCAATAATAAGTGCAAAGATCCATGTCCCGGTTCTTGTGGCGGTAAGTAGAATTGATGTTTGTTTGATAATCTAAGCGGTTTTGTAAGCTGAGACCCTAAAAAAATGTTCGTTTCTATTGTTCGCAGTAAATGCCGAGTGCTCGGTTCATAGTCACACCGTGTCATGTCAGTGTCCAACTGGTTACACTGGTAAGTTTGACTAACAAAATGACAATTTCCATGGAATAAAATCCAAAAATTATTCTTAAAGGTAACCCGTTCGTTCAATGCTTATTTGTCCAAAAGGACGAGAAGCCCATCAACCCATGCGATCCATCGCCTTGTGGTAAGTTACGCGGTTCAATTGAATTTCCAAGAGTCAACGAGAAAACAAAATAAATTTTTTAATTCTTCCAGGACCAAATAGTGAATGCATCCAACGTAATGGTGCTGGATCATGTAAATGCATCCAGGATTATACAGGAAATCCATATGAAGGCTGTCGACCCGAATGTGTTTTGAGCTCTGATTGTCCAACGCACAAGGCCTGCATCAGAAACAAATGTAAAGATCCTTGTCCAGGAGTTTGCGGTTTAAATGGTGCGTATAAGTTACAATCACGACGACGTTTAGAGATTTATTTTCACCAAATCTAACGGATTTTAATACTGAACAGCTCAATGTATACCGGTCAATCATATTCCAACGTGCATTTGCATAGACGGATATGTTGGCAATCCATTGGTATCATGCCAAGAACCACCCAAAATCGATCAGACACCACTCGATCCCTGCCAACCTAGCCCGTGTGGACCAAATAGTAAATGTCGTGTAGTCAACGATATTGCTGTCTGTTCGTGTGTTGACGAATACATCGGATCGCCGCCGAATTGCAGACCTGAATGTACAGTCAATTCTGAATGTCCTCAGAATAAAGCTTGTCATAAATTCAAGTGCGCCAATCCTTGTGTGGGAACGTGTGGAGTTAATGCCCGGTGCGAAGTTATCAACCATAATCCAATATGTAGCTGTCCATCGAATATGACTGGAGATCCGTTTATTCGTTGCACACCGATTCCCAAAGCCGATCCGGAACAACCAAAAGTACCCATCAATCCTTGCTATCCATCACCATGCGGAAGTTTCGCCGAATGTAGAGCAATAGGCGAAACACCATCATGTTCCTGTTTACCAAACTATTTCGGAGCACCGCCGAATTGTCGACCAGAATGTGTTGTCAATACTGACTGTCCATCCGACAAGTCGTGTATTGCCGAAAAGTGTAGAAATCCTTGTGAAGGATCTTGTGGGTGGAATGCTGAATGTCGTGTACAAAATCACATTCCCATTTGCCAATGCCGAACAGGATTTACCGGCGATCCGTTTACACAGTGTTCCGAAATTCAAATCATTCGAGATCCCATCGTAACTTCTCCATGTGATCCATCGCCATGCGGTTCGAATGCTGATTGCAATGATGGTGTTTGCACATGTAGACACAACTACTTCGGTGATCCGTATTCGGGATGCCGCCCTGAATGCACTATGAATACTGACTGTTCACCGCAAAAGACTTGCATAAATAATCGTTGTGTCGATCCATGTCCAGGAACTTGTGGAGGTTAGTAGATCGTCAGAGCGTATGCTTGATGACATGATATTTATGTTCCATTTCCTATCGCACAGAAAATGCTCGCTGTGATGTTTCCAATCACATACCAAGTTGTAGTTGCCCACCTGGTTACACCGGAGACGCTTTCGTTTTGTGTAGAAGAGAAGAACAAGTGCAGAAAGATCCATGCGGTTTTTGTGGACAAAATGCAGTGTGTCGAATCAGTCAAAATGGCATACCAGGATGCTCATGCCTTCCTGGAATGATTGGAAGTCCACCGTCGTGTCGACCAGAATGTTTATCCAGCGGAGACTGTCCATTAGAACAGGCTTGTCTCAATCAAAAATGCGTGGATCCATGCCCTGGAACATGTGGCAGTAAGTGACTTTGAATGATTCCTATTGCTCGATTGGATTGGGAGTGAACGCGACACTAAATGTTAATTGTTTACAGGCAATGCCAAATGTAAAGTGATCAATCACAATCCGATCTGTACCTGTGCAACTGGCTTCACTGGCGATCCGTTCACACGTTGCTATGCCGAAATTATCGATAACGATCCTCCACCGAAATTGAATCCATGCCATCCGAGCCCGTGCGGACCGAACGCTGAATGCAAAGTCATTCGTGAAACTGCAGCATGCTCATGTCTGGCAAATTACATCGGTTCACCGCCGAACTGTCGACCAGAGTGCACCATCAATCCCGAGTGTCCGAGAGATAAAGCTTGTATGCGACAACGATGTGTGGATCCATGTCCTGGAATTTGCGGAGGTGAGTTTTGATGGTAGCAATGGAGCTAAGGGACAATCTTAATCGAAACATTTCATGCCGACAGTTAACGCACGTTGCACGGTTATTAATCACACACCATCTTGTTCCTGTGATATTGGCTACACCGGCGATCCGTTCACCAATTGCGTGCTGAAGCAGGGTGAGTGCAATTTATTTTTTTCCTTTTTTCGTTTTGTTTTATTTTTGCTTTCAATAAAATTTAAGTTTAAAACGAAGCTTTCTTAACGCGAAAGTATAAGATAATGTGCAACGCTTGGATTTGCAAACTAATCCAAATTCGTAACCAAAATGAATAATCGTTACAACAAACAAACAAGTTCAGTGTTCGCCGATTGATGACTTTGCGTGCTTCACACTTTCGTTAGGATTGCTCATAAGTCCAGCCTATAACTAGTTCGATCCTGCCTTTTTCGAACATCTCATTTCTAATACAATTAGACAAAAAAATGCTCTTGCCTGCCAGATTTTTCTAATTTTTGCTCGTTCGGTGTCCTCTTCATTTCTTTCAAATTTTTGCGCTGTTTTTTTACCACTATTTCGGTCAAAATTGTTACCAAAAACATTTGTAAGAGATGACACATAGTATGCGTAACAGATTACTACTCGCGTTATGCTATTCCAATTTCAATTAAAAATGCTTACCGCTGACAATTAAGAAAATGCGGGAATTTCGGGAGCTCGTCCGAAAACAAAATAACCGAAATTCATAGTCTACATGTAGGCTTATAGTCTACAAATTCATATCTATTACTTAAGAGCAATAGACCCTTTGCAAATTTGTAGCCTACATTTAGGCGGAAAAATATTTTTTATTAAAGCACTCAAAAATGTGTTACTTTTAAAGGAAAAATTGGTTTGGCTGACTTAACCCACTTGGATAAACCTGTTCAGATTACATGAATTTACACAATCTGCAAAAGTTTCCCCAAGTGGGATAACTCATAAACCAATTTTTCCTTAAGTAACAACTTTTTGCGGGCTTTATTGGTTTTACTTTAAAAAAAAAAATTGGTTCAGAAAAATCATCAAAAACGATATTTTTCCGCCTAAATGTAGGCTACAAATTTGCAAAGGATCCATTGCTCTTAAGAGCAATCTTCAATCGGCAAATTTGTAGGCTACATTTCGGCACAAAAATGTTGTATTTTTAACGATAATTTTACCCTATCATCCTTTTTGGAAAAAACAAAAACATCGTTTGGTGTTAGGTTTCAATAAAAAATAGAAAGGTTTGTGATGAAAGGTTAAGAGGTTCCGAGCGTACGCTGAAATTGTAGCCTACATTTCTGCGTTTCGAAATTTTTGATCGCTGATATATTTTTACGAGAGCCCTTTTTGAAAAATGTACGACCACATTTTCGAGTAAAAATATGTCAGCTTTGAATAAAAAATAAAATTGTCTGTGAAAGTTTCATGTGCTTTGAGAAAAGTGTACCTTTGATGCAAGTGGGGCATCGGTACAGTTTTCTCAAAGCACATGAAACTTTCACAGACAATTTTATTTTTTATTCAAAGCTGACATATTTTTACTCGAAAATGTGGTCGTACATTTTTCAAAAAGGGCTCTCGTAAAAAGATATCAGCGATCAAAAATTTCGAAACGCAGAAATGTAGGCTACAATTTCAGCGTACGCTCGGAACCTCTTAAGTTAGAGAAAACTCAATAGTGAACGAAAATTGACACTAATTTTGAGTTTACTCGGACCTAGGTTACAAACATTTCTATTTTTGATTCAAATGTGTTAGCTTTCAACACCAAACGATGTTTTAACTTTTTCCAAAAAGGATGCGAGGGCAAAATTATAGTCAAAAATGTAACATTTTTGTGCCCAAATGTAGGCTAAAAATTTGCCTCGGCTACCTGTACAGTGTGCATGGTTCTCGGATGATTTATGAATTACGGTTAAATCTAAACTTCTCAATTTTCAAACACGCACACACAAGTAGTGACGAATGTTTTTTTCTTAAAACATATGCGATCAAAGTCATCAATTAACGGAACACTAAACAAATAAAAATCGACAAATAATTATTATTAGTTTAACGCTGAACTAATGCTTCAGAAGCCATAACAAAATAGACTCAGAGTGCAATAAATTTTTAACATAAACAACTAGAACAAAAGTTCTACATTACCATACTGAAATACAAAAACCACTTTAATTCACAACGAAATACAATTAATTCATTAATTCAGAATATTTATCATCAATTAGTCACATTCATTGTTTGAAAGCGAAGTATAAAAACGTTAAATCAATTAACGAAAACGTTCAATCGAATAACGAAAACGTTCAATCGAATAACGAAAACGTTGAATCAATTAACGTGTCGTAGTTAATAACAACAACAACAAATATTTCATTTAGAGACATTGATGTTAATGCATTTTAAACTTACGAAAATAATTTAATTTAATTTGACGTCAGAGGGAAACAATTATTTCACGCGTGTGGATTCAAAATCATTTTTGTTAAGAGGGGTCGGTCCTATCTAATTTATAAATTCTTAGAATTACCCTCAATTCTGAAATCAATCTGCAGTGTCGCGCTGGGTGGAAACAACAAGAACGAATGGTGGGACGGGCCATTGGAACGGATGTAGTGAAATATGAGCGAATAAGTGAAAAGAACGAGAGTAAATTATGAATGACAGGAAAATGTGGTTGAATGACAAGAAAATGTGGTCGAATGCAGGAAAATATGAGTGAATGAATGGAAAATATAAGCAAATGAATGGAGCGAACGACGGGAAAGTATGAGCGAATGGCATGCGAATAGTGGGACAGGATTTTCCGTTGTTGTTTCATCCTCGGTACCATGAAATTTCACCATTTACACTGTTTCAAGGTCGCGGAACTTTGAAAGCCGACATATGTTCTCTTTTGTGTTTTACTGGACTTTTCTGAATTTTGCATGTATTCTTATACGTAGAAATCGGGGACTCAAGTAAAACACAGAAACAGAAAATGTGTCGGTTTTCGAAATTCCTTTCGTGTAATGTCCACTTTTTCGAAATCAATTAATTTTCCGATTTCATTACACTAATTTTGACGACCTTTTTTTGCAAAGAGAACCAAGTTGTTCTAAATTGAGTGAATTTGGAGCGTTAGAACTGCTCCCTTTTTCATTTCTCTTCGGAAACATTGATTACAGCATTACCAGCTTTCCAAACCAATACTTGTCTCACGTAAATTTTTTCCTGACCTCAATTTCTTATTATCCTTACCGTTTCTTCTTAAGGAAATTTGCCATTTTTACTCAATATATCAGTCAATATTTCCATCAAAATTCCATCAATACTTGAAGCAGAAAATGGCTCATTTTTGTGGCTACGGTTTAAACTTGTAATAAAAAAGTTTTACGAATTTAGGCAGCAGTGACGTCTGTATAGCTCCACTACATCGGCTTCACACTAAAAAGTAACAGGAACCGGAAGCGTGAGTTCAAATGACCACTCCATATGTTTGCACTACGAATCGTTAGTAAATTATTGAAGAAAAACAAAAATTACTCAAACATGTCTACCTTTGATATTGTATTAACGATAAGTAGTTGAGACGTATGGAATGGTTATTTGAACTCATGGCGCTGTCCCCATTACCTTTTTTTGTGTGAAGCGGCTGCAGTGGAACCACAGACGTTATTGAAACCAACTTATGTATGCTACAGAGACATATCCAAAGCACTATATCACCATAAGTGTACAAAATACGCTCAGTGTTATAAGATTGTTGATTCCACACGTGAAATGATTTCAAACTCGGGTCAAATTCGTCGATTATAGAGAGATTTACAATATTTAAAAATTGTTCTGGAGAATTGGTAGTCACGCTCATACTTCATTGAAAACTATTTTTGCTTGTTCTACAATTTGGCCTTTTAATTGTGAGAGAATCGGTACAAATCATTACAAACGAAGCAAACTCACCTTCATGAAACAAAATTAAAGGTGATTGATTCAGACAGTTCAGAGCATTAATACTTTTCAACTGAAGATTGAATTATACCGAAAAAATAAATAAAAATAAAATCAACAAAATTAGAAACTTTTGAAAATATGAGTGAGAAATTGATTTTTATTCAAAATTTAAGAACAAATATTATTAACTGTGCAACTTTCATATTCGTCATACATTAAATATAGAGAAACTGCCGTCAGTAATTTATACTTAGCAAAGAATCAGTGATGTGATGAATGTGATATTTTGATTTTAAAAAACAAAACAACATAAAGGAAAACGAGAGTTCCAGGTAGGCACTAGGCTCTCCAACGTTGGACACATACATTTTAACACCAACAACAAAAACACTTTGTCTCAATTTCACTTAAACAATTGAAGTCAATCACTTCTCTCTATGTCTTTGCCTTTATGCGAAAATAACCAAACATAATATGCAAAAACTCCGGTCTGAATATGTCTAACTGAAATTGCGTCTAATCCTGTACTCTGAAACACACAACACTATACTCCTTACAGCTATAATTATCCCATATACCTGCACCTGCAACACTCACACTTAATAATCTGGGCCACAAATCTAAAATAATAACAAAACTCTTTTGAGGTTATAATCTAAAAAGATGAAAAGCGAATCTTAGATGTATACGCTACGCAAATAATCAATGCCTTGGTGATACGACAAAATTTTAACGACAAATCTTACAAAAAATAAAACGAGAAATATCATCCACCCTTTTAGCCGAACCAATGGAAAATCTATCACCGTGCTATCCAAACCCTTGCGGCTCGAATGCTAATTGTAGAGAGCAAAATGGAGTCGGCTCTTGTCAATGTTTGCCTGAGTATTACGGTAATCCGTACGAAGGATGTCGCCCAGAATGTGTACTTAACTCTGACTGTCCATCGAACAAAGCTTGTACTCGAAACAAATGCCAGAATCCTTGTGGTGGAAGCTGTGGCCAAAATGCCGAATGTCAAGTAGTGAATCATGTTCCATCTTGTACATGTAGAGTCGGCTACACTGGTGACCCATATATACACTGTAACATTCAGAGAGACCGTAAGAACTTCTTCCATACGTATACTAACACATTATTCATTTCCCCAATCACAAACCGAATTAATCCTCTTCTGCGTCTATACCCACACCACCATTTTGTTTGATTTTACAGCTGTTATCGAATACCGTGATCCCTGTTTGCCTTCACCTTGTGGACCGAATAGCCAATGTCGCGTAAATAACGGTCAAGGTGTTTGCTCTTGTCTACCAAATTACGTTGGCAGTCCGCCTGGTTGTCGACCTGAATGTGTAGTTAGTTCAGAATGTTCGTTCGATAAGGCCTGCGTAAATCTGAAATGCGTTAATCCATGCACAGCTGGTACTTGTGGTGCAAATGCCCAGTGCCGAGTAATTAACCATAGTCCGATCTGTACTTGTAACAATGGTTTTACGGGCAATCCATTCACGATCTGCAACCGAGTTCCACGTAAGATTGCGATAGTCAAACAAAACGTTCAATGAGTAAACTCATCCACTGAAAAACATAATTTTGTAGCCCCAACAGTAGAAAATGAAGAAGAAGGAAAGAGAGATCCCTGCTATCCTTCCCCTTGCGGCCCAAATTCGCAATGCCGAGATTTTAATGGCTCCCCATCGTGTTCCTGTCTTCCAACTTACATTGGTGGGCCGCCGAGTTGTAGGCCAGAATGTACAATTAGTTCCGAGTGTCGAAGCAATCAAGCCTGTATTAGAGAAAAATGTCAGGATCCTTGCCCCGGACTTTGTGGAATATCGGCTCAATGTACTGTAATCAATCATACACCAATCTGCACTTGTCTGGATGGTTATCAGGGTGATGCGTTTACCATTTGTCAACTCATTCCGCCTCGTAAGTGGTTTTTCACTGAACGTTGCATTCCAATTCTTACGAAACAAAAAACTTTACGTAGAACAAGTACCACTCCAAGAAGACCCTTGCAATCCTAATCCTTGTGGATCGAATGCAGTGTGCAACAATGGCGTTTGCTCTTGTATGCCAGAATATCAAGGAGATCCAAATATTGGTTGTCGTCCCGAATGCGTTCTAAACTCTGACTGTCCGAGAGATAAGGCCTGTTTGCGAAGTAAATGCACAAATCCATGCTTGTCCGAACCTTGCGCACAAAATGCCATTTGCGAAGTTGTATCTCACATTCCAATGTGTACTTGTCCGCCGGGATTGGAAGGAAATGCCTTTGTTCAGTGTCAACCTGTTAGAGGTATGCATATTTTGATCACTAAAAGTCCATTCGAAGCTTGTACACTTAAACGATGACTTTTAGCTCCAGTCATAGAAAATCCTTGCCAACCATCGCCTTGCGGACCGAACAGTCAATGCAGGCAAATCAATGGCCAAGCTGTGTGCTCTTGTGTACCAAACTACATAGGAAGCCCTCCAACATGTCGTCCGGAATGTACCATAAACTCTGACTGTCCATTTACCCAGGCATGTTCCAATCAAAAATGTCGTGACCCTTGTGCTGGTACCTGTGGAATCGGAGCAAAATGTATGGTTGTGAATCACAATCCCATTTGCAGCTGCCCGAATCGATATTCTGGAAATCCATTTGTCATGTGTCAGCCAATAAGTATGTCTGCCAAATCAAATTTTCTATTCGCTTAGAAAGCACCTACAAACTTCCATGTCTCATTTAAATAGTTGAGCGTCCAATGGAAGAAGATACAACCGATCCTTGCCGACCTTCACCTTGTGGGCCCTATGCTGAATGTAGAGATATTGGAGGTTCACCGTCTTGCTCATGTTTGCCAAACTATATCGGCTCAGCACCATACTGTCGTCCCGAATGCATTTCGAGTTCCGAATGCGCTAGCAACCTCGCTTGTATAAACAATAAATGCAAAGATCCATGCCCGAATTCGTGCGCACAAAATGCCGAGTGTCGCGTTGTTAGTCACACTCCGATGTGTGTCTGCTTGGCTGGATACGTTGGAGATCCATTCACTCTGTGCACGGTGCAACAGTCACCGATATATGAACAGGCCACACCTTGCATTCCCAATCCGTGCGGCTCGAATGCTAATTGTAGAGAGCAAAATGGAGTCGGCTCTTGTGAATGCTTGCCTGAGTACTACGGTGATCCGTACCAAGGATGTCGCCCAGAATGTGTTCGTAACTCTGACTGTCCATCGAACAAAGCTTGTACTCGAAACAAATGCCAGAATCCTTGTGGTGGAAGCTGTGGCCAAAATGCCGAATGTCAAGTAGTGAATCATGTTCCATCTTGTACATGTAGAGTCGGCTACACTGGTGACCCATATATACACTGTAACATTCAGAGAGACCGTAAGAACTTCTTCCATACGTATACTAACACATTATTCATTTCCCCAATCACAAACCGAATTAATACTCTTCTGCGTCTATACCCACATCACCATTTTGTTTGATTTTACAGCTGTTATCGAATACCGTGATCCCTGTTTGCCTTCACCTTGTGGACCGAATAGCCAATGTCGCGTAAATAACGGTCAAGGTGTTTGCTCTTGTCTACCAAATTACGTTGGCAGTCCGCCTGGTTGTCGACCTGAATGTGTAGTTAGTTCAGAATGTTCGTTCGATAAGGCCTGCGTAAATCTGAAATGCGTGAATCCATGCACAGCTGGTACTTGTGGTGCAAATGCCCAGTGCCGAGTTATTAACCATAGTCCGATCTGTACTTGTAACAATGGTTTTACTGGCAATCCATTCACGATCTGCAACCGAGTTCCACGTAAGCTTGCGATAGTCAAACAAAACGTTCAATGAGTAAACTCATCCACTGAAAACAAAATTTTCTAGCCCCACCAGTAGAACATATAGAAGAAGAAAACAGAGATCCCTGCTATCCTTCCCCATGCGGTCCAAATTCACAATGTCGAAATTTTAATGGCTCCCCATCGTGTTCCTGTCTTCCAACTTACATTGGTGGGCCGCCGAGTTGTAGGCCAGAATGTACAATTAGTTCCGAGTGTCGAAGCAATCAAGCCTGTATTAGAGAAAAATGTCAGGATCCTTGCCCTGGACTTTGTGGAATATCGGCTCAATGTACTGTAATCAATCATACACCAATCTGCACTTGTCTGGATGGTTATCAGGGTGATGCGTTTACCAGTTGTCAACTCATTCCGCCTCGTAAGTGGTTTTTCACTGAACGTTGCATTCCATTTCTTACGAAACAAAAAACTTTACGTAGAACAAGTACCACTCCAAGAAGACCCTTGCAATCCTAATCCTTGTGGATCGAATGCAGTGTGCAACAATGGCGTTTGCTCTTGTATGCCAGAATATCAAGGAGATCCAAATGTTGGTTGTCGTCCCGAATGCGTTCTAAACTCTGACTGTCCGAGAGATAAGGCCTGTTTGCGAAGTAAATGCACAAATCCATGCTTGTCCGAACCTTGCGCACAAAATGCCATTTGCGAAGTTGTATCTCACATTCCAATGTGTACTTGTCCGCCGGGATTGGAAGGAAATGCCTTTGTTCAGTGTCAACCTGTTAGAGGTATGCCTATTTTGATCACTAAAAGTCCATTCGAAGCTTGTACACTTAAACGATGACTTTTAGCTCCAGTCATAGAAAATCCTTGCCAACCATCGCCTTGCGGACCGAACAGTCAATGCAGGCAAATCAATGGCCAAGCTGTGTGCTCTTGTGTACCAAACTACATAGGAAGCCCTCCAACATGTCGTCCGGAATGTACCATAAACTCTGACTGTCCATTTAGCCAGGCATGTTCCAATCAAAAATGTCGTGACCCTTGTGCTGGTACCTGTGGAATCGGAGCAAAATGTATGGTTGTGAATCACAATCCCATTTGCAGCTGCCCGAATCGATATTCTGGAAATCCATTTGTCATGTGTCAGCCAATAAGTATGTCTGCCAAATCAAATTTTCTATTCGCTTAGAAAGCACCTACAAACTTCCATGTCTCATTTAAATAGTTGAGCGTCCAGTGGAAGAAGATACAACCGATCCTTGCCGACCTTCGCCTTGTGGGCCCTATGCTGAATGTAGAGATATTGGAGGTTCACCGTCTTGCTCATGTTTGCCAAACTATATCGGCTCTGCACCATACTGTCGTCCCGAATGCATTTCGAGTTCCGAATGCGCTAGCAACCTCGCTTGCATAAACAATAAATGCAAAGATCCATGCCCGAATTCGTGCGCACAAAATGCCGAGTGTCGCGTTGTTAGTCACACTCCGATGTGTGTCTGCTTGGCTGGATACGTTGGAGATCCATTCACTCTGTGTACGGTGCAACAGTCACCAATATATGAACAGGCCACACCTTGCATTCCCAATCCGTGCGGTTCGAATGCTAATTGTAGAGAGCAAAATGGTGTCGGCTCTTGTGAATGTTTGCCTGAGTACTACGGTGATCCGTACCAAGGATGTCGCCCAGAATGTGTTCTTAACTCTGACTGTCCATCGAACAAAGCTTGTACTCGAAACAAATGCCAGAATCCTTGTGGTGGAAGCTGTGGCCAAAATGCCGAATGTCAAGTAGTGAATCATGTTCCATCTTGTACATGTAGAGTCGGCTACACTGGTGACCCATATATACACTGTAACATTCAGAGAGACCGTAAGAACTTCTTCCATACGTATACTAACACATTATTCATTTCCCCAATCACAAACCGAATTAATCCTCTTCTGCGTCTATACCCACATCACCATTTTGTTTGATTTTACAGCTGTTATCGAATACCGTGATCCCTGTTTGCCTTCACCTTGTGGACCGAATAGCCAATGTCGCGTAAATAACGGTCAAGGTGTTTGCTCTTGTCTACCAAATTACGTTGGCAGTCCGCCTGGTTGTCGACCTGAATGTGTAGTTAGTTCAGAATGTTCGTTCGATAAGGCCTGCGTAAATCTGAAATGCGTGAATCCATGCACAGCTGGTACTTGTGGTGCAAATGCCCAGTGCCGAGTAATTAACCATAGTCCTATCTGTACTTGTAACAATGGTTTTACTGGCAATCCATTCACGATCTGCAACCGAGTTCCACGTAAGCTTGCGATAGTCAAACAAAACGTTCAATGAGTAAACTCATCCACTGAAAAACATAATTTTCTAGCCCCAACAGTAGAACATATAGAAGAAGAAAACAGAGATCCCTGCTATCCTTCCCCATGCGGTCCAAATTCACAATGTCGAAATTTTAATGGCTCCCCATCGTGTTCCTGTCTTCCAACTTACATTGGTGGGCCGCCGAGTTGTAGGCCAGAATGTACAATTAGTTTCCGAGTGTCGAAGCAATCAAGCCTGTATTAGAGAAAAATGTCAGGATCCTTGCCCTGGACTTTGTGGAATATCGGCTCAATGTACTGTAATCAATCATACACCAATCTGCACTTGTCTGGATGGTTATCAGGGTGATGCGTTTACCAGTTGTCAACTCATTCCGCCTCGTAAGTGGTTTTTCACTGAACGTTTGCATTCCATTTCTTACGAAACAAAAAAACTTTACGTAGAACAAGTACCACTCCAAGAAGACCCTTGCAATCCTAATCCTTGTGGATCGAATGCAGTGTGCAACAATGGCGTTTGCTCTTGTATGCCAGAATATCAAGGAGATCCAAATGTTGGTTGTCGTCCCGAATGCGTTCTAAACTCTGACTGTCCGAGAGATAAGGCCTGTTTGCGAAGTAAATGCACAAATCCATGCTTGTCCGAACCTTGCGCACAAAATGCCATTTGCGAAGTTGTATCTCACATTCCAATGTGTACTTGTCCGCCGGGATTGGAAGGAAATGCCTTTGTTCAGTGTCAACCTGTTAGAGGTATGCCTATTTTGATCACTAAAAGTCCATTCGAAGCTTGTACACTTAAACGATGACTTTTAGCTCCAGTCATAGAAAATCCTTGCCAACCATCGCCTTGCGGACCGAACAGTCAATGCAGGCAAATCAATGGCCAAGCTGTGTGCTCTTGTGTACCAAACTACATAGGAAGCCCTCCAACATGTCGTCCGGAATGTACCATAAACTCTGACTGTCCATTTAGCCAGGCATGTTCCAATCAAAAATGTCGTGACCCTTGTGCTGGTACCTGTGGAATCGGAGCAAAATGTATGGTTGTGAATCACAATCCCATTTGCAGCTGCCCGAATCGATATTCTGGAAATCCATTTGTCATGTGTCAGCCAATAAGTATGTCAGCCAAATCAAATTTTCTATTCGCTTAGGAAGCACCTACAAACTTCCATGTCTCATTTAAATAGTTGAGCGTCCAGTGGAAGAAGATACAACCGATCCTTGCCGACCTTCACCTTGTGGGCCCTATGCTGAATGTAGAGATATTGGAGGTTCACCGTCTTGCTCATGTTTGCCAAACTATATCGGCTCTGCACCATACTGTCGTCCCGAATGCATTTCGAGTTCCGAATGCGCTAGCAACCTCGCTTGCATAAACAATAAATGCAAAGATCCATGCCCGAATTCGTGCGCACAAAATGCCGAGTGTCGCGTTGTTAGTCACACTCCGATGTGTGTCTGCTTGGCTGGATACGTTGGAGATCCATTCACTCTGTGTACGGTGCAACAGTCACCGATATATGAACAGGCCACACCTTGCATTCCCAATCCGTGCGGTTCGAATGCTAATTGTAGAGAGGCAAAATGGTGTCGGCTCTTGTGAATGTTTGCCTGAGTACTACGGTGATCCGTACCAAGGATGTCGCCCAGAATGTGTTCTTAACTCTGACTGTCCATCGAACAAAGCTTGTACTCGAAACAAATGCCAGAATCCTTGTGGTGGAAGCTGTGGCCAAAATGCCGAATGTCAAGTAGTGAATCATGTTCCATCTTGTACATGTAGAGTCGGCTACACTGGTGACCCATATATACACTGTAACATTCAGAGAGACCGTAAGAACTTCTTCCATACGTATACTAACACATTATTCATTTCCCCAATCACAAACCGAATTAATCCTCTTCTGCGTCTATACCCACACCACCATTTTGTTTGATTTTACAGCTGTTATCGAATACCGTGATCCCTGTTTGCCTTCACCTTGGTGGACCGAATAGCCAATGTCGCGTAAATAACGGTCAAGGTGTTTTGCTCTTGTCTACCAAATTACGTTGGCAGTCCGCCTGGTTGTCGACCTGAATGTGTAGTTAGTTCAGAATGTTCGTTCGATAAGGCCTGCGTAAATCTGAAATGCGTGAATCCATGCACAGCTGGTACTTGTGGTGCAAATGCCCAGTGCCGAGTAATTAACCATAGTCCTATCTGTACTTGTAACAATGGTTTTACTGGCAATCCATTCACGATCTGCAACCGAGTTCCACGTAAGCTTGCGATAGTCAAACAAAACGTTCAATGAGTAAACTCATCCACTGAAAAACATAATTTTCTAGCCCCAACAGTAGAACATATAGAAGAAGAAAACAGAGATCCCTGCTATCCTTCCCCATGCGGTCCAAATTCACAATGTCGAAATTTTAATGGCTCCCCATCGTGTTCCTGTCTTCCAACTTACATTGGTGGGCCGCCGAGTTGTAGGCCAGAATGTACAATTAGTTCGAGTGTCGAAGCAATCAAGCCTGTATTAGAGAAAAATGTCAGGATCCTTGCCCTGGACTTTGTGGAATATCGGCTCAATGTACTGTAATCAATCATTACACCAATCTGCACTTGTCTGGATGGTTATCAGGGTGATGCGTTTACCAGTTGTCAACTCATTCCGCCTCGTAAGTTGGTTTTTCACTGAACGTTGCATTCCATTTCTTACGAAACAAAAAACTTTACGTAGAACAAGTACCACTCCAAGAAGACCCTTGCAATCCTAATCCTTGTGGATCGAATGCAGTGTGCAACAATGGCGTTTGCTCTTGTATGCCAGAATATCAAGGAGATCAAATGTTGGTTGTCGTCCCGAATGCGTTCTAAACTCTGACTGTCCGAGAGATAAGGCCTGTTTTGCGGAAGTAAATGCACAAATCCATGCTTGTCCGGAACCTTGGCGCCACAAAATGCCATTTGCGAAGTTGTATCTCACATTCCAATGTGTACTTGTCCGCCGGGATTGGAAGGAAATGCCTTTGTTCAGTGTCAACCTGTTAGAGGTATGCATATTTTGATCACTAAAAGTCCATTCGAAGCTTGTACACTTAAACGATGACTTTTAGCTCCAGTCATAGAAAATCCTTGCCAACCATCGCCTTGCGGACCGAACAGTCAATGCAGGCAAATCAATGGCCAAGCTGTGTGCTCTTGTGTACCAAACTACATAGGAAGCCCTCCAACATGTCGTCCGGAATGTACCATAAACTCTGACTGTCCATTTACCAGGCATGTTCCAATCAAAAATGTCGTGACCCTTGTGCTGGTACCTGTGGAATCGGAGCAAAATGTATGGTTGTGAATCACAATCCCATTTGCAGCTGCCCGAATCGATATTCTGGAAATCCATTTGTCATGTGTCAGCCAATAAGTATGTCTGCCAAATCAAATTTTCTATTCGCTTAGAAAGCACCTACAAACTTCCATGTCTCATTTAAATAGTTGAGCGTCCAGTGGAAGAAGATACAACCGATCCTTGCCGACCTTCACCTTGTGGGCCCTATGCTGAATGTAGAGATATTGGAGGTTCACCGTCTTGCTCATGTTTGCCAAACTATATCGGCTCTGCACCATACTGTCGTCCCGAATGCATTTCGAGTTCCGAATGCGCTAGCAACCTCGCTTGTATAAACAATAAATGCAAAGATCCATGCCCGAATTCGTGCGCACAAAATGCCGAGTGTCGCGTTGTTAGTCACACTCCGATGTGTGTCTGCTTGGCTGGATACGTTGGAGATCCATTCACTCTGTGTACGGTGCAACAGTCACCGATATATGAACAGGCCACACCTTGCATTCCCAATCCGTGCGGTTCGAATGCTAATTGTAGAGAGCAAAATGGTGTCGGCTCTTGTGAATGTTTGCCTGAGTACTACGGTGATCCGTACCAAGGATGTCGCCCAGAATGTGTTCTTAACTCTGACTGTCCATCGAACAAAGCTTGTACTCGAAACAAATGCCAGAATCCTTGTGGTGGAAGCTGTGGCCAAAATGCCGAATGTCAAGTAGTGAATCATGTTCCATCTTGTACATGTAGAGTCGGCTACACTGGTGACCCATATATACACTGTAACATTCAGAGAGACCGTAAGAACTTCTTCCATACGTATACTAACACATTATTCATTTCCCCAATCACAAACCGAATTAATCCTCTTCTGCGTCTATACCCACACCACCATTTTGTTTGATTTTACAGCTGTTATCGAATACCGTGATCCCTGTTTGCCTTCACCTTGTGGACCGAATAGCCAATGTCGCGTAAATAACGGTCAAGGTGTTTGCTCTTGTCTACCAAATTACGTTGGCAGTCCGCCTGGTTGTCGACCTGAATGTTTTAGTTCAGAATGTTCGTTCGATAAGGCCTGCGTAAATCTGAAATGCGTGAATCCATGCACAGCTGTACTTGTGGTGCAAATGCCCAGTGCCGAGTAATTAACCATAGTCCTATCTGTACTTGTAACAATGGTTTTACTGGCAATCCATTCACGATCTGCAACCGAGTTCCACGTAAGCTTGCGATAGTCAAACAAAACGTTCAATGAGTAAAACTCAATCCACTGAAAAACATAATTTTCTAGCCCCAACAGTAGAACATATAGAAGAAGAAAACAGAGATCCCTGCTATCCTTCCCCATGCGGTCCAAATTCACAATGTCGAAATTTTAATGGCTCCCCATCGTGTTCCTGTCTTCCAACTTACATTGGTGGGCCGCCGAGTTGTAGGCCAGAATGTACAATTATAGTTCCGAGTGTCGAAGCAATCAAGCCTGTATTAGAGAAAAATGTCAGGATCCTTGCCCTGGACTTTGTGGAATATCGGCTCAATGTACTGTAATCAATCATACCAATCTGCACTTGTCTGGATGGTTATCAGGGTGATGCGTTTACCAGTTGTCAACTTCATTCCGCCTCGTAAGTGGTTTTTCACTGAACGTTGCATTCCATTCTCTTACGAAACAAAAAACTTTACGTAGAACAAGTACCACTCCAAGAAGACCCTTGCAATCCTAATCCTTGTGGATCGAATGCAGTGTGCAACAATGGCGTTTGCTCTTGTATGCCAGAATATCAAGGAGATCCAAATGTTGGTTGTCGTCCCGAATGCGTTCTAAACTCTGACTGTCCGAGAGATAAGGCCTGTTTTGCGAAGTAAATGCACAAATCCATGCTTGTCCGAACCTTGCGACAAAATGCCATTTGCGAAGTTGTATCTCACATTCCAATGTGTACTTGTCCGCCGGGATTGGAAGGAAATGCCTTGTTCAGTGTCAACCTGTTAGAGGTATGCCATATTTTGATCACTAAAAGTCCATTCGAAGCTTGTACACTTAAACGATGACTTTTTAGCTCCAGTCATAGAAAATCCTTGCCAACCATCGCCTTGCGGACCGAACAGTCAATGCAGGCAAATTAATGGCCAAGCAGTGTGCTCTTGTGTACCAAACTACATAGGAAGCCTCCAACATGTCGCCGGAATGTACCATAAACTCTGACTGTCCATTTACCAGGCATGTTCCAATCAAAAATGTCGTGACCCTTGTGCTGGTACCTGTGGAATCGGAGCAAAATGTATGGTTGTGAATCACAATCCCATTTGCAGCTGCCCGAATCGATATTCTGGAAATCCATTTGTCATGTGTCAGCCAATAAGTATGTCTGCCAAATCAAAATTTTCTATTCGCTTAGAAAGCACCTACAAACTTCCATGTCTCATTTAAATAG